>NC_138146.1:18237011-18254511 GCF_964199315.1 Orbicella franksi | reverse complement strand
TGTTTACAACAAAGCACTAGGCACAGGTCGGAAACAAATTGGTGATCATGGGCCTTTTTCATGATAGCCGCCCTACTTTCAACGGCAACTGTGCATATGGTTTACGGGGGGGGGGGGGGGGGTCACGTTCGACGAAAATTATTGTCGCATTCAATAGCCAAGTATCTATGCCAAAATCATATTTGAGAGGCAAATAATCGGGTTCTACTATTGTTAGTTCGACTAGTGATGTACTTCTATTTTGTAGGGTGAAGTCAATTAAGGATCTTCAAATGAACGTCAATCTGTGCGGTGGAAAATTTCATGGAAGAGTTCACGTCACACAAATTTGTGATGACGTAACAGAGGTGAGGATATTGAAGTGCTCTCGCACAGCGATTGATCTTTGTGATGTCAGTAAGAAAGACCGTTAGTTAAGTATGAGTTGTTGAAAGTGCTTTAATCTTAATTTTCGCTCGGACAACTAGAGGATCTGTTACAGTGCTCCGTACTAACACAAGAAACAACAGGTTATCAATAGAGCAATTTCGATACGCATTGCCCTCGTTAGGGATTAAAAAGAGGAAAACGAGAATGTTCTTCATCGTGACGCAAACCAGTAATAGGACAGAATATCCTGAATTGAGAGCACTCGAATAAGCCATTACCCCTTTGGTACAAACTAAACGAGCCCATCTGTCTGATATACGACCGTCAATTCGCCATGTTGATGACGCAGCTGGCGGCTCAGAACAGTGTGGTGCTTTCGTCTAATTGGTTTTCAACAGCGCATAAACATTCAAATCGACCAATCATAGACACCACGAATCCGTGAGATCCACGGTATCAGTATGTAATCGCAGACCTGAAAAATGTGCGCGCGAATGCCTGTGTCCTCAGACTATGAATTATTATGTGCAAGATTTTACAGACATTGTTGATTCAAATTTCAGGGAGAATCCCCACTGAAGGCCTTCCATAATGGAGACAAAGTACAGGTCAAAATTCTTGGATTTCGAGACACAAAGACACACAAGTACGTTCTCAGTTTATGTTTTCTGTTCTGATCTCAATATATTATCGTGTATTCCACATCTAGGATGATCCAGAACTTAACTTGTCAATTCCTTCGAAAGGAGTAAAGAAAACCCGAAAGACCAGATTTAGAGATAAGAGCTTATCAGGTTACTCTAGATTGAAGCAAAGGAGGATCATTAGTGAGAAAGTGAAGTGTTGTGTATTTTACGGAGTACTTTGTTGTAGAATAGGTTGTTACATAATTATTATTGCTAGCATTTGAATGTATAGCTTTAGATTAACTTACATGTGGGTTGTCCAATCTCTTATTTTCTTAAATATTTTTCTTTTCCTGTTATCTTTGCAAGGTTTTTACCAATAACGCACAGAAATTTCACCAAAGCAGTGGCTGAGCTTACCATGAAACCAAGGTAACGATCGATCACGATCGCTGTATGTGTGAGTGTCTGCTGTGTCTTAAACTTTGATTAAAATAAGAACTTTTATTGGATTTGAAGCAAAAAAGAATGATTGCGAGCAGCCATGTTGTATGTAACTGTAACTTTGAGAAACGTCAATTGAAAGTAATTTGACTATCGTCAGGAGAAAGTGGTTCCTTTTATACTTCTATACTCTTTTATGCTTATTGGGTTTTCCTCCCAAAACTCGATCTGCGCATTGTTCATGCTCTCACTTGTAAAGGTCGCGTCTTATCCACCTTTGTCGCGGATTACATGTGTCTGATTGGCGACCATTGGTTTTTCGTAATGCTGTAATAATCGTACAACGTCACGTTTTTAACCAATCGAAACTAGCATACTGATTTTGTAACCAATCAGAAGTAAAATCAAACGTGACTTGTCGTAAGTCCCATTTTCCCGCGCAAAGCACCAGTCGCACGTTTTGCCATCGTGTTCTGTTTGCTTTATTCCGTTATTTGCGCGTATTGTGATTGGTCGGATGAGATTTCTTTGCCTTTGGAATGAGTGTGATTAGCCTTTGTGATAACCTTGATTCTATTTTCGCGATGACGACGACGACGACGACCAGGAAACCGCTCAAATAACTTCAAACGGTGCTGCCGTTACTTTTTTAATCACTGTTTTATCCTTATATAAGTGAATATATGGACGATCTTTCTTAGTAACTAAGATTACTCGTTTTAACAGTGAGTTGTCGACAAATAGCGCTGAACAACAGAGTGCACCAGCTGATAGCAGTGAAGGAATAGAGGTCGACAAGAAACTTGTGGAGTACAAAGTTGGCGAAGAAGTTAATTGCTACGTGAAGTCGGTATGTTTAACTGGTTGGTTGGTTGTTTTGATTTTTCTATATGCTTGGTTGAATACAGATTTTTTCCTCCATTATATGTAGCTTTAACAATGACCACGTTATTCAGGGGACTAGATACCCCAAATGATACCCTCCGTCGCTGTTTGCTTCTTGTTTCCAAATCAGTTTGAACATTAATATTATTTAACACGTTTTAAGTGCCAACCTTGAATCAAAATTGGCGGCTTGAAAAATGGTCAGGATGCCAAAGACTGTCGAGGGAAGATAATGTCTAGCCGGATTGAGCAATCCCTCATTTCATTCCAAAGAATGGCCATGTTAAAGTGCAAACAAGGCCTTGATGTTTGCTCGGACAATGATAAGAGAAACAGAGAGTGAAAGTGCGGTTCAGTAGCTCTCACTTGAATAGTCACGCACGAGGATTTACAGACTTAAATATTAATGGTTGTTAAAATTCTGCTTCAGCCAGTGAAAGATCTGTTTTCAACGTTTTCCTCATAAGATGAAATATAAACTACAATTTTCCAATATAGAAAAACTTGCATCCTAGGTGGTCCACAGCTAATTGAGACAATGAGAAGTTCGGCAAGATAAATTTAGTTTACAATTTTTCCTGATCAGTTTTTTTGCACTGTCTGCTTACCGTCCATTCGTTTGTTGCTCTCCGGATTGTTTACCATAGACTACGAGTAGTCCCTCTTTCGCTTAGTCCGTCGTTCGTGACGCGAAAGAAAACCACGCGGAAAAATGGCTGCCCTTCTCGCCCCCTGGATTTCGCGTGGATATTTTTTCCTCGAAGTTTATTTACACGCTCGATGGACTAAGCGAAAGCGGGGCTAGTCGTAGTCTACGTTCTTCACTTGGTTTTGGAGCATTCACTGAACAGGTACTCACATTCAAAACTCCACACTTTAGGTTATAGAGTCGTTCATTTTGTGCCTGTTTTTGGTTCTGTTCCTACAATCTTGAATGGCCTCAAACGAAACTTTTCAATGCAATTTGTAGCTGATGTAATAAAGTGATGTGGGTTTTGATGTGGTTCTTCCTAGGCCTCGGAACATTGTGTGTGGATGATGGCGAGTCCGTCTGTCAATGGGAGAGTTGTGCTGTTGCACGCGTCATCTGATTTGGAGGTATGGTTCAGGGCCGATCGCGTGACAATACTTTCTACTTCTAGTTAAATCTATTAAGCGATAACAGCGGTATTCAGTCATCAGATGCTAACAGCAAGCTGGAAGTCATCTTCACACAAGGACACATCTAAAAATATGAAACGTAAATTTTAGGATAGGTTTTCTCAGCCTTCTAAAAGTTATACATTGTTATAAACCAAAGAAATCTATGCTTTCTTTGTCCCTTAGCCGTCATCCTTCAGAACCTACCTTTTGTTTAAGCTTTATCTTAAATCATCAAACATCTCTTGAACGATTCTCGTGTTATTTTACAAGCTAATTTGTGTGTTGTATGGGTAGGTGTTAAGGTCGCTCAAGACTCATTTCAAGCCGGGGGATGCCTACAGATGTGTCGTGTTGAGCGTTGACGGAGAAAGACGTTTGCTGGATCTTTCCCTGACCGGTGAGAACAGCTAAACTGGCTTACAATGTCATGTGTATGGTAGCTTTACACTGGATTTTTGTCTCGTGTCGAGAAAAGTGAAGGGTAAGAGAGTTAATTTCACATATAGACCTTAATTTAAAGTTGTCTCTCTCAAGTTATTTTTAGACATGGTACTCAGTTCTTCCGCGGATAATGTTATCACGCGCGTTGCGTGGATGTTTTCGTGGAGGATGAAAATACGTGTAAAAACCGTTTGGGCTGTTCACATGAGTACAATCCGCTCACAGGATCGGTTATTTTGAGACCCTACTGTGATTTCCAAAATCGGGAATGATCTCGCAATAACTCGAGAGGGATTTCCTTTGGAATAAGGCCTATATGGGAGATTAACTATCTTTTACTCTTCATCCTCTCTTACTAGAGTGTATTTGCAATCTGCTTTGGATATTAACAAATGAGAATACAGTTTTTGTCTCTCTGTGGCTGGGCAAGGAAAACCAAAAGCAGGTAAATGCGTGAAGTCAATTTAACGCGCCTGCCAATGGTTACATGTGGTCCTGGTTTGTTTGAGGCACTGTAAAGGGTTCTTAGAGATCGTCTTTGTTCAAGCTTCGGCTTTAATTTCAAAGACGCCGTGTGTGTTTTTCGGGAGTTTATTTTGTAGGCATTTCCAGTTTTTCAGCGGCGATATAAAAATCAGAATATTAATTCTAAAAGGAATTGTACCAAGAAAACTCGTAGTTTCCCTTTGCGTTGATGAAACCGGAGGACTCTGTAGAGAAACTGGTGAAATAGTATTGTCAAACTTTCTTTATGTATCTTGTTCCTCACACTTAAATACACGATATACATAATTCATATGGGTACTGCTTTGGCTGAGCTCTGTTTGCTGGGTAATAAACTCAACACTCCCAAGTGGGATATATTTGTCACAGGTGTGGCCGTTTATTTTGATAGCAAGCTTAGAAAGCTTAAATTACAAACATGCCAAATTATTAGCCCAGCAAAGGTGAGGGAGAAACCTCCAAAGCCCGCCATGAGGAACAAGTGAAAGGGCAGCCCCACCCGAAGCCAAAGCAACCCACAAGATGAAGGAGTGTGGGAAGTGATCGCTGGACTAGCAAAGAAGACTGGATAAACGGTGACAAACATGTCCTGAAGTTACCACTAAAAAACAGAATGCTGTGAACATACACAAATGAACTAACGACAAACCCACATGACACGTGCTTGCTGTCTGTGTAACTGCCAAAATTATAAACAACTTGCATCACAACCCACTACCTTATACCATTGTCTGAAGTTACATTCCCCTCAAGGAGCCAAAAAAGTGTTTCAAATTCCGAGAAGTCGCAAAAAAACCATAAGCGAGATTACATCAAACTATTAATTTTGAAAGCATGTTGTACGTGCTCAGCTGTCATGAACGTGTCTCATGCAACAGAGCTGCGCCGTGTAGATTGGCCCGAAGAGAGCTGGGCAACCACATACTAGATCTCTAGTATGTAAACAGAGGCCCGAGAAAACCTCCCACAAAAAACCTTGTAGGAAAAAATTGGTGAGGCAGGAGCCATGGCTCGAGCTCTAGCCCCTCCTGCAAGGCATAAACGTATGTTAAAATGATAATTAACTGCGTTATACCAGCTTTTAAGGCTAGCGTGTATGTAGCATTATAATAACCAGTAACCAGTGTTAGAAATAGTATTGCTAAACTTTCTTTTCTGTACTTCACTGTGAAGTCATCACTTTAAATTCAAGAGAAAACCAAACGTTAAATTACCCTGTCATATACATTATTTCTCCAGTCAAAGCTGATTCTGCCGTTGAGGCTGACCAGTTATTAGTTGGCCAGGTTACCAAGATTCTTCCCGACCAAGGACTCCTCGTTCGGCTACCGATGTACAAATGTGGCTTGGTTGCTCTGACAGACCTCAGGGACAGCTATGTGGAAAATCCTTTGGAAAACTTTGAAGTCATGCAGCTCGTAAGGTACGCCGTTACTTTTCTAGCGAATTGGATTTTGTACTTTTGGATTTTTAAGAGGGAAATAAATGATGAAGATGAAGTAAATGTACCCACGTAACACCGCAAATGTTTCGGTAACACACATGGTGCGAGACTTCAGGCAACGCTGTATTTCATGGCATTCATTATTGGTGCACAGAGAAGTGTCACGCTACTCGTGTTGCATTAGAGGTTAGGTGTTGGGTTTGGTGCGGGACAAAAATCCGAGCATCCCAGTCAACCCTTTGAATACCAAACTTTCGCCAAAAAATACCGTTTTTTACCGTTTAGTCAGTTTTTTGGCTGCCATGACGCTAAATAAGCCTAACTTTTGCTGAGATAGTTTTTTTTTTTTTTTTACCATAAGGAAAGATTGTTCGAGGATTACGTACAAAATTGAGCAATATTTAAATTCCGGTCATGCGCATAAGCCAAAATTTGGACTTTTTTTTGCCATTACCCGTTCTCAATTTTGTTTGTTGCCCCTTTCCTTTCTTTTTTTTTCTCGACCCGTTTACTCTGGCTACCTTTTGCGTTGCATGTTCTCTCTGGCTGCCGTGAAAAGTTGGATGTTAATTACGGGCGAAGCCTAGAAATGGACCTTGATCAGTCATAGGCATAGTGGACCATTCTACCACCGTTTTTGCACCAAAACTGATTACGTTGTTTTACGATTTGCGACGTCGGAATGTCGTCAATATCTAAACCTGACCATTGTGCGGAAAGGCCTGTCCTAGCTCTGCCATCTGCTTATCAATAATATCTGACGACATTTAAATTGAGACGTCACAAGTGATACAAAGAGCACGACCATTAAGTGGCTGTATATGGCTACTTGGGCGTTAAAGGGTTAAAAGCCTCTGGAACAAACTTATGTTTGATGGCCTTTGAAAGCTTGGAATCCAAAATGATGCTACTTCATTCCAGACTCCTGCTTTATCCCATCCCTTGGACGAGAGGGAGTGGTACGAAATAGGACCCCAAAAAGGTTAGACGACATGTTTAGAGGCAGGCCGTGCTATGCTTTGGATTACATTTCAATATGTTTCATCAATTCGCAGGTGCTTCGTTTTGTCAGCAAAGGAAAAAGACCACTTTGATCTGTCACTTAGACCTTCAAGGTGAGAACTATTTTACCTACAAAAGGCATAACACCTGTTACGGATGATTTTGTGGTGAGGTGGATTGTTCAGTGTTTCACCTAACCGTGAAATTGTCCGTAAACTTGAGTAGTCATTGTTAGTCGTTGAAGGAACTTATTCTTCGCACATTTACCTCATAGTTGCTAAACTATCACTGTCTCCATTGTGTACCGGTTATTTACTTCTGTTGCTTTGCTCAACATGTCCTCAGTGTTCAGTTAGACTTATCAAGTTGTTCCTCAATTAGCAAGTTATGACTGAATTGCATTGAATTCATGGTCTTAACAGTTGCCCTCATGATCACTCGGCTTCTGATTTCCGTCCGACCTTGCTTGTCAGTGCTTGAAAAAACCTTGCTTTTCCCCTGCCTTTTGTAGGCGAGTGTCAATGTTATACAGTTAAATGTTATTAGAAAGATATTCACTGTTTATCTTTCATTCTTGCAGGACCGAAGCAGTGTCAACAGCTAATGAGGAAGGTAAATATATTTTTGTAACATAGTGAATGCTTTGAACCCAGAGTATCAGTAGTTCGTATAGTGTGATCGTCTCGGTGAGGGTAGTTGTGAAACTAACTGCTGTTGGTGACTGACGTTTCGATAACCTAAGCGGAAGTCATCTTCCCTGACTCTGAAGATGACTTCCGCTCAGGTTGTCAAAACGTCAGTCACCAACAACAGTTCTTTTCGGAACTATCCTCACCTGGACGATCATACTATACGAACTATATTTTTGTCCCGGTCCCGCTCATATGCTCTGTCACTGTCGCGTTAAGATCGTGTTCCGAATGATTTGTTTTCATGAGAGGGTCTGGATAAAGGTGCTGTAATCTCATATTTCTGTGATTTCTCAGTTGTCAGTTAAAATCTTTGCCTTAAATTTAGTTTTAGCGTAAATTTAAGATTGACAAATCTCAGCCATCAGTTAATAAAATGCGTTCTTTCTCCGATGATCAATTCTCAACTGTGGGTTAAACGCCATGAACACCTTCCTATGAAGTTTATTAAGAACGGCTTAGGCCATTTTCGCGCCACAACACTGCGGTGTCTTTTCAATGAACATATTGCAGCACCATGTTTTGGGGCGAAATCGTTTTTACGTTTTCTTTGTAAACGTTAAACAAACACGTCTCCTCCTCGAGATCCCCCCCCCCCCCCCCCACTTTATGGTTTGGCGAATGATTATGCAACTTTGTTCTTCTGAGAAAAGCCAGTAACAGTGTGAATCAGTAGGCTAAAGCGGAATATGGCAACAGATACTATAGTATGACAATAACACTGAACTGCACTCTTCTCTTGCTTTCTTTAACAGTTACAGAAACCAGTAACGTGGATCGCGAGATCAAAAGCTTGAAAGACTTGAAAGAAGGAGACATAGTCCGAGGCTATGTAAAGAGCTGCTCTGACTGTGGTGTTTTTGTCAGGTATTAAATGAGAATGTCGTCATTTAAGACCGTCTATACTCTGGGTGATGAGACATTTCTTTATCCTGCGCTCAATTCTTCCTGCTTGTGAGAACTGGAAGATGTGACCCCCAAAATTATATTTGATGGCGTAAAGGAGACATTGGGCTGCTTGTTCATTGCGCGCGAAAGGGAGGAGGAGGACGCCAGGCTTTCTGTGCTACACTGCACATTACAGTGACGAAGGTTCGGGGACGTCAGTAAAGTATAACGGGACATTGTGTTCTAACAGTCATATGTTTTATCTATTGACAGCCTCGCACATCACATTGTCGCTAGGGTACAGATAAAGAACCTTTCGCAATATTATGTGAAGCAGTGGAAGCCTCTATTTCCTCAAGGAAAGCTAGTCAAAGGCAAAGTGTTAAGGTAAACTCTTTGGAACTTAATCTATAAACTTATTCAAAAGGGAGTAGGCCACGCTATTTGAACCATTCCGTTACAAACAAATTGGTCTATCAAATAATTGTTTGGAACGAAAGAAAAACGTACGTTTCCCGGTTCTTGGACCGGGTCGCGTGTACTTAATACTAGTAAGTCGTCATTGGTTCATTGTGTTGTTTACGATTGCTGTGACTGGCCGGAGATGCGCTTGAAGTGGATAACCTCATAACTTTGGCTTTTAACCCTGTTTGGTTTAGTATTGACCCAACCAAAAATCACGTGGAATTGTCCTTAAAAGGGACAGACGTTGGGGGACCGGACCCCGCTCCAAAGCCAAAGCGGTTAGAAGAAAAAGAGAAGAAGGACAAGGAAAGGAAAGAACAGAAAAGAAAGCGAAAGAAAGCAAAGGATAGTGAAACAAAGGACGAATCAGACGACGAGGCAGAAGAAATATTGAAGAGACTCAAGACAGGTAGATAACGCAGCTTTGTCATATTTCTAATAATTTTTGGGCAAACCTTATTCACGGAAAAAGAAGCCTGAACTAAAAGTGCTTGTCAAAGGTCTTATCCTTCTCTCATGAGGAAATTGTAAGACAAGAGAGGATTGACTGGAAGAAGGATGGTGGCGAGAGGCGGCTGGGGCGGAGTCAGTCGGGTCCAAAGTTCAAATTGAATGAAGATGTAGTGCTCGTGTGTAACGCAGTTCTAACGACTGAAAGTAACCAGCGATTGTGCTCGTTAATGTAAGGATTCAATTTTGCTAATGTATGTCTTTCAGACTCTGATCAGGAGGATAGTCATGGAAGTGAAAGTGAGGAAGAAGACGAAGAAGTCGAAAGCAGTTCGGATGAAGAGGTCAGAAAGCGTAGATTCTCTTAACGTAATGGCGCTGAACCCGAAACCTCGATCGCACCAAAACTTTATCAAGTTTCAAAGCTGTTCTGATTTAGTATTCATGGCCTGGAGAAGGCTACTTTCGAGTGTCGTGGTTTCTCCATTGGACGCTGTTATTTTGGGGCGATAAAATGGTTCCAAACATGAGTCGTTTTCTGCTGTACTACAGAAAAAACAGTTGTTTTGTGCATGAGCACTGACTACTAAGATTTTCTTGGATTTGATATTCATGATGGGCTGAGCTTCTCTGGTAACATGTGTGGCAAGCATTTCCCGTGCGCTGAAACACTCGCACGGTTTTAAGACACGTGTATGCTTGCAACTTCTCCCTTGGTGTAAACCAGAAAGACGTGATTTATCAACAGGTGTAAGAGAAACTTTTTTTTTAGTAATTTCCCATGGCAGTTTCCGTTTTATTTTGTCACGAAACACTCAAAAAGCATATAGCTTAGGAGATTTTCAGAGTTGATGGGGAGAAGTAGTTACACTTAAACCTATTATCCTTCTTGCACGTAATTCGCAGGCCAATACATACCACAGTTGGTACATGAAAGATCCACTACGCTACTTTAGCTCAGATGTCAGTAGACCAGGTTGCAAAATTAGGATTGACTTCTCGGAAAATAGCGTGTTATTCCATGATTTAAATGTTGCTTATATTTCAATATTCAAGGAACATGACAGCAATAAGCACCAACCAAATGGAGTGCCAAGATTACAGGTAAGGTTTTCTATTTCACTGCAGTATGCTTTCATCGAATAAGCTGAAGATTCAATGGGCGTCACTTCAAGTTTTTTTTTTTTGTTGTTGCTACGTCACTTCAAGTTGTTATCGTGTTTCAAACTATTACTAACACTAGTCGTGGTAGTATAGAGGACGGTTTCCACATGATGTATAATGGCTGGATTGACTACCCTCTACGAAATCGAAATGAAATTCTCAGAAGTGACCTTATAACAAATACTCAAAAATAAGTTGGGAGAAGTGGTATTTTTAGATTTGGATATCAAGGTTTAAGCACTTGCAATGTTCAGAAACTCCTTTATAATGCGCACATCATCCTCGTAGCTTTCCAGTGGATTTGACTGGAGTGAGGAGGGAAATATTGGAGAGAAGACACAGAACAGCAAGAGAGAGCATGAAAATGACGATGAAAGCAGCGACAGTGAAACGGAAGTTAGCGAACAGGTAATGTGTGTACAGTCAGGGAATTGCGCTTTTGATTGAGCGTGCAATGAAGTTATGTGTTACCTGTCTGTAGGTTTTCATTTTCTCTCTGAGGTCTGTAGATACTTTGTGAAAAACGTGCAACACTTTCTGACCATAAAGAAAAAGTCTTGTCTTTTCAACCAAGCCGAAGTAAAGATCAAGCCTTTTTTGTTTCACTCTGTGTATCTTTCATATCTATTTTTTCCTCAGCATCATTTATCTGCAAAGTTAAGGTGACCCTACGAATTTTTGGCAAATGCTTTTTTGGGAATTTAATTGGTGCATTGCAATAAACAGAGTACTAGGCTTGTTGAGATGTGTGATGAATTCTCTTTTTACGGGGACAACCTGCTCCATTTGCAACGTTCTTTATAACTAAATAAACGAGACAATAGATAAAGAACACAGTGTCCCTAGCCCTGGTGCAGATCATCAATAACCAATGCAAAAAGAGGTTTCAGTGAGGTCAGTGAGGCTAAATTAGCCTGAGTATCAGGCTCTTCAAATGAAAGAGGAAAAAAGGAATGAAAGCGTGATAGAAAGGGCTTCCTCTGCTTCTTTCCTAATCCGCTCTCCCCTCCCCTTAGGAAGGTGTTGTACTCCTTTGTGTTCTCCACACCTGCAGGTTGCACGTAAGAAGAGCAAGAGGCAGAAGAGGGCAGCCAAGAAAGCCGAAGAAGATTTCCTATACAAGGTAATTCTGTAGCTTGAGAAAAGTCTAATAAAGAATCAAATAACTTTGAATTCAACATTAATAATAATTACGAGAATCGGACTTCTGATTTAAGTGGAATTGGAGTTCTCCTCCCAAATTCGTGGAAATAAAATGGCCCGATGGTTAGTTAAGTGGACTGCATATGGTCTGAGCTCGAGACCTGGCAGAGGTTGTTGTGTTGTGTTCTTGGGCAATACTCTATACACTTATAGGGCCTAGGTGTGTACGTGTAAATGGGTGCCGGCGAATTTAATGCTGGGGATGACCCTGCGATAGACTAGCAGAGAAAAAAACCTCCTAGTCTCATAATGCTACGGAAACCGGCGTAAGCTCTGACGGTATGGGACGTTGGCCAGGTGCAGCCTTTTTTCTTGCAAATTTGTCTCATTTACTGTTTGGTACAGTTTTTAGCTCCTGACTAAATGGTAAACACGTTGGACTTCATTTTTAGCGGTTACTCTGAATTTTTCCTAACCAAAGGCGTTAATTATCAAGTTCTTACTGCGTGTACGTATGTCGGCTTATGCTTGTGCTTATGCGCAAGTAAAACCAGCCTTTTCGGCAACCCGACAAGGTCTTGGCGTGGGAAGGGGAGGGGAGGTATGACGTGTCGATAGACTAGTACCCTACCCAGGGGAGTGTAGTAATATTCCTAGCTGCTTCACCGCGCTAAGCTCCAGTAGTGTGGGCTAGGTTAAGCCGAAAGCTTGCAGTAAATTAAATAATTCTTTTTGTATCTCTGCAGACGGAACAGTCCCTTTTAGATCAGGATCGTGTACCGGAGACTGCTGAAGACTTTGATCGTGTTGTCTTGTCATTCCCCAACAACTCAGTGGTGTGGTTACAGTACATGGCGTTCCACCTTCATACCACAGACATCGACAAGGCACGGGCAGTGGCTGAGAGAGCCCTCAAGACAATATCATTCAGGTAATTCATGACTCTATATCTTTAGAGCTTTTATTTCACATTACGGTATGTCCACCACGTCATGGTCGAGGGATACCTCATGTATACATTTGTATACATTACAGTGGAACCTGTTTACCAAAGACTCCCTGAAACACACTTTCGAGTGCTTTTTATTTTTTAAAGTTAATACTGGCGAAGAGGGTCGTATTTGTCTTTTCTAATGAGGAGACAAATCCACGAAGCAGCAAGACGCATTTTTCGACAAGCTAATCTGATTCTTGGACAGTCCGCCGACGCTCGCTCTCATATACATTGTAGCAGAACAAGTGTTTCACAAGGCAAATCAGATGGGAAGGGGAGGGAAAGATGAGAAATGGATCGAACACACAACTATCATCATTCAACATAGCGATTCCAACTATTAATAACCTAACTAATAGTATAATTTTAAAATATTCCTTTTTCCTATGGATCAGTCCTACAGCCTACTTTTGTCCGTGGGACTCATTTTGTGTCTTTGGTTCATTCACAGGGAAGAGCAAGAAAAGCTGAACGTGTGGGTGGCCCTGATGAACCTAGAAAACTTGTACGGTACTCAAGAGTCCCTTGTGAAGGTGTTCGAGCGAGCCCTCCAACAGAATGAGCCCAAAAAGGTCTTCTTTCAACTTATCGGTATTTACTCAAGAACGGACAAATTAGAGGTAAGGATGAGACAGACGCAAGGTGATGATATGGAAGTTGGCATATAACAACACAGTTTCCACTAATAGCTACAGTATGATGTTATTTCGGTAGATGTGTACAAGACGTTGTTCAGACGTTATTTAGATTGATTGAAGAGTCGTATGTCCGTACGTGTATAAGCGAGACTTATTATTGTGGACACTGTTTCCTTTTCTTTCAGTTGGCCGAGCAGTTATACCAAACTATGAGCAAGCGATTCAGTCAAAGCAAAAAGGTCTGGGTCGGTTTTGGAGCGTTCTACATGAAGCAGGGAAAGCTTGACCTGGGCAGAAAATTACTGCAAAGGAGTCTAAAGAGTCTCCCAAAGAGGAAACGTGAGTGATTGTTGATTGGAGCATGTGACCTAGAAAAATCTTTGGAGGGAGGCGCGGTAGTCTACCGGCTTGTGCGCTAGACTGTGGATCAAGCTATCTGGGTTCTAGTCCTAGCAGGGCTTACTATATTGTGTTCTTTAGTAAGACGCATTACTCTCACAGAGTTTACCTCACGGTATCTCTCAAGTGTATAAATTGTTACCGGTGTGTTAAATGCTGGGTACCTTTACGATGGTCTTGCATCCCACCCGCGGGGCAGTAGACGTTTCATGCTATAGAAACCGGCGATAAATAAGCGTCGGCTTGTAGGCCTAATAGGCTCGAACGCAGACGCTACCTTACCAGGGAGTTATAGTATGGAACAGTTGTCTATAATGGAGCATTACGTACTTAAAGGGGGACATCTTTTTGAAGAACCACTCTAGTTTACTTATCGGCCTCGAGCAGGTTAACACAGTTCAAGTTTCTTTCATCATAGTTTTACGTTTGTTTGTACAAATCAATTAGTTTGAAAATTGAAACTTTTTTTTTTTTCGATCAAAGATTTACAAACGCTTGGGATATAAGTCGTGGAAGAGTCATGTTATTTCGTTCACAAATTGTCAGTGTAAACCATGAAATGAAAAATATGATGGAACTAGCAACATTCTTAGGTGTAGGTGTCAAATGGCGATGAAAGCTCAAACTAATGAGAGGAAAAATTTTAAAAAAATTGACTTTAACTTATTTAGAGTCTTGTTTAGATGGGAATTTCTGGGAGCGCGGTGTGGTCATGGTTAGTACTCTCAACTCCGGAGCGAGCGGTCCGGGTTCGAGCCCTGGCCGCGGACATTGTGTTGTGTTCTTGGGCAAGACACTTTACTCTCATAGTACCTCTCTCCACTCTGGTGTATAAATGCATACCGGCGAATTTAATTCTGGGGGGTAACCCTGGGATGGTCTAGCATTCCATCCAGGAGGCAGTAGAAATACTATTATAGTCACTTCATGCTACAGAAACCGATACGCTCCGGCCTGATGAGCCACTTGGCTTGTATGCAGACTTTACCTTTAGATGGGAATGTATGTGGCGAAATTAAAGAACTGGGTTAGAAAAGCAGGTATTACCTGTCTGTTAGTCAGCTGTCCAACAGTAAGATCTCTGTACAGTTACTTCGTAGTCTCCTCTTCTTTTTTTAAATTTGTTTTCATCTCTCCCTGACAGATGTTGAAACAATAGTCCAGTTCGCTCTGCACGAATTCAGATATGGCGAGCCACAGCGAGGGCAGACGATGTTCGAAAGCATTCTGACTAACTACCCCAAGAGAAGCGATCTGTGGTCAGTGTATCTGGATATGATGATCAAACAAGGAGACGTCGAGCTTGTTAGGTAAGGAAGAATCTTATTCGTTCAGGTTAGTGCTCTCAGTTCGGATGAAAAACTCTGCAATACAGGTGGGAAAACAAACCGGGGATCAGTTGATTCCGACCATGAATGATCTTGCGATTTTTCTTAAGGCTTCAGTGTTGCTAAGTAAACTTTTTAATTTCAACCCTGCGCTCGCGCTAGTTTTCGACTGGTTAGTAAAAATGGGAAAGTCTTGGGTCATTTTAAGAGCATTTGCCGGGGCTCACTTTATTAAGTGTCTGTAATTGAGCCTTTTTTTGACATTGTGAGGCGGCCAGTTGTTCAACGTGAAGCCTTCTCATTAGACAATTTTTACTGGCAATCTAAGTATTACCGTTTCATCCACAACGTTCCAGGCACAAACTCAGAATATCTATGTAGGTTCTAGTGTTCAGATGTAACCGCATCAGTAACGAGATGAACATAACCTCGCGCACCCAAGGTGGCCTCTTGTTACACTTTATTTCCATTACATCGCGAATCAAAATCACTAGACTGCAAAACAGGTTGGTCTTCTTTCTTAAAAACTTGTTGTGAAAAGCGAGCGGCAGGGGGGCGAAGAGTACCCGTATGTACACTCCAGCTCTCCTCAGGCCCTTCACGGCAGATTGCGTTCGTAGACAATACTGCTAGTCATGAGCCTTTTAAAACATTTCTTAAGTTATCTTTCAGTTCTCAGAAGTACTGAATAATTGTTTTTCTTGTTTTAATTTCAGGCAAATATTCGAGAGAGTGATTCACATCAATCTGTCTTCCAAAAAGATGAAGCTTTTCTTCAAACGGTACCTGGACTTTGAACGGAAGTATGGCGATGCTTTTAGTGTAGAAAATGTCAAGACTAAGGCGATGGAATACGTTGAATCCAAAGCGGCCTTAAGTTAACAACAGTGCGGGAGGAACTGCGGTGAAGAGTTGGAAAGATCATCTCTTGATAGGAACACTGAAATTACTAAGAGCGACGGCAGATCATTTTGCCATCCTGTGATTCTCTAGGAATTAACTTAGTTTGTTAAGTGGAGGTCCACGAGAATTTAACGCTTGAGTTGGAGTCCGGAACAAAGATCAAGTACCCGAAAGCACCTTTCGTACTTCTCCGCGCTGGGTTCACAGCGGTCCAACACAAACCTGGTTTTCTTTGCCTTGAAGTCTGTGAGACTTTGTGTTCCTTTGCGGAGTTTGTGTTCTATAATCCGTAATTGCTACACTGTATGAGTGGTTTACGTATATTAGCTTTGTTGATTGTATTGTCACTGTTTGTTGTGATTGGTCATTTTTGGTCTTTTGACTCCAAAATGAGAACTGCCGTATTTAAATTGTATGTTAAATTCAGGCTTCTAGTTTCAAGTTAGCTTATATATTTTCAATATTTATTTATTTTTTTGTTTGTTTGTTTGTTTGTCTTTTTTGTTGTTGTTTTTGGTTGTTGCTGCGTGCATTTATGTGATTTTTCGAACCTTTTAAAATGGCACAGAAAAAAGAAAATGACAGAAACTAGTGAAGATTAATTATACCTGCAGCTCGAATGACGTGTCAGCAGTTAACTGACAACGAATGCTATTTGAAATAAATGATAGCAAATGCAAAGAATTTGTCTATTGACTTTGGGCTAAGCTTGACAGTGAGCTCCCTCTTTTCCCTTAGCCTGCGTGCCAGGCATTCAGTGGAGAAGGAGAGGAGAAAATCGCGCTTCGCGCATCTAGTTTCCCCCTCTTCCCCTCCCCCACCCCCTCCTCGGCCTCCCTTAGAACGCCTGGGCATGTACAAGACGTGACTAGTTGTCTTGTGGAATATTTCGAGTGAAGGAACTTTCTAACCTTACCACAACAGACAGACATGTCTGTAATACATAGCTTCAGAAATAAATAAATTCATCGACGAAATTTGTATTATAAGTCAGTTGTAAGCGCTGAAAAACGTTTGATAATCACATACACAGAAATTTCTCAGCTTATAGTAGCTTATAGTGTATGGCCACATAAACAAGGGCTGTCGTTTGCAATTAGAATCGTTCATCAAGCTCGCCAAAATAGAGCAAAATTTACAAAAAAATAAATAGCGATTCCATTTTGAGCTTTCTTTAGCGTTGATCGTATCTGTAACAAAATTTTCGATTGTGATTGGTTCTCCGCCCGCTTATTTTTCCCCTAATTGAAGCACGATCTCATCGGTCTCTTATTGCAGGCCAACTTTTTGTAATTGTATACTTGTAATTGGACAACGTTTCCTTCTTACTGTTGCCCTACCAATACAAAGCAGGTTGCAAAGCTTATGGAAAACACTATGGACATGTTTACAAACCTTTTTGCGTTATGCTATGTCAGACAAATTTCAGCGAGTGCAAAACAAAAATCATTGCTCGAAAATCAAGCAATGGATTTTAGTTTGATTTTTAATCGGTGAGAGCTACTCTTATTCTTCTGAAGACTAATTATAGCTCGCTTTTATAACAGATGAGATGTTTAGGATACCTGTAGAAAGCAGACG
>NC_138146.1:18194511-18232011 GCF_964199315.1 Orbicella franksi | reverse complement strand
TCATAGGGAGTTGTAAAGAGGTGGGGGGTGGGAGGTGGGGGGGGGGGGGGGGCAAATTGACATTTCACGGAAATAGATTGGTCCTTTACATACATAAACTTTATTTGAGTGTTGGAGTATTTAGCTAAAGATAACTAATTGGGGACACTAACATACATACAAATATGAAATAAATATATCCTTTCACAATTTGGCAGTGAATAAGCATTTTTTGACAAGAACTTACATAACTTGTGATATTTGTTAAGTTATGCCCAAAGCACAGCCTTGTCAGATGTCTCTATCATCTGTCTGCTTCTTGTTATGCATGCAACTAAAAGAAAAGTGAGTTCCTTGTTTTGCACATTACCAAGGGCACTACTCTCCTCCGCCACTAAATCGTCTGATTCAGTGTCGGAGGAGTCTTCATCAAATTCAGAAAGCTGATCCCTATGTGCTGTACTAGAGAATGGAAAATGGTATTTAACCTTTTGAATTAAAACATTCTTATTAGCTTCTGTTATAAAGAAACTGATTAAAATGGTTACATTTGGTAAAGGATGCAGATCATGTCAACCTTGGTCTGTTCTGCCATCAAATCTGAACAAAGGTTATGGTCAAGTGATATTGTTTATTACTATACATCTAAAATAATAGAAGACACAACCAAAATCACAGTTCACAAGGAATTAAATACTTCTTTCTCTTTTCACAGAGAATTAGATGTTTTCTTGGAAAATCACAGTTCATGGCTGATAATGAAATCACAAAATTTCTTGAGAAAAAAACAAGCCATTTCACATTTCACAGGAAAAAAATTAGGCCATTCACGAATCACAAAATACCCTTTACAGCCTCGTAGCTTCACTGCACATAAGATGCCTAAGGGAATCTGCTGGTAACCAGTGTCCTTGAGTGACTAAAATAAAGTAGTTGGTGACTGTCTAAAGCCTTAGGCATATCCTTTGGAGTTAAACGTTGGGATAAAAATTTTAAAAAAGAAATGATGAATTCTGAATTCACTGGTACTCGCAGGAAGACAGTAAAGGGAGTCTAAAAAAGTTTCAGGTGCGACCTGATTAAAGACATATCAAAATTTTACATGTCACATGATCCAACGTTTTTCAATAGTGTCGCGCACAGTTTCTGAAAATAGACTTCATCAACAGAGACCCCCCACATGACTCCGACAAGAATTACAGTCTGGTAGAAGGTTTTGTATGGGCATGTTGTATTCTAGACCAGAAAATCAGGCCAAAAAAGGAAGGATTGGTGGTCTAGGTTCTTGCTTAGCTTAAATAATGTTAAAAAACAAACACTGCTGCTGTGGGTAATGTAAAACGGATTCAAGATGTCCAAAAAAGAGCTAAATGTCACAAGTTGCACAACGATCTTATAAAGCTGCAATGACAGTCGGATAGATCTGAAAACCATCAGGAATTGGATGTCAAGAACTTTTGGCATGGCAGTTGCAACTAGCCAATCAGAACACTTCACAAGGAAACGTATTACAAAGAATCGGAACAAACTTATCCATTGTTTATTGTGGTCTTGAAGAAAAGACTTATCAGCTGACTTATTGCCAGAAATTTCCAAATTTGACAACCCGAGCAGTCCGCTCAAACAAATGCAATAGAACAGGAGGATATAATTATTACCCCTGAGACAATTCCAAATGCATGGCAGTATTAGGTGTGCTGTGCAATTCAGAGGACCTAGATTTTAATAGAGCCATTTATCCGACCACATTAAACAAATCTGTGACTGTTAGCAGGCCTCAGCTGCATATATTTCATAGATATGTATGGTGCGATATGTGTAACATGAATAGCACAGGCTGAAACTGTTTTTTTTTTTTATATGCCAAGACAGAGTGAACCAGTTTTATCATGGCAAGGCAATGAATCGGGTCGAATCTATGGTTATTTCTTTGCTGGCTTGCTGGGTTTCTTGTGAGTAATACACCTGAATGTTGAGTACAATCCTATGATAATAATTTTTCTACTAAGATCTAATAAGGATGTAAGGACACATAAAAAGCCTTTGTATTAATCATCATACTTTGCCACCCTCTTTCAATCTCTGTATTATTATTATTATTATTATTGTTATTATTATTATTATTCCAAGGCACATGTTAAGAGTTTTCTCTAATATTTTCAGCTAGAGAGGCCATCAGCGTACAAAATTACTCACTGAGTATTGCGCTGAAGTGCTTGTGAGTGCCGTTGTTCCATACAGTGTAGGTCACTTTCAAAGAAGTAGCACATGAAATGGTTTGTTTGTCTGAGTCTGATTCACCGGGGGTTAAATTTCCATGATGTCATTTGTGTGCGACACTATTGTTGCTGTGCTGTGCTGTATCGAAGCCATAGTCAAGTTCGCTACCGTGTGAAAAAGTTTGCGTGACTTATGATAAAGTACTAGTGCTATTGAAAAAACAAACAGATTGGTCTACTGATAAGCTAAGTTGTAAAAACTTGTTTGAACTTCTTATCTTGGATTTATTTCAATTCTTTACCTTCAAAGATTTAGTGGGAATGCATAAAATAAAAAAATAGTCGGAAATAATAACAATTGTGCAATGATTAAAAAATGAATAATTAAGTGAGATATGCGTCAAAGTGACCTCACAGAAAATTCTCTCAACGGAACAGTTTTCACGAGCCACCTGTAATTTTTTCCAGGCAGGTAGAATAAAGAACCTGCTCTCATTTGGTTATGTTTATTTACTTGACTGTAATATAACAGACAGCATTTGACAAGTTCAAAGTTTGCTAATATTAGTCTTATCACTTTAGGTTTGTAAATGGTTCAGTTTCCAAAGATTAACTATTATGCAAAATAAAAACATTTTTAAACAAAATTTAGTCCCGAGTAAAGTTTAAGAGATGCCCCACAAACTGTGTAAAGGACATGTTAAGACAACGTTTGGTACGTCCATACGAGTATGTTAAACATGTGCCAAATTTCAAGTCTCATGGCCACCGCTGAAGGCCCTGTGGCCGAATTTTCACGTTTTGCAAATTTTGAGGAAAAGAAAAGGAAATCGAACCTTTTGATGTCATTTCCGAAAACAGTTAACCAAATGGGGTCTTTTGGTCAAATAAGAAAAAACTCGATATTTCGCTTCTGTCGGCCGATTCTCAATATTTTCGGATTTACGCTCTTAAAGTATTGGGTGAAAGGAAACAAATTCTTAAATCCATTTCTTGAACAGATATTTTTCATTTGTGTGAAATTCAATAGTACAAAATGCTATTTTGTTCTAAGTCAATGATTATTTACTGCATGAGACCTTTAGTTTTTAATGCTGTGTTGAAATAGGGGAAAAAGGCAGATAATGTTTATTTAGTGTGATTTTTTTGTGAAAATTTCCACTTTTACAAGTCTTTCAGTACTGGTAAATTCTAAACATTTAAACTATTAAAACCTACAAAAGAGTACACAAACAGCTTGTGTGGCTCTCCTGTACTTTAGTAAATTTATTTAGCCACATAGCTAACTTTCAGATACTCAACATAGAAAAAAAATTCTGCCTTGGCTGTACATACTGACAACTGAACACGTGTATAAACAATGGAATTGTTTACATCAGCATTTTATCTGTGAAAGCTGTTTGACTGTTTGTTTTGACAATCTGATCCTAACATGGTAGAATAGAATTTCAAGAATAGCACTGTCTTTATAGTGCAGACTGGCAGATTTCTTATATTGTGTCTGCTAAAGATTGAAATTTGAACTCCATGATAGGATGTCAGTCTGGGTGCCCTGAAGGAGTGGCATGAACTAAGGATGCATTGTTTGATCTTAAGTTAGATTCACCAACTAGTCAAGACTAAGAAAATGCTAATGACAACTCAGTGCTAAGTTACGACTGTGGCCAAAATGAAACTATTTTCACACCACACCACATTTCAGTTACTATTGTAAATTTGTTATTTTGGAGAGGCTGTTTGATGCCAATACATCTTGGGTCAATTCTGAATTTTTTTTTAAGGTATTATGAAATAAGTTATGGAGGCCATCTTATTTCGTCTATTAAAACAATTTCGTGACAAAATTCTCTTGTAAGTTCTGCAAATGTAAGTCTTTAGATGAGTGTGAAAAGTAATGAACATGCTTGAGTATAGTTCGCAGTTGCATGTGACTGTGAATGATCTTAAAATGTGATTATTTCTAACCAAAGCACAGAGTTACCAGACCACAGATAAGTTTCATTTAGAAATTATAACCTCAATTGTTTGCTCCACATTGTCATAGTGAACGGAAGCAAGGTAAAATCTGAAAACAAAAAATGTGTGTTTGTGGTGTAGTGTGGGTTTAAAAAATTATTGGAAAATTCCAGATGTTGAATTTTACCCTCTGTATTCTTGACCACTGTTGGTAGAATCAACTTGATGTCTGGGCCAAGGTGTGTTTCACAAAGGTAAAGTAAACTGTTGAAGTTCAATAGTTGAATTGGGCAGGATAAGATTACTTTTGATGAACTGAGCCAGTTATTGTGGAATTATGTTACAACACATCACATAATCATTTCCTTTATAAGATCTTTTAATTCTGTGAAAATCGGATCTTTAGAAGTCATCCTGTTCTTACCACACCTGGTGGGAGGTATAGAAAGGGGAAAAAAAGATTAATATAATTGCCAGAAGACAAGAAAGGAAAACATTTTTTTTTTTTTAAGTTTTTAAGTTTACCGCATTCCATCCTTTGTCAAACTTTGGTCAGCACTTGTAGGATTTACAATCATCACCCTCCATACATCATTCCTGAATTCTGTTGGCTCAGTCAGTCAATACACAGTGCAAAACTAGCTCATTGTTTCAATATAAATTTAATTTCAGTTTGGACTTTTCATATTTTGTTTCAGTGTGTTCCATTTGTGCCAAGTGTGCTTTATGTGAACAGTCTTGCATTCACTTGGTCAGGGTGAATATTTTCAACTTTGGAATTCCAATAGAAACCAGTGTATATTTATACAAAAGGAATTGCCATTTGAAATATTGACATGATTTCTGTGCAGGAAATTGGCTTATATGCTTGAGTGGTTGATGACAAGTATTTTTCTCTCTCTCCTCTCAAAATAATATTTTATTCTGCCCAGTTTTACCACGTAGTGGTGATGCACTGAAACGAGAAATTCATGTTTTTCAAATCTTGAAATGACCAGTCCCTAAAGTATGAAGCAATACAAGGTTATGGTTAATAAATACAGGAAGAAGATTGGAACTGTCACTGAAAACGCTTAGATATTTCATTCCAGCTGCTTGCGAGAAATATCCACCACCGCAATAATATATATTGAATCGGAATTCTTTGCGATCTTTCAGTAAGACACATTTTCAAACGAATTGCTTTCAAAGTATATTCTTCAGCGTGATTTAGCGCGTTTTACAGTGGAAATCGTGGGTTTGTTTACATCCGTGGACGTGACCAAGGTATCGTTCGATTTCGCTGAGTGATGATGACGTCATCATTATTCTGCAAAGCTCACGCTGATTGGTCAGGGGAAGGGAATTGGGGCACACTACCGTCACCTCTCTGCAGCAGCTATATTTGGTTGTTGACGTAAATATAATAAAGAATACTCCGGATTCAGCAGCTTTCCCTACCTCTTCCGCACGTGCTTTTTGTACACTAGGCGTGTGGAAAAGACTTGTTTTCTTCGGCTAAAGCAGCTGTAAATATTCGGAGGAAACAGCCCTTCGATCGAGCAAAACATCTCGCCATTTTTAGAGTGTTTTGGTTCTGTAACCGTGACAATTGCCTGTAGTAGGAGGAGTCCAATGGCCAAGGTGAGCGTTTTGATTGGCTGGCGAATTCTTGTTTGACAAACCTGGTCTCGTGATGCTGATTTCACCCGTGGCCGGAATGAAAACAATAACAAAGAAGAAAATTTGCTTCGAGTGAAGAGCAGAATCTCGCCTGTTTTCTCTGTGAAACGTACTGTATAACTATAAAAACCATAGAGGTACATGCAGCAAGGAATAGAGTACACTCCAGTAAGTTTTTTTCGCTAGAGAACTTTTGTGGCACTCGCGTTTGCTCAAACCTGGCGTCTTTTCTCTCGATCTGTTCCTTTTCTCCGAGGATTTATTTGTAAAGTTACATAACGATTTCTAAACTCTTCCATTATTTTGCAGCTCCCATTGGACGTGGAGAGTTCATTTGAAGATAGTTTTGGCGTGTTTTCTCCATTCGAAGATGGCGATTTCGAAGGTAGAAGGACTGCCTTCGTGTCGAGTGGAGGTGGAGGAGGAGGAAATGGCTGGGACAGCTACCAAGCACTACCTAGTTCTCCGTTCGGCGGAGTCGGGGGAGACTTCGATATGGAGCTGGAGTTTTTTAAAAGTGATGTGATCGAGGACTGTAAAGTGGCTGGGCCTACTTTGGCCGAACTAAATGATCATCGCTCTCTGTCGCCTCTGATAAATCCTGAAATGGAGCGCCTTCATCGAATAGCCACTCGAGCGGAGGGCGACTGTTCCCCTTCGTGGGATTGCTCATCAACTCGGAAGCCGCAGCCCTACATCTCTTTAGAGCTCACATCGGATAAGACTGAAAGACGGGTTGTTCAATTAAAACAAGAGCCTGTTTCATCAAATAGCGAACATAACGAGAGATCCGAGCAACCTGCCTCTGTTTTAAAAGAAACGGAGAAGAAACTTCCCAGCAAACCTACATGGACTATGACCCGAGACACTTCTTCTTTGCATTGCAAAAAAGAGTCCGAGAAAACAGTTGCCACGGACGATGAGAAAACTTCGAGAATGGTCATTTTGCCAGAAAGAAATTTAGGCAATGATCGCATTAACCAAATGCCAAAGTTAGTTTCAGCGGAAATGAAAACTCGATTATATACGGCAGGTCCGGCACAGCGCGAGGATGGGAATGCGAAGGTTGAAGCAGAGCGGGAACCGATCGAAGCCGATCCGAGTAGCCCGGCTGCGGACGATGAATCCGCGGACGAAGACATGGACAGTGACGATGAGTTTGATGTGGAGAGCCATTTGCACAGTGCTGGTTTAGCTAGAAATCGAAAGGGGAGAAGAGGTGAACAAGATGACCTTTCGCCGAATCCAAGGAAGTTGCTAGAAATCAGTCGAGAGCTTGATCGTCTAAACAAAGTTATCGGAGACTTAAAACCGATTCATCAGCTGCCACAGAACGCCCGGAACAAGTCAAGAAAGGAGAAAAACAAGCTAGCCTCAAGGTAAACTATTTGTTAAGTTATCTCAATGTAGAAAAATGTTCTCGGAGTCGCTCGACCTTCAGATTTTTCCGCTCAGTTTGTTATTTTGTAATGTACATTGTGCATGTATCGAAACTCACCGAGATTCTTTTCGACCAGCTTTAGAAGCTTTCAAAACAACTCGATTTTGCCATGTTTATCGCTTCATGATCCATTTTTGTTTTTGATTGCAAAATTACCAGGATATTTTTGTAATTAAGACAGATGTTAAGAGGAAAGGTTTCGACTTCCAGGTTTAACTGCGGAAGTAGAATGCTAAGGAATGTTTTTTATGTCGTTGTCGTTGTTGTTGTGTACCATGTACCAGGACATTAAAAAAATTCTGCGCTTTTTTGTGAACGCCCTCAGTGAACTTCGATCTGTTACCGATACTTTGTAAGGTTTGTGATAGTTCCCTGCTGTTTCAGAGGTTCCAAAAGTTTGATAATTTTGTACATGTACACGAACAAAGAGTCTAGCACTTGATACATCCATCATTGGGACGTTTTGAAAGGGTCGTTGGAGGAATAAAATGAATTCATACATACACTCGTGTAAATTTTCAACCCTTTCTTTCTTTATTACATGTATTTCTGCTTAATGCTTAATGCTCATTGCTCTGCACATACAAAAATAACATTATTTAGGATAGGTTTTCGACTGTACCTTGGTCAACCCTAGCCTTAAGAGCAATTGTTTCGTTGGTTACATATATATTGCAGTAACGTTAACTCTGAAGGGTGCATAGGGTATATTTAACAATTATTCCATGAAACCGCGTTGGATATGAAGTGATAAATAACCAACGAGCGCGTAGCGCGAGTTGGTTATGATCACTTCATATCCAACAAGGTCGAATGGAATAATTGTTTTAGTATATTCTTAATCGGGTTTTTGCCGCCGATTTTTATTTCAACAATTTTACAGAGCGGAAAATTTTTAAACTTGGCGCACTGTTTTCCATATAAGGTAAAACTCCGACTAATGGCTCATAGTCGGAGTTTTTGAGCCAATCAGAGAGCTAGAAATGCAATAGTCGGAGCTGAGAATATACTAATTTATAATAATCTCACCTGAAAATGCAGCTTTGCTCTGTTTTGTTGTGATTTCTTTTTCTTTTTAATTGGTACATATGTGTTGTTCCATACCCCCCATGGAAGGGTTTTTTTGTCTGACCCCCCATCCCCTCCTGGAAATTCCAGTTAAAATATTTTGGCTCTCGAAACCCCCCACCCCTTGGAATCTCTGTTAACCTTCCTTGGATATGGATATTTTTTGGAACTGTTCAGTTCTTTTGAGAATATTTCATCCAACAAGGACATGTAGAATGTAACATTTGCAAAAGGCAAAATGGAGCTAAAACTCAGGTTGAGAAGTAAGATAGTTCATTTTGGCATGAGATGAAGTTGTTTGTTGTGGATAAAAATGCTGTCAAAAAATCTTTGAATTGTTGGAAAAAGAAATCACTGTTTAAACTTGCTCAACTTGAAACTCCTGTAATTGCCACAAGAAAATTATATTGTAATCTTTGCAGAGGAAATGCCAGTCACATGACAACTTGGTTGTAAGGAGGTCCTCCAAGAAAAAAATTTGCCAAAAAATATTCAAATTCAAAAGGTTCAGATAAATGCATGTTGTTTAATCTTTTGAAATGTGAAATATTACTTGCAACAAATCAAGAATCTAACAGGACTAGTTAACTATCCATGTCACAGCTTAAGGGTGGCTGGATATTAGTGGTTGTTTTTTGAAACACAGACAATGGTATGTTGTTTGTGTTTGACTTTAAAATGTTTATGGCAGACAGAAGAGAACATTGTAGTAAACGTCTAGTATTTTCTCATGCTAAAAATAATAACATGATAACATGCATAATAACATCATTACCACACAACATGTACCATCCAAAGGTAATGCTGGAATATCTATATTCTGTGTATTTCAAAATTTTAATTGAGTACATCAAGAAAATCATCCCTTTTTTTAATGCGAGCCTACATGTAGATGGGAAAATAAACTCACTCGTGGCCTAAAATTCCATCAGTGCACATCCTGCAAGGATGTTGGATAAACAGTTTTCATTGTTGTTAATCCTTGTGGTATCAGATAACCGACAATGTTTATACATGGTGGCCAATCAGTTAAATGTTTAGAAGACTACTAACAGTAGTTCTCGGTAACAAATTGAGGATACAGTAGTCCTATTGAGGGACAGGCTTAGAAAACTTATACAAAACAAATGATACTAAAAAAAAAAAATGTTTGGTACTGTTGTTGTCAGTGATGCATCGTGCGATGTAAATTCTTTTTGAGTGTTATCCCTTTGGCTGGTAAGGAAGATAAGCCACACACCGTGTTGTGTCTCCACCTGAGCTATGAGGTCAGATGTGAGCAATATTTAACTGTTATAGTCAGGGGTGCAATACAGCTGTATATTATTTCACAATCAGTAAAGATATATGACTTAACATCCCTTGTGTTTTACCTAGCCCTACAATGTAGCTTACCCAGTAAGTAGGATAACATGAGATGTTTCTAGTTTGCATCCATTGTTATAAAGCTGATTAATACTAATCTGTGATTATAAGTTTAATAAAGGTTAGCTGGAAGTGACAACTTAAGTAATGCTATTTTGAGAGGACAGGAAAGTTTTTTGAGAAATGTTCTAAAAAAAAGTGCAGAGTATGGTAACTTGAGACTTGAAAACTTCTCTGAGAAGCCTGAAACATTATATGAAGACATAACACCATGGACTAAAGAAATGAGTAGTATTGCTTTGTTGCTTTATATGCTTTATTTTTTGTTGGTGAGTAGTATTGCTTTGTTCAAGATTTGCTTGTACTTTTTTCAGGGCTTGTAGATTAAAGAAGAAAGCACAGCACGAAGCTAACAAGGTCAAGTTGCAGGGACTAGAATTGGAGCAGCGTGAGTATCTCCTTTGCTTGCACGTTCATGAACAACAGGGAAAACTTTCAGTTCTAAAGGTCCAATACCTGAGACTTGAAAGTGAAAGAAAAATGTGTCTACAAATTGCAGTAAGTTTAAAATGAAGACTGCGGACTGCAGACTGGAAGTGTAATGCAGACTACAGACCACAGACTTTCTAAGTAAATGCCTTGGTATTGCCATCATCGACTGCTAACCTTAAACAGGGTTATTCAGGCTTATGGAAGTGAAAGTCTGCCCTCCTGCGAGCCTGAATAACTCACCGGTTAACCTGATCATTACTCTAGTTAACCTGAAAATCCTTCAGGTTAGTCTGAATAATGTTCCTGTTAGCCCTTTTACAGTTAGCTCTCATTAATGGAAATGGTAACATGATTCAGTTAAAAAGCCAACAGTCTGCAGTCTGTGTTTTACCCTGACCAGTAAAACTTGGGCATGTTACACTTACTAGTAACAATTGTTTAAGAATTCTTTTTAGTACATGTGGTTGAAAAGTGATTTCATTGCCCACATCTAACACTGCTGGATATGATTGTATGGACAGTGTTTCAGTGTAGCACAAGTATGTACGTGTAAAAGCTACCTGAACACGTCCTTGATGTGGTTCAAAGTTTTTTGACTCTGAAAGGAAGTTGCATGTACAGCACCATGTGTAATGTGAGACTCGATTATGACAGAGGTGTTGCTTTATTTTTCGTCTGTAGAGCGCCTGACAGAAGTCATTGATAAAGTGAAGAAAGAAATCATACTTAAAGGAAGCTCTCAATCTGTCGTTCCAAAGGCAAACTTGAGTGGCCAAGTGGAAGCTCTTGTCAAAGCTACATTTGGTAGGTTTTGCTAATTTTATTAGGATGTTATTTTGTTAATTTTACCTGAAGCAGGGGTTTCATTAAGGGGCCGGCACCGGGTAAATTGACTGGCTGTGAGGATAATTTTGGCCACTTGGTCTGATAATCTAGAGGAAGGTTTTTCTTATAAAGAAATTAAGTTTAAAACATTTTGCCTGCCTGTGAAAACGAGTTGCCCCCTCTGCTGAGAATTTTAATTAAACCCCTGTGAAAGAACTCTGAAGAAGTAAAGTTCTTTTTTTAGTAGTGATCTTCACTTCTTGCAGTAAACTTTACGTCTACACTGTATGTCCAATTTACACTTTGTTTCTTAGTAAATTAATGTTGTCCTTTCCTTCAAATTCTGTATTGTGGTTGCCTTCCAGAAATTTCATAAGATTCTTCTCTTTTACAAGTCAATGCACATGTACATAATGTATCAAAGCTATGATTTCTCATCGGCATGTACATGTACATGTATCTCTTATCATTGCACGTTGTGAACTGAGACTTAATATTGTTGCTTGTTTTTTTTTTTGTTTCTTTTTTGAAACACAGGGAATCAACTTGTTGCTGGCCACACTTCAGATTTTGTTCACTCTGTTCTGGAGGCTACTGCAAGAGCAAATCCATCACTTGGGAAACTGGACGAGCTTAGTTTGTGCTTCTGAGCATCCCAAAAGAGTGGTTTGTGGAAGAGTTTGTTGGCCGGTACCAATCAGAATGTTAATCTTTTTGATTGTGTCATATATGTACTTGTAGTTTTTCATTCATGTCTACTGTAGTTAAATGGTGATTTTCATGCCTTTGAGATGCAATGAAGACCTGTGCTTATATGTACACGTAATAAGCATCCATCAAGTTTCACCTGACGGACCTCTAGAGCCAGTTACTATAACAAGAAAAAATGTTGATACTTTTGACTAATTATCTATTAGCATGCTTGCATACAGCTACATGCCACTATTATTATTAACAATATTGCTGAGTCTACTGGCACAGACATGCCAGTTCTAAAAACTTGCATTTACCGTTCTATTATCTTAAAACGTTGTCCAAAGACATTGTACATGTTCAGGTAATTTTTGTTGTTTCATATAATTATAATAGGGGTTCTTGGGTTTTGTTTCAATTGTTTTTTAACCTTGTTACGCCATTCAAATTATGATAAGGCATTTATTTTTCAATGATATACCTTTTTGTATCTCAAAGTTACTGGGGTGTAACTGCGTTTATGCAGCATGTAAGCAGTTCTTGACTAATGGGTTTGCTAAGGTGTGTATAAATAGCTTGACAAATAATGTAAAGTGAAAAAAGTCTTGCTTGATTGAATTTTGAGGACTTACTAAGATCTCCAAAAAAGATCGATTTGAACAAAGGAAATAATGATAATGGTTTTGGTAAAGTGTTCAAAGTTTATTGGTTTGTTTGGTCAGTTGTTCAAGCAAAAAATGCAGTGATATTTTAAAAGATTTATTAGTTATTACTTATTGTTATAATAGTGTAGTATAAATTCAGCATAAATTGACATTTTCTTTTAGCACATGGTTGGTTTGTGATGGGTTTAATGTTTGGTGTGAACCATGATTATTAGAAAATTAGTTCATTGTGATTGGCTAAGAGCAGGAAAATTATCATTTATTGTAGCCTGCACCTGCAAGGCAGATTAATGGAGGCACATTAATAATTTTCTATAAGCTTTAATGAGCAGTTAAAGGTATTTTAAGGACTTGCATTACTTGTGGTGCTTGAAAATTCTTTGAAATAGCATTCACCTAAAATTTTGGGAAATTTTGGTAGAATTTTCAAGTACCACATGAGTTTCCAATATCATAAGAGTAGTGTTCGTGCACTCCCATTCATACAATTACCTACGTTTGCTTAGAGTGGTTTTCAGTTGAGTGTCGAAAGTAATTATACAGTTACTTTAGTTTTGGTTTTGGTTCTACTACAGTTCGAGATTAGCTGAGAAGTCTAATTGGTAAGTAATTGGTTTTGGTTTTGGTTTTACAACACTCAATTGAAAACCGCTCTATTACAGTAACAAATTTATTAATCAGTCAATCGTATTAATGTAGAACTGCTCCTCTTGTTTCTTTAAGTACAAAATACACCAGTGCAGATTTAGGTTCGATGTTGCTACATAATTTGTAGATTTTACAGTATTTCTTTTGTCACAATCTGAGTCATAATTTGGAGTTCACAAACAGATCTCCTCCTCTGGTTTTCCCAGAATGATTGGCTAGAAAGAAAGTAGATTTTTTAGCATCAAGTATTGTCTGCAGTCAATTTTCAGCAGAGGTTATATGTTTTACTAGTTTGTCTTAGTTGGAGTCCACAAACACAGCTCCCTCTCTACTTTTCCCAGAATGATTGGCTACAAAGAAAGCAGTTTTTTTAGTATCAAGTATTGTGTGTTGTCAAATTTAATTAGAGGTTATATGTTTTACTAGTTTGTCTCAGAGTGTGGCTGAGATAATGAGGATTGTGAACTGGAATGTTCTGTAAACACTAGTTTCTAACCTTGGCTGATCAAATTACTATATAGCATACAATGAATTCATGTGGAATCGCTAAACTTGAGATTATTCTATTTACCTGTAGTACTGCAAAATTGTGAACGATTCACTCACACTAAGAAGGTGTTCTCCTGCGCAAAAGCTTTTGCAGCTCTTGTATCTGGAGCTAATAATGTCCCTCTCAAAGTTCTCAAAATTCACATTCTTTCTCGTCAAGTAGTTTTGGAACTAACAAGTTTGAAAAATTACTTGTATATTTTTGCTTCTTATAGGAGCTGTGTACGCTAGGAATTCTTATGACATAAGGGCCAGTAGTTGTTTGGGGAATTATGAACTAACTAACATTGTTGGAAAAGAGAGATGTCCTTGGCAAAGAAAGAAAATTAATATTATCGAGAATATACATGGGTGATATGGATGGAAAATAATTCTCAATGAAGTCAATTAAATTGTTACAAGAATTTTTGTTTTCAACATTTGTTGCTATTCTTTGTTGTCTTGCCTTAGGTGCTTTGGCTTGCCATAGTTTCATTTACTGTATACTACAATACAATAGTGTGTATAATAGTACAATTAGTATGTTCTTGTTAAGAAACCGTTTCAAGGCACATAAAGACCATGGACATTCTCTCTTTTCATGGATTGCTAAGAAAAAGGTGTCAAGAAAGAAGGGTCGCAATCTTTCTTTTCTTTTGAAAATTGTATTCGGGTGGTGAAATCCAGTTTTCTAACTTTGGCCAGCTTGTGCTTGCTTTCCAAGTGAAAGTATTTACACTGGCAAATATTTGAAGATCTGCGGGCAGACTGTATTATTTCAAGTCCTGAAGGTGCATTGGTGTTTTTATGGACCAAAACAAAAAGAACGTGTTTGATTTTAATCGTTTTGTGAGTTTCTTCAAAGGTCTAAAATTTACAAATGCACCTTGTTGGGTTGTAACGTTGTTTTGTAATGCTTAACGCATCTTGTATTTGAAAAGCAATTAATATTTAGATGTTCCAAAGTATTCTATTTGTAACATAAGAGGAGCAGTTATCTTTATCCTATTGTAACATAAATTTGTGTAAATAAGCTATTTTATTATTTGTACATTGTAAATAGATTATGAGGGCTGACGTTACAGCTTTTTTTTAAATGTGTACAATAGAACTACTTGAATCAACCAGATTTCAGCAGATTGTATTTTCATATTATTGTGTTTTGATGTTGGGGAGTTAATTTATCTAGACAAACATGGACTTTGCAGGTCTTGTTTCATATATTATATACAGTATTAAATTATTTGATTTCTCAACGGAATAAAGTAGGTTTAAACTCATTTGATTGTTGTTTGCTAATTACTGTTTAGAGCGGGATAAACTACTATCCACAGTTGATTCCTTTAAATCCCTTCTAAGGAGGGGTGGGGGATGAGTTAAGGGGGAAAGTTTATCTGTAATCAGTAAATATTAAATGCCATGGATGGACAAATTTTGAAAAAACCACTAGCATAAGAGGAGGTTTAGCAAAGCAGAGGTGCGAGGCTCGATTGGCCGGCTCGGAGCGCGTGACTTAATGACGCGCTACATCCTCGAGTAGCCTACCCAGACATTGTTTCGGCTCGTCACGCATTCTCTTCTCCCCCGGAAGAGATTGCGTGACGAACCGAAGTACACTAGTACATCGCGCTTGGTGCCCTTACCCCGCTAAACTGCCTGTTCCAGAGGCTATCAGACAACATAGACCTGCCAGCGTGGAGACTCTTCAACTCAGTTTTAATAAAAACGAGTAAGTTCAGAGGACCGATAACTAAAATTAACTGATCAGATAGCTCACTTTCCTGTATAACCCTTCACCAGTACTCTTGTGTTTTTTTCTCAGTGTAGTTTTGGCTTACATTCTAAAAGAAAAATATTAACTTAGACGTAAAATATTTTTTTTCGTTACCTTCCCGACTTAAATTTTTCCGAAAACGCCAGAAGTCGTAAGTACGAAGTTGGCTCTCACAGAGACCTGCGCACATATAGTATAGGATGTGCCCGATGTCTTTTTAGTACTTGATCGTGGGAATTTTGCCAAGAATTGTCTTTTGTGCAATAAATCTCTTATTAAACCAAGTTTGCTTGGGACCTTATACGTATTGGGAGGATATCGGCCTTTGGTCTTTTATGTACAGACCTCGCTGCGCTCAGCTCGTGAAAGAGCCTGAGAGCAGGCTGAACTATTAAGCTGATATTCTCCAATTATGGACCCCAGCTTGAATGTTTAGAAACGTGTATGTACATTGTAATTGGAATGAGTGGAATACATGTAGCTAGGGAGTAAGCAGTTGCAAAAGCGGTCAAGCTCGCAGCCTGCTGAATTGTACGAAACGAGAGTTGGGTGCAAATAGTCACTCCAATAACAAAAGAAACCTGAGAGAACCTGTATCTCTGTAAAAAAAAAAATAAAAAAAAAAAAAAAATAATAATAATAATAATAACATAATGGTCGGTGATACTTTCGAACATTTTCACAAGCTAAGCAGCGCGCGTTGACGCGCAAGCTACTCAGGAGTCCCATCCCATTACCGCGACCTGAAGTTGGACAGGTGTCCCACATGATCACGTGCCCTCATCGACGTAGAAGACAATTCAAAGCTTCTTGAGTGAGTAAAAATGCTGTTCTTCCTTTTCTTTTTCTGTTTAATAAAACTGAAAAGTGATGTCAAATTATTGCAATGAATTCTCTAATAACTCTGCAGTGAAACGAGAGCAAATCATTTTCATGCTAAGTATCATCAGAGGCAGACAAGAATCAGGAATTTAGCGAGAGATGCCGTCGAACGGCCTTGCACTGCAAAAGAATTCCATACAAACCAAACACGAATAGTCGTGCGCTCTAACAAAACGAAAACAAAAACGTTTATGCTAATTAAGATCAGAAATCCAAGCATCGTCACGGTCTTGATTTTCAGTTTGAGAGGTAGTTCCTCAGTTCCAACCTCAATCAGTTCTTGTTGAATTTATACATGTAGTCATCATTCTAAAACACGCTGATGATATATCCATGCTTTCAGTTTTTCTCTCTCCAAACTATTTGAGCTTCAGCCTCTATCCCCCACTCAAGTGCATCACTTGAATACTCCAATATTGTTATATTAAAATTCTAACTTGGCTCCGAGGCTGTTATTCATTTCTCGTCCTCGATGTAATTTCTTTTGTCAGGCTTTTATTTTATTCTCCAAAGTTAGAAAAGTTAGAATTTTAATATAGCAAAGTTAGAATTTTAATATATCGAAAATGGCCTATTGGTAACCGTTTATATCGCACTTTCATTTTTTTAAACAGAATTGAAGATGACTTGGACAAACTGCAAGCCTCAGAAGTCGCCTAAACCTACAACGAAGCCTATGCCAAAGCCTCGCCTCAAACCCAAAGCTGATCTCAAACCAAAGCCGACTCCTAAACCAAGGTTTGTCGAGGCAGGTGCTGGGGAGGATGAACTGTTCGGAGGAGCTGCTGGTGTTGCAAAGAACAAAAACATAACACCTTCGGTAAAAAAGAGGGTACCCGCGAGTGGAGATCAAGACTTGTTCGATCAAGCAAGGAAATCTTCTTTCAGGTTTGTTACGTTGATTGCACTTCACTTGACAAGAATAGTGAAAAAAATAGTGAATACGGTGTGCGTAGAATTGAGCCTGTTGTCTCGGTTTCCGGATCGTGCAGTCCGTGCAGTCCGTGCTGTGCTGTGCTGTGCTGTGCTGTGCTGTGCTGTGCTGTGCTGTGCTGTGCATTATACTCTTACATTGCTACTTTCTACCGAGGTAGTAAATCGCAACCGGAAAATTTAAACGGGATAACCTTACAATGGAATAGCGTCCCATCCCGCCTTGGAGGAGCAATACTAAACCGCGACCACTTGGCCAAATGCAGACTTGTAATTACCTTTGACCCTTCCCCTATCCCCCTCCCCCTACCCCCTGCTACGACCACCTTTCATAAGCAGCCATCTAAGCGACCGCGGCCACTTTGAGTGTTGATGTTCTGTTGTTCTCACCACCGCTAAAGCGACCACTTGATGCATGATCCAGTTTCACTACTAACGCAAGCTGGAAGTAGTTTATAGAGATAATTTAGAAAGGGAAGTTTATAAGAACTAAAATCTGTCCATCCTGCCAGATGCACTCTGATCTGTTCATGAGGTTGTCCCACATGTCTGTAGTACTAAGAAAGGTGTTGACACTCCATCAAAGTGGATATTAGTTACTTACTCAATACCACCCTAGAACGTCATCCCACGGGGAGGAAACGCTGGACGATATTTTCAACACGCCGTCACGACCAACTTTTACAACGACAGAGGACGATGATGATTTGTTTAAACAAACATCAGTAGTGGAAGAGAGCAGCGTTCAGGACATGAGTGCAGATGATATAGCAAGTTACATTCAGCAAAACACACCTGACTCAAATGTCAAGCCTGATTTGTTTCAGGAAATGTATAAGTAATTTTACATCTACCAATGCTTTAAATTCCTGTGGACTCAAACATAATGCCATCTCAGAGCTGCTGGATGAAAAGCCGCCATCTTTAAATTTAAAAATGCCAAGTAGATCCGAGCACAGGGTTTCAAACTGAGCTGAAATTTGACGGAAGCAGGAAGCTATTTTTATTACTGTGTAATGTTTAGTAAGCCCCTTTGCTGATTTACTTCATCAATAAGAGGACTTAAACCTTGCTTGCACGTTCTTACCTTGGCCATCGATTAATGTACTTTGTTCTTTTTGTGGTAAAGACTTGCAAGATATCTCTGTACGTGACTTGTTTTAGTCACGCATAAAGTGTGCGTGACTCTTATTGTAGGATTTAGCGCCTGTCGGTTCAGACCTGCTATGCCAAAATAATGTGATGTGACGCATTTCATGGCAGCCATACTGTGGGCACTCCATAGCCGTCCCTTTGGCGATGAAAAGCTTCGTCATAGAGTGTTGGTTTTTGAACTCTCTTTTTTTAGTGGTCACGTGTTGCTTTTCATTATAACATAGATAGATGAGCAAATAATTTCTCTCAATTTCTTGAAAACAGTAAAAATGGAATCTGAAGAGTAAAGAAAACGTAACTGCAAATCAAAATTAAATGTGTAGGTGAATAACACATTTTCTAATAGAGAAATACGTATAACTCATTTAGGATGAAAGAGACTGAACAAACTTAACTACATTGTTTCTTTTTTTCGGGCGAAAATAGACAGAAACCTGTCAAGGTGATTATAATTCCAGGTTTATATACAGTAAACAAATCCCTCAGTTTCTTAAAGGAATTTTTAACTTAAAAATAATTAAAATACGCTGAAATTCTCCGTGACTTTGAGAACCAAACATGGAATATCGAAGAATGGTTTTATTAGATGGTAAGATCTATTCTTTTAGCGCTATGAAACCATTTGAGACAATATCCATATCGGTGGTAAAAAAATAAAATAAAACAAGACTTAAGTAATGAAAAAAATATTAATTAAAAGATTCCTAAAGGATTTGTATGATGTGGGTTATATAATGCATCACCACTGAAGCTGTAGCTGTATCATATAGAAACACTTCTTACTTGACTCTTGAATACCTCTATAAAAACAACATTGACTATTGTTTGACATATAATTGTTAATTCTTGCATCGCATAAACACTTCCTGATTATGGCGTGGAAATTGCCTTCTATCTTACAGGGATATCCACCGTCCATTTTCTCTCGAATTCATTAAATTTTCTTTTAGGTTGTCTAGAATGTTTTTCGAAGCTTAGCACAGCTTCATTAATTTTAGTCTGCCCTGTAACATTTGTACCGTTCGGACATTCTAAGGAAACTTCTTTCTTGTCCATTTCCCGAAAACATGGCAACGTGTACTGTTGCTTTTCCGAAAATCCCAGCTAGCATTTCTTCGGTGCCCAACACGCCATTTTTGTCAATCCGAAAACAACCGGCACTTTGAAGTGACAATTCACTTCAGACAATCAGAGGTACTTCGGAACAGTTATTTCATTATATTCCAATATTCCGCTGGGTGCCCCTGATCTTAAAAGCATCTCCACAAATCCAGATGTTTATTGCTGGCGTGGATTATTATAGGAGTAGTTGTGGTCTATACAGCAGTGCCTCTTTCTCTAACGCTAGTTCATACGCTGTAGAAGCTCACTGAGATCAACCAGCGCGCCAAACGTCTGGAATTTCCAGTACGGTGCATTCAGCGAAAAATGTGTTTACCACTGACCAATCTCATTCCTCGAAGTTCAAGATTCTTTTGGCCAGCACTACGCTTCGGCAACTCTGGTCGAAATCGAAAAGTGAGCCAGCGTTTATCACAGCAGTTGCTCTCTCCACCTGTATTCAGAAATCATCATCGACCTTAGGCTCCTGGCCCCACGTGCACAATCAAATAAAACCAGAACTAGGATTTTTACCGCTGACCGATATCGAGAAGGCTCTTGGGAGGACCTCTTGGGGGGTTTAACTGGCGGGATTCGTGAGCGACTGAGTTCTCAGTATTTCTCCCGGTTCGTCCGCGAGTACCCTGGCCCATCACCCGTCTCTTCACCAATCCCCTCCCGTCCCTTCGCGTTCACGCATGACTTTGTCGCGAAAACGAAAGCATTCGCGCGCGAAATCCTGTCAGCTACGCAGGCTGAGGTTTACCATTCGCCTCCATTCACCTTTATCTGCATTTCCCTGTCTTTTGGCAGTTTCGACACATATACCTGGCTACTCAGCTCAGTTCCAAGCGCTTCCAGAAACCATGAACGGAACAGTTTCTCCGTATTAATAGATTTACAACGTAGGATTTCGGCTACTCGTTTTGCTGTATTGACAATGCCTCACTTCGATGCAACTTCCTGTTTTCCCTGAAAAGCCGGATGAGATAAAATGTTAAGGATTGACGTAAGGAATACCCCTTCGTAACTTGACAGACGAGAAGGAGCTGATTGTTTAGATCGAATACCAAGGCTTTTGTAGTTTAAAATAGACTTGCAACAAGAAGTAAGAACTAACATGTCAATTCACATTTGTATCGACAAATCTGTAGGTCTTGTAGATGACGTATATACGAGCTAGCAGCAATATTTTGACAACAGAAAAGACGAAACTAGTCTATACTTAAATAAATATAAAAATAACTGTACCGTGACAACTGAGTTCACTGAGAATTTAAATTTCAAATTTTGTGAAGGTTACGTCCACGCAGTCATCTGTAACTGTTTCTTAAATAACCGATTGAGTGAGCATTACTAAAAAAAAGAAGACAAAGCAAAGAACCTCTAGTTTCTCACAAAGCTGCCGTGTGCTATGAGTGAAAAGCGATCAGATAGTGAATATACTAATCCTGTAGCTATATTGTACGAAGCTGCTCGGGATGGTGCGGTTGTTGTACTCAGTGATGTTCTTCAGCGAATGAGTATCAGTGAAAGAAGCACCGCTTTAGAAACGAAAACGAAAGATGGCGACCAAATCACCACTCCCTTAATCATCGCCGCTCGCAATGGAAACCTGGATTCTGTGAAGATGCTTCTAGAATACAATGCAGACATCGAAGCTCGAGGAACTGTGAAAGTTAACGGCCAAGTTATTGAGGGTTGTACACCTTTGTGGGCTGCTGCCAATGGACATCTTGATGTTGTGAAACTGTTAATCGAGCGAAACGCGGACGTCGACGGAAGAAATTTGTTAAACTCGACTCCTTTAAGGGCAGCTGCTTACGATGGACGCCTTGATATTGTAAGCTGTTTGGTTGAAAATGGGGCCGACGTTGATGCACCTAACAAGTTTCATCGTACCCCCCTGATGGTGGCATGCTACTATGGCCACATGAACGTTGTCATGTATCTTATCGAGCGTGGCGCGAATATGGATCTTCAAGACATACAAGGCTACACCGCCCTGCACTGTGCTGTTGAAGGGGACCAGTTTGAGACTGCCAATAAACTGCTCGCTCTTGGGGCGTCGCAATTGCCAGATGTTCAACGTTTAACACCACTTCTTTGGGCGAGTAATAAATGCAAAATTGACATGGTGGAGTATCTTATAAAGAGACCAGAATTTACAAAGGAACAGAGAATTGAGGGGCTCGAGCTTCTCGGTGCCACTATTGCCAATACACGTGGTGTCTACGAGACTGTCTATGACATTGAGAAAGCATTTTACTACATGAAACGCAGCATGAAAGAGAGGTTTCAAGACAAATCGTGTCCCCTTCTTAAAAAGCAAATGAAACCCCTTGAAGTTTATCAGAATAGAAAAGAGAGCCAAACCCTTGAAGAACTTGTTCTGTTAGAAGGTGATGATCATGCCATCCACATGGAGGGTCTTATTATCAGAGAAAGAATCCTTGGAACTGATAATACAGAACTTCGCTTTCCAATTGAATACCGTGGTGCAGTTTTTGCTGACTCAGAGAACTACGAGCTATGCATTGGTTTGTGGGAACATGCAATGGAGATAGGTCAACGTTGCAATGTGGCAGTCACAAGCAAGTTACTAGACATGGCAGGCTTATTTTCCGTTATGCTGCACAAACAAACGCTTTTGAGATCGGAATGCGTAGAAAGAGTGTTTGAAAAATTGGTTGTAGAATGCGAGAGACAGAAAGAAAAATTGATTTCCATAACAATGACACTGGAAGAACATGAACCTACACTGTTTAGTCCCCAGTTTGAAATAAACAGATTGTTGCATTGTGCTCTGTATCTATTAATGATATACACCAAAGTCCAAGTTCCAGAAAGAAAGGAAACCAAAGGCATTTTTGACTTGATAAAAAGACTTCTTTGCTTAAACCCTCGCACTCGTGATGGAAATACATTTCTTCACTTGGCTGCTTGGCATAAAACCGAAATTACGGTGCCGAGAAATGTACGCCTTGTGTGCAAGCTTCCATGCGTTGAGACCATGAAGCTTATTATGCATGCAGGCTATAATGTGAACGCCATTAACACCAAAGGAAATAGTCCTCTTCATTTAGCTGTGACTTTTAAGCCCAGTACTAAAGATCTTCAGCTGTTAAGGGATGTGTTGGAGACATTGGTTGATGGAGGAATCCACGAAGACACGGTCAACAGTGAAGGCAAAACAGCTATGGATATCGCTGAAACTGATGAAGCACGCAGGATCCTTTCTGTGAAGCTCACATTGAGGTTAAAATGCATTACTGCCAGAGCCGTAAGGAAATTTGGATTATGTTATGTTGGGATAGTTCCTAAGACTCTTGAAAGATTTATTAGCTTACATTAGGGTTGCTTTCGAGCGGTTTTCAATCGAGTGTAGTTAAACCGAAACCAAAGTTATTGGGTGATTACTTTCGACACTCAATTGAAAACCGCTCTACTATCCTAATACTAATTGTTACATGCTGTTGTTCGAAGAATAGCAGGAAATTGTTGTTTCATGGTTCGCCGGTCTTGACATTTTCTATGGTGACGCAAATACTATAAGGACCGGATTTTCGCCGAGTTGAGCCATTATATGCTGACGTCGCTGCCACCTTGCTTTCGTTTCGAGATTTTCAGGGTTCTTGTTAAGGCTACTCCAAACCTTGGCGGGTGCATGTCCTCCAGAAAAAAAATTGGTACTCGCGCTGTTTTCAAGTGAACCCCCAGAAACTATATATCAATAGAAAGGTCATGAAATTTAGAATTCGATAAAATTATGTTCTGTTTTGGCTACTGCTTTCCTAAGGCAGTAGTAGTCGTTAACGCCAAAACGACCGACTGACATTCCGGCGAATAGACCTCTTTAGCTTGGGCGGTTTGTTTTCCCATTGTGGACCACGTGATATTCTCTGGAGAATTTTTCTCTTATCCATCTTAAAATTATTCATTCATATACATGCGACTATTTAAAAATTCTCAAGAGTATCATCACGTGGTCTGCAATAGGAAAACCAACCGCCCAAGCTAAAGAGGTCTATTAATAGGGTACTGAAATACGATCGATGATGCAAAATAAGTGTGCAGTGTTTATCACAAAGCATGAATCTCTCAAAGTGTGTCTGCATTTTCTTTTATTTCTATTCGTTGTATTATTATAGATCGCGTAACGTGTTGCGTTAGAGGCCGTCACAAGAAAAGTATTTAAAATAAGAGAATTCGCCGACACAATGTTGTCCCTTATCTATGAGTCAATGTTCTATTTAATCGACTATTTAAATCTAAAAATATTATGTTCGACTATTTAAATCTAAAACTAAAATGAACTAATCAGATAGCTCACTTTCCTGAATGACCCTTCATTAGTACTCTTGTGTCTTGTCTCAGTGTAGTTTTGGCTTACATTCTAAAAAAAATTAACTCAGACGTAAATTTTTTTGTTTCGTTACCTTACCGAGTTAAATTGCCTTTACTTTTTGAAAACGCCAGAGGTCATAAGTACGAAGCTGGCTCTCACAGAGACCTGCGCACATGTAGTAAAGGATGTGCCCGGTGTCTTTTTAGAACTTGATCGTGGGAATTTTGCTTAGAATTTTCTTTTATACAATAAATCTCTTATTAAACCAAGTTTGCTTGGGACCTTATACGTATTGGGAGGATATCGGTCTTTGGTCTTTAGTACACAGACCTCGCTGCGCTCAGCTCGTGAAAGAGCCTGCGAGCAGGCTAAACTATATATTAAGCTACGGACCCCAGCTTGAATGTTTAGAAACGTGTATGTACATTGTAAATGGAATGAGTGGAATACATAAAGCTGGGGAGTAAGCAGTTGCAAATGGTCGGTGATTCTTTTGAACATTTTCACAAGCTAAGCAGCGCGCGTTGACGCTCAAGTTACGCAAGAGTCCCATTACCGCGACCTGAAGTTGGACAGGTGTCCCACATGATCACGTGCCCTCAATGCCGCGAAACATGCCTGCAGAGCATCATGGTAGCTAGTTGTAATCAAAACAGGAAATAGACATCTTTAGCTTGGGCGTCTTATTTTCCTATTGTAGACCAAGTGATATCCTGTGGAGAATTTATCTTTTATCCATCTTAAAATTATTCATTCATATACATGCGACTATTTAAAAATTTGTAAGCAAGAATTCTCAAGAGTATCATCACGTGGTCTGCAATGGGAAACCAAATAGCCCCAACTAGAGAGATCTATTTATACCAAAGACCACTAGCTTCGGCTATGGTTCCTGTTCATGAATCCACGCTGAGTTTCGTTCATTAGGTCTTCATTGATTGAAGGTCAGAAAAATGCCACCCTTAGACCAGACAATGCAAATACCACGATGTACTGAAGACTTTAAAATAGCCTGAAATCTCATCAGTCGCCCATCCGCCTAGTGCCCAAGTTCCAGGTGCGAGAAACTCGCTTCTCTCGCCTGGAGGTTTGGTACTTAGGCTGAGGGTGAGGAGACAACTGACATTTCACGAGGGAGCACATGCTCGTGGACGGAGTTCACGAGTTCCAACCGAATACACGAATCTGACTTCGAGTTACTCCATAAATGGCCAGGGACTTGAGGCATCAGTTTTTTACTGACAGAACTTAGCAAAGCTGCGTAGTCTGTTTTTCATACAATTCCTCGAACTTTGACTTATTCCTTACACAAATGTATGAGAATACTTAAAACACCCAAGGCTGAATTGGTCCGCAATGAAAAAGAGAATTCTGATTGGTTCGCTTAGCTGTCCGAATTTTGTAACACGGACCGCTAAAATGAACTGCTAACCAATTAATTTTGGCAAATCCCTTTTTCAATTCATAGCACAAAATAAACAGTTTTTAAGTAGAAGTCTTGTTATCTTCATGCTCGGATCAAGGGCAATATTAATTTCAGTAATTGTTCACAAAAACGACGTGAAAATATAAATAAATCCTTACATTTCGCGCACGTTCACCAAGAATGGATCTCGGAGATCAATAATTAATTTATTGGCAGATTAAAATGATCCATTATAATAAATACTCTTTTGAACTAGCTTGGTCCGATCCGTATTGGAGAATATTGATCGAGTTCATCTTTTTTTGCAGGCTTCTGAACCCCGCTTGCGGCTCGGTCCATAAATTTAAACCTGCGAAAAAAAAAAAAAAAAAAAAACTCGACCAATATTTCTTCATTATTATATGGCTCTGTCTCACAAGGACTGGGAACTACCAAATTTACGAATTTAATTGGCTGAAATCGATATTGAAAGCGGTCTAGATTTTCCCATCTAGGCCAGTAATGTTTTGCAGTGAAAAGGTTGCAAACTAAAATGCAAAATCACTGACTATTTTCATCTAACAGTATTTATTCATGGAAGTAACAAAGGCCTGTTGAGAAAAAAAGTAAAGAGGACGAGCAAACTTTAGCAGAATTAAATTCAGCTCACCGCAGTTCGCAAGTAAAATGTCAGCTAGTCCAAACCAGTTAAATTAAGCGAATTAAACTATTCTTGTTTGCCATATAATAAACATCATTATTAACCGAGCTTAGTCGATCTATATGGGAGAATCGTGAGCTCGGTCGTGTGTACAGACCTCACTGCGTTCGGTCTGTACTCACGACCTCGGTCAAGATTCTCCTATACAGACCTCCTACTCGGTTAATAGGAATTAAATAAAAACCGCATGCTAGTTCAATAATATTGCACTATTGCCGTAAAATTGACATGTCACAAATTTGAAGAAACAGAATCATACTTAATTTTAAGACCAAACTTATGGTATGGTGTGTCCAGAGAAAGAATTCGTGACGCTCGCGCCTCGTGGAGATTCACAACGCTTTATTTCTGCGAGTAGTGTCATCCATCTTGTTTGAAACCATTTGAAAGACTACACGAAGGGTTGTAAGCCCGGAACGGGGGGGTGGGGGTGGGGGGGGGGAGAAGTACTCCCTTAAATGGGCTATTTAGGTATGCGCGGCCCCAAAGGATATGTTTTTTCAGCCGTTTGGGTCATAAATAGGGTATCAATTTTGGCTATTTTGGTCCAAATAGGGTGTGGTTTTAGCACTCTAGTCTTAAATTGGGTATATTTCTTAGAAGAAGCTACCTCATCGCTATCGATAAGACCATCATCAAAAGCCCTTCATAACTTATGTTTAGGGCAACTGTACCAGACGCAGTTGTCATAAATTGGGTATCGAATGTTTGGTCAGATCGTAGATAGGGTAACAAAGATCGAAGATTTTGGTCATAAATAGGGTAAGGGTTTTTTGCAAAGTTGGCCGCACACCCCCACCCGATTTTTCTGGGAGTACCTTTCCCCCCTCCCCCCAGGCGGGGTTTGTAAGTCACGGACGCAGGAATATCAGGTTAAGGAGACTGACGAACAATCTATGCACGAAACAAACATGATTTTTACAATTTTGGTTAATCTCACTGTCAGCAGACGTTCTTGCTTACGCAGAATTTTTATTAATTCATTTATTAATTCATTTGTATATATTAACAATATCTACTTTACATTTAGAATACTTACAAATACTACTTAAAATACAATGGGATACAAGAAAAAACTACATTAATAAATACGTAATTAAATTAATTACGGTAAACTGCAAAACGTTGCGTTATATCCTACAGAGTACGAAGAAAAGTAAAGTACAGTTCTAAGGTAAAAGCTTCATCTGCCTGTGCAGGTGCGCAAGATTGCGCGGGTTTTATCTGCCTGCTTACTCATATTACTTTATTCCCAGCCTTTCTTTGACGGCTGCAGAAATAAGCACTAGGCCGGGGGTGGTACAAAACGCCTAAATTAGCTCTCTATATTTCTCTAGGCTCTAAATGTACACACGACTAAATGTATGAAGTACAAAGCAGTTCATAACAATTTTCTATTTAAAGTAAATCTTTATTTCTACAGGGTGGCCAATTCAGCTCGAAGGCTGGTATCTATAGGGGCCTTGTAAACAGTAAACGATAAAATAATATAAAATGGGATAAAATAATTGTCGTCGGATGATTAGCCTCTTCAGGCGTTCAGTTAGTTGGGGCGCAGCGCGAAAAATGGTGCAAGAAAAAAATATGGGAGAAGCGCAGAGCAGGAAGATCAGAGAACTCCTGTAAGCATTGTTAACAAAAGTTCCTTCCGCCCACTTTGCCTTTAACATGACGACTGATTGTCGGGGGTATGTGGTTTTCAAGGTGACACTCATGGTCTACACTTCTACAGTTCGTGACATCTCAGTATATTTACTTTTTATTAATTAATTCCAGTCTTCTGCTCTTTTCTGCTTCGCAGTGAAGTGCTTTATGTGCTACAGCGCATTTCCTAGGCGAGGAGTTTTTAAAAGACATGCGCTCAGGAATGATGAGTTATTTTCAGACTGTCTGTAACTTGATGTCGGTATAATGATCAAATTGTTCGCTTGTTCGATTATTCCCCGCTTTTGGGCCCAGGTGAAACACCGTACTTCTTGAGACAACCGAATTTTCTATTCGGCAAAATTAACAATTTCGACTCTTTGTAATTGGACACCCTTGCCATTAGCAAGTCAGTTACGTGGGCTGTAATAGCTTCCTTCTTATGAATGTTCCCTGCAGTTTTTACAACTTATGGAAAACAATACTGACTTTTACGCTCAAAAGAAGTTCTTATCACGCAATTTTAGGCAATTTCAGCACTGATCAAATGGTCATAGAATTAACTAAAATATAACAAAAACGGCTCAAAGCTATAGAAGCTTATAGAAGACCTCAAACAAAACACAGGAAAGCCAAGAAGGGACATAAATGGACAAGACTGGAGAAGATTAAAATGGGTTGTATTTGGGTAAATTTGAAAAACGTCGGCCCAACTTTTTTCAAATTTATATCAGTTTATATCAAAATGTCATTTACACAGCTGGAAAATCATTCTCAGTTGTTATGTGGCCGTGATTTTGCAAATGAAAGACTCTTGCTCTGCCAATTTGACGTTTAGAGCTCATAATTAACAAAATTAAACAAAATTACACAAAATAGCGTGACCTAGCCCCTTCAAGGACGTTCGCGCTCAAAGATGTAATAATGGACTCTAAATTACCTATAACTGATGCAAAGCTTCAGGGTTTAGTTTGAATGCTTTTGAGCTCAGCCAAGAAATAAACCTGACAAGCTATTAAAGCTTTCGATACTCGGGCAACTTACGGGCTAAATTGTTAAATAAAGGCTAACTACTATTGTTAGAGGAAATTCAATCGTTAGAGAGGCTACAAATTACATAGAGGTTAGTCTCCATTAGTTCTGTCATTTCTTTTATAGCACATTTTCCAAAGATAGGTTAGTCTGCCAATACAACTACATTGCATGTGCATATAGGTACCGTTAAATCTTCTAACCACGTCATATGGAGTCCCTCTGTAGCCCAGTGGTTACATTTCCGAGCTTCGGTTTGGAAGGGTCAGCGTTCAACGCCCGCAGGGGAACTCCAATTTTTGTTTTCGTATTTTTGTATGACTGAAGAGTTTTCTTTTTCATACAATTTTCGTTTTTTCTTTTTGAACTAAGTTTTCGTTAAAAATTATTTTTAAAAAAATGACATCCTAAACCTGGCTGATCGTAATATACCCATGTAGCCATGCTTTATTTGCTTTAAGCCCTCTCTCTTAGCTCGTAACCTATAGGTGAAGACTTCGAAAAGTACGCGTCACATTTAAAATTTAAAGGTTTCGTCGTTTGGAAAAGATGTAATAATGGACTTTTAATTACTCTATAACTGATGCAAAGCTTTTTAAAAAGCTTCAGGGTTTAGTTTGAATGCTTTTGAGCTCAGCTCAGAAATAAACCTTATAAGCCATTGAAGATTTCCTCGGGCAACTTATGGCCTGAATTGTTAAATAAAGGCTAGCTACTATTGTTGGAAGAAAGACAATCGTTAGAGAGGCAACGAATTACATAGAGGTTAGTCTCACTTAGTTCTGTCGTTTATTTTTTAGCACATTTTCCAAAGATAGGTTAGGCTGTCAGTACAACTACATTGCATATGCATATAGGTACCGTTAAATTTTCTAACCACGTCATATGGAGTCCCTTTGTAGCCCAGTAGTCACATTTCCGAGCTTCGTTTCGGAAGGGCCAGCGTTCAACGCCCGCAGGGGGACTCCAATTTTTGTTTTCTTATTCAGTGTGTATTACTGAAGAATTTTCTTTTTTATACAATTTTTTTTTTTCCCTTTGAACTAAGTTGGCGTTAAAAATTATTTTAAAAAATGACATCCTAAACCTGGCTGATCGTAATATGCCCATGTAGCCATGCCTTTATTTGCTTTAAGCCCTATTTCTTAGCTCCTAACCAATAGGTGAAGACCTTGAAAAGTACGCATCACATTTGGAACTTAAATTTTTTTTCGGTTTGGAAAAGATGTAATAATGGACCTCAAAATACTCTATAACTGATGCAAAGCTTATTAAAAAGCTTAAGGGTTTGGTTTGAATGTTTTTGAGCTCAGCCCAGAAAATATCCCTATAAGACTGATAAGCCATTGAAGCTTTCCTCGGGCAACTTATGGCGTGCATTGTGAAATAAAGGCCAACTACTATTGTTAGAAGAAAGACAATCGTTAGAGGGGCTACAAATTACATAGAGGTTAGTCTCCCTTAGGTTTGTCATTTGTTTTATAGCACATTTTCCAAAGATAGATTAGGCTGTCAATACAACTACATTACTTGTGCAAATAGGTATTTGCGCAACAGACCCACTTCTACAAAATATGACCAAGATCGTTTGCCTCCGTTTACTCACCTTCGATATTTTTAACTATAAACCCCTCTAGGCCATGCTAAATTACATGCGCCAGGGTAGTTTTCCTCACACTTTATCTCTGAAACGAAGTCGGTGACCCTTAATTATTTTTGCATTTCTGGCACAAGTAACTCATTATCTGACTGTAGTAAAAATTAAAAAAACAATCTATTGACTGGAAAATTTTCGCGTGAACATCCTTAATCTCGAAAGCTGTTATCGATCAATTAATTAATTAATTAATTTTGAATTTACTCGCGCGCGATTACTCCCTTAGTTATACTCCACTTGGTCCAATTACTATTACTAATTACTTTACGCACGAAACTTTCAGTAGCTGTTCATTAGTCTCGTTCAAAAAGTTTGCCAATGATGTTTTAACGGCGTCTGCTGTTACTCCACCACGTCACTCCACATTGCCATAGCAACCGCATTGAGGTATGCACTTCGAGCTAAGTTTCGTCTTTTGTAACAGAATTCTTTGTATTTCCAGTTTTTATGAGCAGTGTTGCAGAATAAGTACTTTTTGCATTGCATCATTATTTTGGATTAATTTTCCATCACTTTACGCTATTTTCTGCCCTTCTGATAAAATCGTAAATTCCAAGATGACGGATCCAAGATGGCGGATTTAATGACGCCTTGGCGTTATAAACATCTCATTTTAGAGAGAGGATCTTGGGAACGAGGTTGTTTATCTTTTAATCAATATGGGGTATCCACTAAACGCAAAATAATTTACGTGTCCTTTGTCAGAACGAAAACTCACGTGTGAGACAAATTCCAACCTCTTCCCCCCTGTACAACATTGGGGGTATGAGTTGCTTCTGCACGTCGAAGTGTTAATATTTTTTTTGAAAGATATAACATATTATAATTATTCATATTCCACAAGAAGCTTCTGTCTCTCCCCGTTCATCCCACTTAGATAAATAAAAACCTCTGGTATAAAGAAAAAAAAAAAGAAAAACTCTTGATATATAAACTTGCCGCTCTAGCTTTAATGCAAAAAAGTCATCCAATCAAATAATCGGAGTAAAAATGACCATGCGGCGCGTGCTCACAAAAATTTGAAAATTTGAATTGCAAACTATTCATGTGATGAAACTTTTGTCACGTCGTGTTCGTTGGTCGTACTACTCTTGGCCATCCACGTTCAGAACTTCAGCAAGCAGAAATCCTTTTTTCTCGTTACTCGTTGCCACAAAATCTATCAACATTCAGTGTAGGATATGCCCGTACATCGGGGGCTGCTACTGAACAAAAATACTTACAACAAGAAGTTCACTTCAAGAAAACTTCTCAAGCACGTGGTTCGCACAAAGCAGAGATGCGAAAGCGCTTTCTCGGGAAATTAAATGGTTGCTGAGTCCTCCTCAGGTAAGAAGTCTACTCTCAAAGTTATGCCGGATGTTCTAGAGATCCTTTTAGGCATTTCAACTTCTGGGAAACAGCTACACAAAACCCAGGACATGATGTGGGCTAAGGTTATTTAATAAATCATTTCAACTACTTGGAGGGGATGGGGAGAAGAGGGTAAATTGTCCAACATGATTTTAAAGCTTTATTGTTGTTTTTAAGAACGTGAGCACTTACGTAGTTTCATTATCCTTTTTTAGATTGGAATTACTGCAACGAGGAGAATGATGAACTCGATCGTCGGAAGAAATTCTGCTCAGCTCTTTCAACAATGGTGAGCTCTTGGTTCTTGGTAATAATCACAGACAGTGCAAAGGCAGGGGATCTGGCGGTTTCTTTTTGTCAAATGTTCGTTCAAACATTCGCGACCTTTTCCGAGTTTTATTGTCCGATCAAAAAACAGCACGAGCACTCGAGAATACTTCGAAATTGTCACGGCTTTATAGTACGTGCTATCAGTTGCTTACCACCTTAAACTTTAAAACTGCAGGAATGTAGTAATTCTAGTTCCTTATTTATACTGCGGATGAACAATTCTTTGTTGCAATCTCCTCAAGTTTTACTACAGCCTCTACACGCTCGTATCAGACGGTGGCGACCTTGAATGACCTTCAGTAGCCCGTGTGTACGCTGGCCGCCATGTCGATTTTAACATTATCACGTGATTTCCAGAGGAGCAAACACCAAATCCTTGTTATTTCATGCTTTCTAAATATAAACTTGAATTTGAGATATTTCTAAAGCCTTTGTACGAGAGGAAAAAACAAAATACTAAATTTTCACTGATCTGGACTGCTGCATTGAACGCTCCCAACAATTCCGGGTGACCTTGAATGACCTTCAACAGGCTGTTAATTTTTTCATTCTATTCCAACAACTTGAAACTGGAAGACATCTGCCAAATGCTAATCTGAAGATATGACTGATCATCGAAGCTAGTTATACACAAAACAAATATATTAGTGAGTCGAGATATAATGCAATATTTAGCATCAAATGCTAAACTGCAATCGTAGTAGCTATCAGAAATAATACAAATCTATTTCCACAAGAAAAGAGTAAATTATTTAGTTCCTTGTAGCTTTGACGGGTAACTATAGTTTGCATCTTTCCATGCATTGATATTGCGAATTATTCAGAACAGCTCTTGAGACCGAATTTAAAGCAAAACACATTGTTAACATGAACGGGTTTTATTTTTTACAGAATGACGCCTCTTTTAGCATTTTCGCGAGACCCAGTGACAGATTCTCATGGATGTTATGCTCCCATGGATGTTCGTGGACACCAGATGTCGAAGGATAAGAAGAAGAGACTAAATGTTCGTTGTATGTGGTCCGTTACGTAAAGAACAACATTTACAGCAAAACAACATTAAGTTTTTTTTATTTCCAAGAACAATCAGGACATCAAATTTCGTCTTTCAAACAGTCAGGTGAAGAGACTTACACTAGGGAATACTGTCTTGATCTACTACCAAATTCTCATAACTAATGGTAAAAGAAATGTATGCTATTCGGTGACGAGAATTAAGATTTCGCCCATAGGTGCGCGCGGACCCATGTTATTGAAACCAAACCGAGTCGACCTATACGTTTCGTCGCTCATGTAACCTGGTAAAAATGTTTTCGTTAAATTTCTTTTTTGGTTCTTTACGGCGCTTTTAATTTAGAATATTTCAAAGTCTAAAACATTGCTTTACATTTTTCTACCAGACCGACTCCTAAATTTATTTAGGCCATTTAAATTTTTGAGGTTTTCCGTTTTCTATTTCAAGGCGCCATTGATTGTGAATGTTTCCAAAAGATCTCGCAGTATTTCTTTTCTCCAGAGACCAAATTTTACTGACGGTCATGCGCCTTTATGTAAATTTTTAAAGAAATTTCGTCATGCTTTTTACGGCGCAATTAATTGTGAATGTTCTAAAAAATCACGCCGTACTTTTTTTTCTACCAGAGTTCTAAATTTGCTGGTGGTCATGCAGTTTTAGTTCAATTTTTTGAAGTAATTTTGTCATCTTTACGGCGTAATTAATTGCGAGTGTTCTAAAAGATCTCGCCGTACAGTTTTTCTTCCAGAGAACTATTTTCATCTTATGTTAATTTTTTTGCTGTCGTTTCGTACATTGCATTTTAAATTAAGGCCCTGTTTACAAGCAGGTAGGGTAACGCTAGCATTAGGGTTAACCTACCTCCTTGTAAACAGGGCCTAAGGCGCTATAAATAATTGTGAATGTTTTTTTTTTCAAAATCTCGCCGTAATATTGTCGTTTTGCATATCAGTCCTTTTTTTTTTGAGTAACTTCGTCCTCTATGAATGTTGCTGAATTTCTCAACGAACGTTTTGAAATGCTAGATTTTCCAGTAAACGGAGTGAAAGAATTTACGATATATCCTACAGCAGACAACTCAAATTATATAATATTGTCATTGCACAAATCTCGAACTAACAGAATTATTCGTGGGGGTCAACATTGAGTTTCTAGCCGAATTTTCTTTTCATTCAACTTACTATGACATTTTCGTTTGGTTTCCTTGCGTTTAGCTTGAATTCAACGCATTGAAAAATTTAACATGTTATTGACTTTAGAGAAAATTGTTAGCAAATCTGGCTTGATTTGTTACTAGAATTTTTCATTAATAAAAGTGAATAGGGTGTTCTTTAAAATTTGCAGTATAGATTTTTTCTTCAATCTGTAATTTCAGTTTTGACTTTACAACACTTGTAGATATTTTCAATTTCTCTTCATTGCTGTAATTGCTAGTTAGAAATTTATCAGACTTAGTAAGTAGGTTTTAATATTTGCAGTACCATTTTTTCCTTCAATTTGTAGTTTCAGTTTTGACTTCAAAATACTTGTAAAAATTTGTTATTTCCCTTCATTGCTGTAATTACTAGTTAGAAATTTATTATACTTAGTTCTACTTGTGAACTGTTTTAAATAATTACTTTGGTCTATAGATACAGAGAAATTTTACGACTCGTAAAATTACTCTGCATCCATTGACCTTAGTAGTTAGTTAAACAGTTCTCATACTTGTAAATATATACTCAATAAAGATCACAACTTGTAAATCAGTTATCAATTGAATACTTTATTGAATGGAAATAAAGAAACAATATTGTAATCAACAAATGAGTCTTATGTCACTTAATAAAAAAAAATGCGCGCTTTTAAAGGGGCCTGGAAACTAGTCGAAATGTAGGCTATCTCTTTTACTATTTTTTGACTATGTAGGGTTGCCGACGCGGAAAAACGTTCTGCACTTTTAAACAAGGTCTAGTAACAAGTCAAAATAAGGCAGAATTTTGACGGGCAAAATCTGACTGCAAACTGCAGAGATTTTTTCCCGCCAAAAGACTTAGTTTATTTTTGACAAATGTCTAGACTCAATTTAAAGCGCAGACTTTTTTCCCGCCAAAAGACTTAGTTTATTTTTGAGAATTTTCCAGGCACAGTTTAAAAACGCATACTATTTTCCCGCCAAAAGACTTAGTGTAGTTTTGTCAAATCTCTAGCTCCATTTACAGACTGTAAAAGCGCAGGCTTGTTTAATTTCCCGACTTCAAAAATTTCCTGGTAAAAGACTTAGAATTTTTGAATAAAGGCAAGCATACAATCTGTGTAACGTAGTTATTCTCGTTCCATAGTGTTCGTTTTCTTTTCCCGATACATTTCAACCTGATTAAATGTTCAACGTGTTTTCGCGTTCTTTATTAAATATATCTGTGCTTCAATAAGCAATGCAAGGAGAAAGCTCCACGATGAGAGAGCTTGCAGCAGCCTTATTATACAGAATCAGTCTACGACGCAGTTTAATGCCGGCTTGATAGGCGACTCCCTGCAAAATAAAGAAGGATAAAAATAAGCAATGAAGAAATTAATAAAGACAGCGCCAATTTAATGGCGTAACATCACATTCAATTCCTTCGCAGCAAACATTAAAATTCTCTGCGATAGCGTGCACATCTTAGAGTGGTTTTACTTCACCCGTGAAATAGATAGTGGAATTTTACACGCCTCAACTTCGTATTAGTTCCTACTATCCCCCTATAGTTAGCAATTTTTTTGTTCTCAAGTCTTTGTTTTTGTATGCCACGCACTAATACTAATTAGCAGACAATATTACTCACTAACAAATAGTTTCTGTTTCACGGGTTCAGTAAAATCACTCCGTGCTAAGCATTTTGCACATGACACAAACAACTTTGTAACGCTCTTGAAAACCTAAACATTGCGATGAAGCGCTGTTGAAAATTCGAATGCGAAAAACGAGACGTAACATTCACTACTTGGTTTTAATATCCACGATTGAAGCCACACATGCCAGAAAACAATTCAGGAAGTGATCAGCTTACCAAGTCGTTGGTGCAGATAACGATGTAACTTTGAACGAAATCGTAAAAGGCATACTTCTAACAATAGGTGTTTGTCTAAAAATGCAAACTCTCTCTGTTAATATTGTCCAAGAGTTTGTATGAATTAACTTACAAGACGGGTGAGGAAAAATAACTTTATGATGTTTCACTATTTACGTACGTTGAAAATAATCATTTACTATTTTTATTAATTGGCACTATCAGATTCCTCGTCTGAAATCTATATTCAGTATTTCCATTCCTCGAAACAAAATGATTAATATATAAAAGAGATATTGAACAAGCCAAGAATTTTTCTTCCAAAATTAGGGAGCTTAAGCAGACCACGACGACGAAGGCAACGAGAACGTCACCAAAAAAAAAAAAGTTTAATGAGCAGAACAATAGCTGGGCACGTGCTTTGTAAATCTTTGTACATTGCTATGCCGTCCTCTGCGAAACAACAACGTGAAATGACCAAGTTTTGGGTATTCTGAAAAACGTGAGCCACGACAGCTAATTTCTCGTATTTTCTTCTAGAATTGTTCGCTGGCGTTACATCTTTAGCTTGCGTAAGGTTTTAGACCGCTCGGCTTGCAGAACAGTTCTAGATAATTGCGAAATTCAAAAGTAAAATTTAAGTCAGTTTTTTTCCATCCGTCGTCCTTGGCGTTGCCGTCGTCCTTGGCGTTGCCGTCGTCCTTGGCGTTGCCGTCGTCATTGCTTAAGCAAAGCCCAAATTGTACAGCGTAAATCGTACATCAAATTTTGCCAACGTTCAAAAACAACAACAACAACAACAACAACAGTCAACTAAATTTCCATGCGTAAAACTGTTTCAAAGTTCTGCTTTCTTAATAACCTTTCAGCATTTCCTCATGTATAAGATTGAAAGTCATTATTTTGTTTTTCAAAATAAAACGTTAATAAAGCGGTGATTAGCTATTGAATAGTATGAAAAAGAAAATGTGGCCTTTCGGCTACTAAAGAAATTATTTACAGAAATTCTTGTTAAGCCCGTGCTTAATGGCTTAAAGGCTAGCTACGCCCCTGATGTTGAACAAACCAAATGAGTACTGTAATAAATGTCTAATTTTCTGGAAAGAAATTATTCACGTTAATACTGGTTCGCAAAGATCGTTACTAGTAGAGACTGACCACTCTACCAAAAAATACGTTTGAACAGGAATTGAAGATGAAAAATCTAGCAAGCACACATAACATTATAACATTTCGAAGTCTGAGCGATACTTGCATACTAAACATACGTACGATGTCCTGGGGCGTAGAAAAAGATTTACGCGAAAGAGTTAAGAATAAAAACTGGATTAAGAAAACGTAATTTTGAATTTTCCAGTTAGGACTATTACTTCCGAGATCTGAATTGTGTGTAAATCACCTATTATACCGAGGTAATCAATCACAAATGCAATACTCTGAATTCTAAGGCGTATATACAGTTAAAGAAACGCGCAAAAATAACGTAACCAATATTCAAGTGCATTGTTTACTGTAAGGTCGCGAGGAACCGATATATGTAATAGAAAGCTCAATCTACAAAGAATCTGGTTGAAATCTCG
>NC_138146.1:17894511-18189511 GCF_964199315.1 Orbicella franksi | reverse complement strand
GCAACTGCTTCAAAAGCGGTTTATGTGGTTCTACCAACCTGGCACAAGATCAAACGAAGACGCACCAGCCACATCGAAACCTTGCAAGCTCGACTGAACTTCCATGATTAAGCACGTGTACCTTGACTTCACGACAAACATATCGTTGTTTCTGTCCAATAGTCGTTACCTGGCTATGGAGCATATCTGTCTCTTTCTACTAACGTCATAACTAGCGGTTTTACAAGATTAGGTTAGCGAATGTTTCTTTGTTTTTGATAAAAACGCCGACAGAACAAGAACCAACGAAGATGATGGTGAATAACTGAACATGAGATGAATAATTATCAGCATCAACACGTGCACTTTGAATAATTTGCAATGGAAAGTAGTTCGCGGTCGAAATAATACTGGTTGGCAGTCATAACGGCTATATTTTTCTTGAGGTGATGATAGGAAAGGCTCCATAATATTATGCTACATTTAACTTAAGAGAGCTTTAGATGGATCAGAAATTTAGAGGTCAGAGTTCTTCGCGTTCGAGTGCGGGTGTTCAAAGAGGGGAGGCTGACTAAGGATTGGGAGGGGGTTGGGGAGGGAGGGGTGGGGGGGAGCAGAGCTTCTTCAGTTATGCAAGCAGTGAGGTAGGTATTGTTTACCTATCACCAGAAACAAATTTATTTAAATTGAGGGAAACGTTGGTGAATACCATACAAAGAGCGTGGGGAAGAGATTTCAATTCTCACTAGCCAATCAGAACATACAGTACTAAGGAACGTCTCTGGGTATTCTGTGGCCTCGCTTTATCATCGATTAACGACAACGACAATAACAAAACCGTGATCTGGCCATATATGATTTCATCGCATTGTTGCTTTTAGTAGGAAATCAAACTAGGAAAAAGGAAAGTGGGTGAACAGAAAGTGATGCGTACTTTCCACCAAGTTGTGCAAACCAATTCACTACCTTTGTCAGTTTGTTGTCTAATGTAATGAAATAAGAAATATCTCTATCAACAAAAGTGGTGATCCTTCCTTGCCAATATAAGGAAAATAACGCATTTTTTTTAAATAGACCGAAATTATAACTTTTGATGAAATAAAGAAAGAAAAAACACGCAAACTGCGGTGATAAACATGGCAATAAAACGCATGTTAAAAAACAAAGTGCATTTATTTGACGTTTCGTATGTTTCAACATACATCTTCAGAAGTGACCGTTAGGAATAGAAGTAACAACTAAATTACAGTTTAAAATTTTTAAATTTAAAATTTATTTTAAATTGTAATTTGGTTGTTACTTCTATTCCTAACGGTCACTTCTGAAGATGTATGTTGAAACACACGAAACGTCAAGTAAATGAACTTTGTTTTTAACATGCGTTTTATTTCCATGTTTATCACCGCAGTTTGCGTGTTAATTATTTCTTATCAAGCTACGATGGCCAAAGAAAAAGAGTATTAAAGAAAGAAAAACAGGGGAGAAAGAAGGAAAAAAAAAAAAAAACAGAACTGAAATATGGAAGCTAAGGGAGGAAGAAACAAAGAAATAAATACTCATTATTAATTGGCGAGTATTGTATATTTTAAAATTGCACAGCTTCTCACAGATGGCTATTTTTTTCTACATTGTTCAATAGATAACTTTGAACTATTTATTTTCTCTTTTATCGTTATGTGTGTTATCATATACGACCATCTAATTACTTAACTATACTGGAGAGCAGCAAAATGAAATCTCAACCGGAAAAAGGATCTCGACGCAGATGTGCCTCATTCACTGAAGATGACAAGACTACTCAATATTTTTAAAAAATTAATTTCTTCTTACAATACAACAATACGCTTAGAAAAAAAAAACCGGCAGAACAGAGTACGGAAAATCGTCAAATGGGGATGATTTTTTTCCTGCTACTTCTATATTCTCGGAACTAGGATGAAAATACATGTAGATAAGGCCACCAGTATTGATCGCGAGAAATAGATAATTCGAATTGAAAGAGATGTTATGACAGTATAACTTAAAGGCTCATGATCAATAGTAGAAAATAGATTTCTCCTTAACTGAACTCCATCTGGAAACTCCAAAATCTATTACTGTGTTACGAAACAGAAGTGAATATTGAACGATCATAATAATAATAATAATAATAATAATAATAATAATAATAAGAAGAAGAAGAAGAAGAAGAAAAATAACGTACCTCATTAAAAATTCAAAGGATGACTTCTGTCTTAGAATCAAAAGATTGATGAAGTAGTGTTTGAATTTCGTCTCCGTTTAACTCCTGAGTGATTGGACTTCAAGTAAATTAACAATGACCATTGCATTAAATATCTCATACTGTCAGGTTCTTACTGATGTGGGCAAGATTAAACGCTGTCAGAGGCTTTTAACAATAACAACATTAACCCCAACAAAACGCAAGACAAAAAAAAGGCTGAAGAGTGTCAACAATGAGTCAGAAGGTGATCTTGATGCGGGGTTAGAGTGAAAATGATAAAAATGGAAAAGTGGAAACTGACTTTGTCGAGAGCCCAGTTCTGAATTCGTAATTTAACCTTTACACATCACTATAAGAAAGAAATAAAAAGGAACAAAAACGAAGGAAAAACAATTCACATTTCTCCGGTAAACGTAGCTCTGCAAGGTAAAATCTTTTCCAAGCTCGTGCTTCCATATCCGCGGTATAAGACATGATATATCAAAAGTGTTGGCACATCTTACGGCTCCTTGAAGTAAAGTTCTTCAATTGTCCTTCTTCCCGAATATAATTCATTAGGTTTCCTGTTTGCTACTCGCGTTAGCATCCGTGTAAAGCGCGTGTTAAAGTGCAACGTGTTTACCTCAGCGCCACCATGGAATAGAGGATTATGTCCCTCGTTTGAGCCCCTGTTTGAATTCGGCGGAATATAAACCGTATATTACAGGATTGATGACAGAACTTGATAGTTGAAGTATTACAGAGAGAACGGCAATTGCTGCTTGGTCCTTAACTCCGAGCGACTTCGTCAAGTCGTATAATTGTGGTACTCCTAAGCAGACCACAAAACCAAGGACTACCAACACAAGCATGCGAAGTGCCTTTCCCTTCGATTTCAAAGCGGCTTGATTAATGATGCGATTACGACTTTTTCTCCACAGGAAGACGGATATTTTAGAGTAGGCTACAGTTATCATTACCAGCGGTACGAAAAATCCTAGAATGAAATAAATTAATGCCACTATTCTTTGAGCTGAACCTGCCCCTGACGAAACACAGAAGTGGAAGGCATAGGTATAGTTTGTTCCTTTGGCAGAGAGAGTGAAGTTGACGGCGTGCGTTCCATTTCCACTGCTGTGCATCTGCGGCAGCGCACATGCAATGGAATATCCCCAAACAGCCAAGAGATATCGGTGGAATTTGGGTTTGTGTTTCAAACGCTGAAATGGTCTTGTGATGCTCTGATGCCTGTCGAAGGCGATAACAACCAAGCTTGTAAAAACTGCGCTGTTGAACGTGTAGAGAAAGGTTTTGGCGACTTTACAGAACATCGTCGGCTTGGTTTCAAACGGGTAAAAGATGGAAGCCCCCTGGACGGGTACAATAATCAGGCGATAAGCAATGTCTGTAATCGAAAGATGAAAGAGCATGAAGTTTGAGAGGTGTTTCTTAAAGCGTCCGCCTCTAAGCATCACGACGCAAACAGTTATGTTAGCGATAAGTCCAATGATGACGAGACAGAGAAGAAAGACGCAAACGAACAAGAAAAGTGTCAGTGGTGATAACCACGAACTTGTCCATTGAATGGGAGAAGAAATAATGGCAGAAATGTTCATGATCTTGTAAAAGACGAAAGACCACTTCGTTTTGATCAGTTTGCGTTCTAAAGAAATTTAATTACCTTTCGTCGAACATTTAATCGTGTTAGAACGCAGTTGATAAACGGTCACCGGTAGCAACCAAGTACTGACGCAAATACTTAGATGATCTTCTTTAGAAATTGATCGATCCCGCTTTCATTTTTCCAGCCAGAGACTAATGGGTTTGTCAACACCAGTGGAATCTAATTTTAATTCAATGCCGTTAGAGTTCATCCGGTCATTTTGGGCTGAAAAAAACTTCAAATTTTGCCTCACACTACGAATTTCACCTTTATTAAAAGAAAACGTTCGTAAGCCGAAACAAACTACTGTGTCCATGTTTTTTTGGCGTTTAGGTTTTTCCTTTTATATGCAGTACTGTTTATTTTGGGTTTTTGACTGAACCGATTTGAGCGCATCTGGCCAGATTAAAAAGGATTTGGGTGAGAAAGACGGCGTTTTCTTAAAACTGACAGCTGTCGTGCTCAAGTATATTTAAGCTAAGGACAGCTTTGTCGTCTCCAGAGATGTGCCGTAACAGCAGGGACTACAATAGGTCATTTCCAAGTTACTTTGTGCCTGTTTCAAAACGAGTGCCCGTCTAAATACGAAGAGGAGTTTGATTTACATGAAAATGAACCTGTGGGCGAAACACATAATCATATGAAGACTCGTGTTGACACAGAAGCAAAATTCAACTCGGAATTGGCCTATTTGTAATTTGGGTAGCTCAAGCATCTTCTCACAAAAATGGAAACCGTGGGGTTTAAGATGGCTGATAACAGTTTCCAAGTTTGTTTTTAGCACTTCTACTTTTATGGAGCTACAATAACGGCATCAAACAAATGCCCAATCATTCTTCAACAACTTTATGAAAGTTTCAAGTTACCCTGGCAACGGCATGATCCATTAAAACCACCCTTAATATTAGCTTTAAGTGTTTGTAGCTCAAAACCCTATTACCATTATGACAAGGTTAACTTTTTACAAAGCTTTTATGTGGGAGCCGTTTGGGAGAAACCTTAAATTTGCAAAAATTAGCGTGGCTCTGTTTAAAAGGCTTCAAAGGTTAAGCGTTTAACGGAGGAATGGGCACATATTGGAGAAGAAACGATCAACCGAACAAGGATCACTTAGTAGCAAAGAAGCTCTTTGAATCCAAGTACATCTATTGAGATTCCATACAAGTTGATCCTAAGTTCACGAGTTGAAACGAGAAAACACAGTAATGGCTTTTGCCGGAGTGGTTTAGGGAGTAACCTTTATTTCTTTCGGTTAACACATATACACTTTTAGTGCAAAACCTGACAATTCATCTTGGTATAAAAAGTACAATAATGTTAAAAGCATAATATACATAACCATGAGCTGACATTGCGTGAATAAAATAGTGAAGGGATTGTGTACATGTTGTTCTTCGACTGGTTTAGTGTCTATTGCAGTTATGTTGGTTAAGCAAGTTTTTTTTAGCCAGCGTCACAAACATAAGCGCAAGCACAAGAGTCCACACTGAAAAACTCAGATAGAGGATTGGTACTAGGGGATGCGGGTTTTCCGTTTTTGCATCAGTCGGCTCGTTCCGAGTCGCCTGTAAAGACGCCACAGATACTTCCTTCCTATCATTCCTCGGGAGCTACTTTTTTTCTCACAAGGAAAAGACCGAGGACGAGCAAGTTGTGTCAGACCTCTTGAACTGGAGCTTGTGACAGGAGAAAGCGGGAAAGAATGATAAAACTAAATACAGCTCTACCTTTCCCACTTTAAATCGAGACAAACCTGTAAAACCAAGCTTATCTCCAATAAAGCTTAGAAATCAGAAAAGAGAACATCGCAGTATAACATCGTTTCCTAATACCTGAGAAACGAAATTAATTATTACAAAAAACTGACACATTATCAAAAGTGAAAACGTTGGTTCATCAGCCCCAAGTGGTAGCTTCTCATTTATCTTTATAATAAGACCTAACTTAGAAAACAGTTCCATTACCCAACGGTCATATTATTCTCCATTCTGGCTTCGCCAAATGTACGTAGTTATAATACGAAAACAAAAAAAAGTAATTTAACTTCTCAACATCTTAAACGCACTGTACTACGACACGCTACCTGTGATCTGTCTTCCTGTATTTCGCTAAGAATTCTCTTGGCTTTACAACTTTTCAGGCAAGTTTTCACAAATTATTCTACAGGCTTATCTGAAAACAAATCTTTCAATTTTTTTTACGGACAAATGCTCTTTACATTCTATATTCTTAATTCTTTGTCTCGACGAATACAATGGTACACACGAAACGCGTCTATTCTACCAAGTTTGGTTTGCAGAGGTGTTATCGCTGTATACTGAAATGTGTACACCAATCAGAAAGCTCAGAAATGCAATAGCCCTCGACTACATGTAGCACTTAAAAACGTGTTAGCTATGTTTTACGAGCCAATCAAGTAGCTCGTTGAAAGGCCAACCCTAACATTTGACGTTTTCAAATTTAAATAGAATTATCAACAAAACTAATTCCAGTGATTGAGGAGAATAAAGGGTTGTGGGTATATCATTACTCATACGTTGAAATAATTCTCTCTCAACGCTTTATGGCTCGCATACGTGCCTAAAAGAGGAGATCAAGATCGGAGCCATTTCCTCACTGGGCCTTTGGTGTTCTTAGCATAATTTTCTGCTGTGATTATACAGGTACTTCGTAGAATCCTCCAGATACCTTTCGGCTTTCGCGAAGAACGGGCCGTTGAGCATTTTGCCCCGAGCACGATTCGTCAAACACAAGGTTATCATTATGTTTTTCTTATAAACAGCATGACTTCACCATACTAGATCTCTTGACCACTGTTCTTACGGCAACGTGCGAAGAGTGGGACTGGGGAGCAGGATCACCGCGCGTCCCTAGCGCTGTTGCACAGCATAGGCCGATCTGACCAATAGGTGCGAAGCCGTCATCTGCAACCGGAAGTCTCATCATGAACACTCCTACACTAGCGTTCTGGTTTTCCATTGGCTGAAGAACGATAGCAGAAGATGGTTTCTGCACCAAAAGAAAAAAAAAAGTTCAAATGTTGTTGTTTATGGTGGTCAAACTAGCTAATTCACAGGCATGCTACTTAAACTGAAAGAAAGAAATATTTCAAGTGAACACAATAGGCTTAAAAATCCCAACTAGCGGGAGGTAAACCAGTTGGCTATTTACAAACATGACCAGGAGTTGAACTAGGGCCTACCAAGAAACAACTTCAGCTAAGTGGTCAGAGCAGAACTTGAACCTGTGACTTCCGGATTTAAGTCCGGCGCCCTGACCACTCGGCGACGCTGCCTCCGGCAATAATAACAATAACGATAACGATAACAATAACAATAACAATAACAATAACGATAACAATAACAATAACAATAACAATAACAATAACAATAACGATAACGATAATAATAAAAAATAAACACAAAAAATTTAAAAGACTTAAAACAGTCAGCGCAACTCGTTCCAGGCTCCAGGCAATTGCCCAGTCCGCATTTTGGGGCAGACGTGGTGTTAATATGCAATAAGGAGTGACGTCAAGGCGAGGCAAAAACTTTGGAGTGCTTTTGCTGTTTAGTACTAATTGCACTCTGTTCATCGGAAAATCTTCGTGGATTAAGACCGATTTCTGAAAAGGTCTCTTGCAATTTATTTGTAATTTTGATCGCGAGCTGGTACATTTTAGATCGTTGAATAGCTTAAGAAGGTCTTGCTGAACTCTGAAAATGGAAATTTTCCTTACTTTACTTAACCTACCTTGCACGTTTTTCTTTCATTGTGATCTGAGAAAGCCAAACAGACTTTAGCAAACGGTCGACTGGCCATCAGTTTCATGTCTTCAACTCGTTGCTGGGAACAAGAAAACCGGTATAAATTGAACGAAGCAGAAGATAAAATAATACAAAAGTGGTTTACTAATTGGCGACTTTGAAAAGGCAATGTAGTTCGCAAAACTAAACGTTGGAGATCTTGTTGATTTTTTTTTCCAAAACTAAGTCACTGGTATGGATAATGGTAGAGAAAATAATGATGCGTCATAAGGGAACACATTGTTACAAACTAAAACGTTTCAAAACTAAATTTGGCTTGGCAAGCAAATTTCACTTTCAGTTTGCCATGGCGCTGCGAAAACGGCTTGTAATGAGATACATGAACCAGTGGGTAACATCATAAACCGACTTACCCTTGCCATAACGTAGTTTGAATACTTCACTTTGATCTTCCATGCCAAAGCCACTACGAACAAAAGCGAGAAGAAACAACTGCAAATAACAAAGGAAAAAGAAACACTCCAGAATTACTCAGTACCACAAAAATACTTGCAAAAGTTTCATGTAGCCTACTAACTTAACAAACGTTTTTTTCAGCCCATAGTCAAATCTCCGAAGATGTCAAACTGCCTTCTGATTGGTTGATAAGAATCAGAAACTGGTCTCGGGCCTCTAAGAGTATTTGCCGAGAATAGCGTGGCACAATATTTCAACTAAGCCCTGTTCGGCATTAGGGCTCCTCTGTCTTTCACAAATAAGGAATTGAGAGGTCACACGGAAAGACCATTGAAAGGTTGTTATAATAAAATAAGTAATCTTAAAAATTAAACTCACGCAAAAAACGTGATGAAGAAGCTGAGAATTAGAAACGGCTTCTGGATAAAAGAAATCTGCAAGAAACAACCAAAAGAAAAATAGGTTTGGTTAGTTCCCTGTGATCATCCATTAATTTTATGAGTTAAGACAAGTCTACGAACCTAGTCTCCCACAACTGCTGGCGTTTTGCATCCTAGTTTCTGAAAGCATCGCCACTGACCCAGATGGGGTGCTAGTTCACAGCAGATTTAACCCACCCTCCAACCTTGATTTTATTAGGCTGCCCCATTAGCTTACTCAGAGGGGTTTCCAGAAAAAAGTGTTGTTCGTAAATACAAATTTCAACATTCTGAATGTGATCACCATTGGTACGCAAAATAATTTCTGTTTCCACATTTAAATCAAACTGTTCCTCACTTAGATAGAATTGCTGCCTCTGGACTATAGGAAACCGCTTTCGATGAAAGCATGAGTTTGTTTCGAAATTTCTAAAGTTCATTATCGTAATAAAACCAGACTATATCGCGTCACAACCCACAGGCAGCTTCAACAGACTAGTTTGCGTTTCATTCCCCTCCATTTAGCTGGGGAAGGGATACAGAACGAACAATCCAGTTGAATGGCAACACCCGGACCGAGATGGAATGCCTGGCTAGGGACAGAGGGGACTGGAGAAGTTTGCTCAGGCCTCAGATCAGATCCCGTCCACGATTTTCAAAAGAGGATAAAAATACAATATGGCGTTAACAAAGCGTGTGAAACATAATCAGAGACTGACTACTCAACACAAGACATCCTAACAACTGTCACTTGAGTCGTCACGCAGTGCTCCTCTCAAGCGTGACGATGCCTACAGGGCATGCAGAGAACACAAGCTTTATACTACACTCACTTTAAGGCTGATGAATCCTTTGATATCAAAAACGTGCACTTTAAAAGTAAATCGGTCAGGATCACCAAAGTTGAAGGCTTCGTGTGAAAACGTTTGTTTGAAGACGCCTATTCGTTGAAATGACACGAGCGTTACTTCTTCTTGGACATCTGCAAGTAACAAAAAAGAATGCATCTCTCAATTGTACTGTTTTCACCTCACCTAACACCAGAAAATAATATTTACCGCGCGTTCTAGGGGCTGTGATTAATTACTCTACGACTAAAACATAAACAAACAAAACAAAACAAAACAAAAAATAATAATGATCAAGCTAAACACGAAATTGCTGATTTTCCTTTCAAGTGCACACGAAGGGTTCGCACCTCAGCACTACCAGTGAAGATAGGAACAAACCAAAACAAAACCAACATAAAAACTTACGCACAAAAACACAAACAAACGTCTGAATGCCCTCTGTGGTTCTTCTCCTATTTCAACCGTGTTCCTTTTGTGGAGAAATTTTCACTCGAACAAAGCTCAAAAAACGTCTACCAGCCACTGAAAAATGAATCTATATCAATCTTGCACAATCCTAACTATTGCGGGTGTTCCTTTCTGACCTATTATTACACCTTCGAAGTCCATTCACATGTACCTCTACAAACAGCTCATTGATTCCCTAACTGCCTTGATTTGAGAACATTTTTAAACATCAGAAAAATATCATAGCCTCTTCAAACTGAGACAACTCTGGATTGAAAGAACTCACTTGGGGACTCTTTCAGAAATGAAAGGCTGAAGTCGTGCTGAGTATGAATAAGATTGAATTAGGACCTTGACAGACGAGAGCGAGAATGACCTAAAAGCCAGTGTGTGAAGCAAGGTATTGATAACAAACAGAAAACTATAAAAAAATGGGTTGCTGGTAAATTAAGTTCTCCTTTCAAAAGGAGAACTACTTAAGCTATCGATGACAAAAACTTGTCCATACATGTAGAGTACCTAGTTTTTTCAAGTCCGTGAACCTTTTTGTCGAGCGCTAAAGGTATCATAAGGTGTTTGCTCCCTGTTGTTTCAGTGCCGACACATGCAACAAAGGTTAACCAAGCCAACAATGGCTTCCAAGGTCTCCATAACTTCTAGTTATCGATAGCTTAGTCTTCAAGACATCAAGTGTGCGAAAAAGGTTTAGAATTGTGGAAAACTAACTTTCTAGTCTGTCGAGGCCCAAAAATCATCTTTTCATATGAAACATACACCCTACTGCAACAAAATGAATGCTTCGACTGGCTATAAAACGTCTGAATAGCGGCCAGTCATACTGTGTCATACTGTATGGCGAGTGTGAAATTTGCGCAAATCTTACCTGAGCTGATTGACAGATTCAGAAAAGCAGAATCGCCGCTCTTAATCTCCACAGTAACCTCTACGTCAATGTCATCCTGTAAAAAAAACATAAAATGCCTGATGATGCACTGCAGGGTAACTTACTTTTTTGTTTTGTTTTGTTTTTTTTCTCAAATTGTTATTACCAAACCAACATGAAAATAGAAACAAAACATTCACAGGTAATTAAGGTACCTTTTACAACCTTTCTTTTTGGTGTCATCCTTCCAAACCTGAAATATCACAATGGTGTGTTCAACATGAACACAACTAGCAAAGACAGTGTCTTACCCTTTCTGGAACGTTCAGGAAACTGATTCTTGTCTTGTTGGATACATTAAACGTGTACTCATAATTACGTTCAAGTTTATCTGCCAACAAAAAGTCATTTCACTGTCAAGGACATTAAGAAAGTAGTTGTGGTACTTTGAGACAAGGGTTACACCCCTACCTTGTGTAAGCCAAGAAAATAACGCGCTATAAAAATATGCTTACTGCGTTGACGCTGATTAACAATTCAATTTACGGTACGGACACTCGAACAGTGAACATTTGATATTTCTTTCGTACATTTTTCTGGTAACTAGAGAATGAAGGCTCTTCATAATTGTAATGCAGAAGATTAGCATTTTACAGTATAAAACGCTGAATAATCTTGTTAATATACAGAGCCTCATTGTATAGTCACGAAAAAAACGTACAAAAAAGGTCAAAGTGTTCACGGTTCAGGAGTACTTACTGTAAGATAATTTGTTTTGTCGAGCCTAATTTTTTCTCCATTTCAATTGCACCTCGCGTGAAGCGACGAAAACCCGATTTCACTTAGAATAAGAGCAGAACTTGAAAATGTCTCCAGGCAAGAGATCAGAACCTTAAGCAGGTGATACTCCTGATAACATCCCTTTAACGCAGCTTCAGTAGGCTGGAATGGCAATTAATACGTAACCTTAACAATTATTGTTAGGTTTCCACTGTTGCAAATGTCTTCAAGGGCGATGTGTGAGTGGTGCGTGTCACTTGATTTATCGTTGCTGCGTTTTTATCAGTATAGTTTTCTGTGTGCCCACTGAATTGAACGGCAGAAACTTCCACGAACAACAAACACGGGAGGGGTTTGTAAACAATTCTCTAGGATCCTAAGTCCATAACAACACCATGCACTCACTATAACAATGGCCGCCATTTGTAGCGTTACCAATGATGTCTGCATCATTTTCCCGCTCATCACAACTGTGTTAAGAAAAAAACACAAACAAAAAGAGAGTTAAAGCAGTCTACCCAGTACGACTATGAAAATAATTACACGGAATCCCTTGTCAAAAGTTCCAGTCTTCCTTAATCACGACACAGAACGAAAGTGAGGTTACGGTAAATAATTGGTACGGCTTGGGTTTAAAGCTTGTAAACTATGGGACAGTGTGCAGAATCTGAAGTGTTTCCATACTTACAAATATTCAGCAAACACATCACAAGCGGCTACAACAGCTTATCACGGCGTTACTCTCACTTACATGTAGCAAGCTTTCTTGTGAAGATAGGCTACAGAGCAAATTGCTGCACAAGGATTAAATACACTGGAGAAAACCAGGAACTTAGAATTGCGATGAACAAAGTGTAACTCTGAATATTAATAGTGCCATCGTTGAGTGAGAGCGCCATAGTTTTCAAAAATAAGTGAAGCCAAACCTACATGTACATGTACATGTATTGCAGGTTATGAGTAGTCACTGACTTTTGCAATCTAATCTAATCCAAGGCTGGGACAGGTTACCTCTCACAGTGTTCTCCAGTGACCCAGCGGGTTAAACATTCACAGGCTCCAGTCACCACGTCACATGTCTCGGCGTGGCCATTACAATTGCACCCTTGAAACAAAGTAAACAGTTTGGTTGAAAACGAAAAATACCCGACAAAGGCCGTCTAGAACTCAATGTAGATGTACATTACATCAAATCGCGTTTTTCTTCTTTGAAACTGGTCATTATCAAAACTTCCCAGAGCCACGTTGATTGGTCCGTACTGGACAATCATTGGTATACCGAATCTCCAATTTCATTCGGTTCAAATAAAAGAAACTGTGTAACGGATTCTAGCCACATTTAGACTAAAGCTTACCGTATACCTTATGTGGCGTCTCGCGTCCAAGCGATGTGGCGCGTCCGCTTTAAACTGTAGATACCTACACCCTCATATCAAATTAAAGCTTACAGAGCTGGCTATCACACTATACCAGGAATTTTGAAATAAACTGAATTGTCGAATGTTTTACGACCTCTAAATGCGAGCGTTCGAATCACCTTTTGAAAGCTACAAGTCAAAGCGACTTCTGCTTTTCGCTTGTATAATTTGTCCCTCCGTTTCCGGACCCAAAGCGCTAAAAACACTTGTCTGTAATCTGCCATATTCAATTTCGGAGAAAAGTTACAGAACATTTTCGAAATAAGGTTAAAAAAAAACATGGAGTGATCATAGAAAAATCACTCTCCTAGAAAAAAGATTTCGAAATACAAAATTCGCAGACACGACTAAGTTGCCTTTATGCCAAACTAGCTACTGTCCAAATCTGGGGGCAAACCTTTGACCTGTAGCTTTTAAAAGGGACCCAAAAGATGATCCAGACGCTCACATTCAAAGGTCGTGAAAAATTCGACAAATCAATTATATTTTAGAATTCTTGGTCTAGTGTGATAGCCAGCTCTATAAGCTTTAATTTATTGGGGGTTGGGCATCTACAGTTTGAACCGGACGCACTACATCGCTTGAACAGAGACACTTTAAAGGTGCTCTGAAGGTATACGGTAACGTTAAAAAACTGGCCACCAAATTGAGTGAAATATAGTTTAAACAACTTTAAACAGAGAAAGAACATTTCAATAACACAGCAAATATTAAAACGGGATGGATGGACAAAATTTGAAGGAAAAAAAGAAGAAAAACGGATTGCGATATGAGTACAGTGCAGCTCAGATATATCCGAACCAAAATATACTACGCGTAATTCGCGTCAGCCCAATACGCGTATGTATATACGCACATACGCGTATGAATATACGCACATACGCGTATACAGTATATACGCGTATGCCTGATTGGTATGTGAGAGCTAACCTAATGTTTTTTCTTTTCTTTGAAAAACTATTAGGCTGAGCAGTTTTCAAAGTTAATCTCGTTTGTTTGTCACCTTTAATTGTAACGTACGGGAGATTTAATTGTTTGTAATGAAGCTATGGTTTTGTCATTTAGATCCATAGAAGTAACTACTTCGCTAACATTAAGTTCCATAGCGAGTATTGATAAAACGCAAAAAAAAAAAATAAATAAATAAATAAATAAATAAATAAATAAAAAATAATAAATAAAAAAAGTCAAAACTCAGCCATGATACAGTCATGACGTTTAAGTAACGGAGCTCACAGTCAACTTTTATTTTTTGCACAATGAACAAAGAACAGGGATAATGAGAGTACCTTTACATGTTCCACCATTTTTGGCCTCGCCAAAATAACCAGATGCGCAAGTCTCGCAGTGCGGCCCTGTAACACAGTGAAACAGTGAATTATGAACGCTATACCCAGTGATAACAAAGGATACAAGATCTATCCTAATTATGATCTGTTGAAAGTAAAGTATTTGTTAAGTACATGTACTATACATTCGCTTTCTTTCCCCACCTCCTGCCCTGAAGGAGGCATAAGAGAGCGATGGGGTGCAAATAGAGAAGGCATCTTAGTAACGCGAGGACGAATTTTGATTGGATGATGTAGTTTTATTTTTCGCCAAACAGAAGGTTGAGAGTGAGAAGTGTAATGGTGAACATTCCTACATGGTGCACCGTGCGTATAAGCTGTGTGAAATGGCAAAAGATAACTGACATGAAACGTTGAAAGTCCAAATCCAGCTAACAAAAAAAGATTAGTGCGCGCACACAATACATAACATCATGTACTGTCAATACGACGTCAATATGTACATGTAGGAAATATAGTAACGTGGAGTTCTGCTACATTACAACAGAGACAAGGCCTTTGCTCACCGTCTGTGTGATGCTCGCACTTCTTACAGATGTTTTTGTTGATGCATTTGCTATGTCCATTACACTGGCAATCTACAATGGATGATAAGACATATCAGGAGTTGTCTTGTTGTGCACTGCTTTACAAGCAAATAATAATGACACTTTGCATTATACCATTGTTTAAAAGAAAAATCATCCTTTTAGGTGAATATATACTTTTTTAATCCTGCTACAGTATATCGAGTTTTAGAAAGCAAAGGAACCAACCAAAAGGAAACAGTCCTCTATACCTAGTGGCAGACTTACTGTTTTTCATAACAAAATGAAAGGATTTTCTTCTATTGGCAGTAACTGCACTCGCATTTGCCAAATCGCACAAAAAGTGCGGTGCTAAGATGTAACCTAAATGTTAATGCAGACCCAAATGAAACGACTGTTGCATTCACTAACTGGATTGTCATTCCAGTGCATTTTGTCACGTTGCCTCAACAACCCGTGGTTACTCACGTACATAAAACTGGAGTACGAGGCGCTGTGAGTCGAAAAATGTCTTGCTTTAGACTGAACACAACATAAGGACTATGGACATGCGTGAATCATGAACCTGAAGCTCTTGATCTCTACACTAATGCATCTTTTATCAACCCAGTGGCTACTAGTAGGTTTAAAACAGTAAGCAAAAGAAATTCCTTTCCATCAACGTACCTGGACACTCTATGAAGTACCAGCGGTTTATTGGGCATTGGTTTAATGAGGCGTTTGTTGGTTTGGTGAAAGGACCATCGTCACCTCCCTCCATACACTGGCCCAAACCAGTCTCTGAACCATCATCACACCAGCCACACTCAGGCAACGTGTGACAGTCATCACAAGTCTTCAATCCAGAACATTTCACAGCTTAACAGAAACAAACACAAATCAGTTGATGAAGTTACAAATTAATGGTCTTGATTTCACGTTGAACAGTCATTTTCTGAGGAGAATCTGCCATTCAACATCTCTAATTGACTAGCCAAGTGAAGTAAACAAGGTAACTGATGATTAGAATCTGGAACAGGAAATTAAAATTAACCACCTCTTTCATTTACGATGCTTCTATGCGGAAGTCCCTGCCCGTTTCAAGACGAATAACGCAATGAACCAATCAGGAGCTAAAGCGCTCAATGAATGCCAAATATGGGAAAGCCAAGAGTTTTGACTATAGAACAAAGAAGCAGGTTTCCTCTGACCTTCAAAAATTGAGTGAGGCTTTACAGAAACGTTTTAAAGAAAGCTTTGTGTTTTTACTTAATCTATACTTAAAGCCAAATCAAACTAATGATTACGTAAATAACTCTCTTGAAAACCAAACTATTCCTTGTCAGTACACATAGATGCGTTTAGCACTGTCCAGGTAGTGAAAAGCGACGGCTGATGTTCTCAGTAAAGTACAGCCATTAGATACTTAAATAATATTTTGGCTTATTATTGAAAAAGAACTGTGTAAACCTTACTGTAGTTGGATAGAGGATACTGGATTATTTTCCCAGCTGACTACAGTAGGGTAATAATTATTTAGTAACTGTGTTGTACTTTACATATGGATCGACAGGATGTACACTTACCTGAACACTGACTCTGGACCCAGCCGCGGCACTGTCCAAAGGGAAAATTAACAGCATAGGCAGTGGTAGCTACACACTGTTTCTCTGACTCACACCACATGCAACGTCTTTTCGAGGTACAGTCATCACACGAGCTCAAATTGTGGCACAAGCGCTCCTCACACAGACCTGCCAGGCAATAAAAACCTGTGTAAGGCCCTGATGCTGGTGCAATGCAATGGTGCAATAGCCAAACTCTCGCATGTAAACAAAAACGAAAGTGTGGCTGAATAGGGCCCTAAAAGGTTGCTCAATGGAATAAAGTCACAGTAATTTTACGTCTCCACTCAGTTCTACATGTGAGTCTTTTGGCTATGTAGAGTAAATTAGTGAATGCATGGAAAGAGAGTAATGTAAATAGTGTAATAATTATTAAGCCATGCTTTTTGCAAGTGAACAGGTTTTCTCATAGGTTTCAATCAGTACTTCAAAAAAGATGATGGTAATGGGAAGACCTGGATTATAATTGTAATTAATGTATACATCGAGGTACAAAAATCACTCACCATCACAGTCAGGTGTTGAAACTTCCTTCCCTTTTTTTGGGCAGTTATCAGGAGAATCTACTTTTTTCTAATGGAAAGATAGAAAAATTACAATATGCATGTATTTAATATTGCATACATACACGTATGTATGTGTTTACAATACACAGGGAAGTACTATGCTGTGGAGTTACATGCATGAAAAAATATTGTGAATATCACTTTCAAAAGAGGTTCCTTAATTTACTAATTCCTCGTTATAATACACAATCTCTCCCCTTGACTCCATAATGTAAAAAACATAAAGAAAGAAAAATGTACAAACCTGTGATGTGGGGCAATTACCCTTTACACAGATGCCATTGCACCATGAGCAGCCATGTATACTGGATGTACAGCTTCTACAACTCTTACCAAGTTCAAAGCATTTTTCATCAGCTGAATATAAACACAGAAAATGAATAAATGGAGAGAGTCATCTAATTTTTCTGCTGAACACTGTTCTGGGATCATTTGGGAAAGTGCCCAGTCCAAAACTTAGAGAATACTGGACCGGCAATGGAGCAATCTGATTGGTTGATTTTAGTTATTGGCCCTCTGAACTAACTTAGTCGTGTAATAAATCAGACTATAAACATCACCTAGCCCGGGTTGTTAGAAAGGTGGATAACGAGCTAGCCAATGGATAAATCACTTTCTAGTTGATAGCATGGTTTCTTTTGTTAACAATTATCCCCAGGAAAGTAATTTATCTGGCCCCAATACGTTGCTCGAAGGGTGGATAATGCTATCTACTGGATAAATCGCTCTCCAGTGGATACAATGTAAGTGTTCACAAGACAAACCATGCTATCTGCTGGATAGTCATTTATCTGGTGGATAGCGTTATCCAGCTTTCAAACAATCCCGGCCAGGTGGAGAGAGTTATCCAGGTTTTGAACAACTGGAGCCTGTAAGTAATGTGACAAATTTGTATACTAGGTAATCACATGATTTCCAGTGAATTTGTAATACAATAAGCACAAGTTAATTTTTCACAGGATGACAAAATTTGAAGTTTTGAAATGCACGATAATAATTAAATGTGATTACTTGTTTCAAAATAACACTTGAAAAATAGAGACTACTGCACATGTATTTGGAGCTTTTGGTTGGACACTAGTTGATTGCTTAGATAACATGTATTGCTTGTCTTCAGAAATTTCTGGAAATATTCATGAAACTTCTTATAAAGTTGGAAAATCTTAGGCAATATTCAGATGATATTCGTAACCCTTTGAATGGGTTCAGGTGATCTTTGAAGGTGTTGGCAAATTTTGGGTTGATATTCATAAATCTTCGGAAAAGTATGGGTGCTGGTAGTATCTACAAAAAACAAAATTTATGTTCTGGCTCAAACTCCATATTAACCTGAGATCTTTGGTTGAACACAACGTTCTGGTCCAAGACATGAAGAAGTGGAGTCATTCCACACACAGTCAGATGAATTGAAGTGCACTTGACATGTTGCCTTATCATCAATCAAATCACATGGGGCTACAAAATAAAGACATTGCATAAACTTATTTGCTAGTGTACATGGATACATGACCACCTGGATGCATGATATACATACAGGTCAATGTGTATATTTTACTCTATGCAAAGTAATTGCCCTGGCCAATCACAAAGGATACAGACAACTCAATGAACCAATCAAAACCAAAGTAAAATACATATGTACATGTAGCTGACACAAAGCCCACAAAAACGTCTGTGTCATAAATTTGGTTTTACATGTACTTCCGGTTGGATGAAAATGTGGCGCTAGTTTTTTAAGAAAATCATGTAGTGTAGTAATGCAAAATGAATTGCTTCTTGACACTCAAGTGAAAACTGACCAATGAACTTTGAATCACCTGGAGTGAACGACAACACATCACTGAGAACAATTCCTTGAAATCCTCCAAACACATACATGGTTCTGTTGAAAGAAAATATTTTTTTAATATACATGTACACAACCTTCTTGTAAAATAGACCCTTTGCATAAATGGCGCCTTAATTTGAATAACAATATTTAGGTTTCCAGACAAAAGATTTTACACATGAATGTGAGGCTTAGGACCTATAAGTATTGATATTCACCTTTAGGTGCCATTTATGCAAAGGGTCTATGTACACAAAGTGTTCTCATGTGAACTCATCACCTCAAAATAATACAAGAGGTTTTTTTCTGTTTTATTTTACAATTATTACAACAGTCAAGTACACAGAACACTACATAAACTACATGTACACTAAGAGTGCACTATACGGTATCTACATGTACATGTCTTTGAAGGAATTTCCTTACACTTCATTACATGAAGTTAATATGTTTTTCAACCATACTACAAAAATAGCTTAAACTCAATCTTATTCCTGGCAATTTATAAAGCTACATGGGCACACCATACTACATAATTACCTATTGACAACAAATACATTTTAGCAAATTTAAAGTAACCTTTTCAGAGAACAATACACAGTCCTTTAGATTGAGAGCTGCTAATAAAATTAAATCTTAGCAGTGTACCTGTTGACTAGTAATGCAGTATGACCATATCGCCCAGCATCTTTCAGACTTCCTGACTCATTCATTCTATGCCACTCATCACAGTCTAAAATAAAATTATTTTAATATTGTTGTCAAAAATACACGAACAAGGAAAACTGTTACAATTGGAATAATTTTGGTCTACCAAATCCCTACAACAATTAAGTCAGCTTTAATTTCCTTAGACACGATTTTGTAGACGCACATGTACATGTAGTGTAACCAAAGTGGTATCGCTTGTCGGCAAGTTGCAAGGACGCGTTCCTCCATGTGTTGCATCACAATTTCTGCGACAACAACAGAAACAGGCAACCCCATGGCTGTTCCATGCAACTGTTTGTAGTGTTTACCGTTGTACTGAAAGTAAGTCAATGTAAGGCAAAGGTTCAGTAAGTCCATGATGTCTTCTGTTGGTAACGGTAGTTTAACAGTAGATTGTTGAATGGTGGTCTCGGCACACTGTAATGCCAGGCTTCCTCCATTGATGAGAATGGCAGAAACCTTAACAGGAGACTGACTGAACACAAACGAGCCATGATAATTCGAAATGGTGATGCCAACAATCACATTGCTGTACATCATCAACTGAAAAACCACAACATTGACTGTGACTCTGCTCAGTGCTTAACCTACAGTACAAACTATTTTCAACGATTGACTCTGGAAAGCTGGGACAACGACCTAGAACAAACGCCTCTTAACAGATGTCAGCAACTACCGGCGCCTCACAAATGACTTATCCATGACGGAAACGAAACCGACAAACGGACTTCTAACAGACCGACTTAACAATAAATGGACCAAAAACCAACCAATTTGACTAACAATAGACGGATTGAAACCCACCAATGACTGATGACAAACTTTACACAAGTCTTTCAGCCAATACCATCATGGCTAAACTGACCAATAACGTTCAACGGACCAGACTTATAACATCATCGACTGACAAACACTATTCACTTGACTCTGAAAATGACTTCCGCTCATGTTGTTGAAACGTCAGTCACCACCAACAGTTCTTTTCAGAACTACCCTCACCCGGACGATCACACCATACGAACTACTGATACTCCTGGGTTCAAACCATTTACTAAATAGTTTACTAAGATAGAAAAGCACAAATGAGATGATAGTAAACCTCACAGGAACCAGGATGGTTAACCTGGATGGAGATGACTAATACAAACAATTAAAAAATTTAGGCCGAACTTTTTAAGATGCCCAAACTGTGACATAGCTCCTTTAAATGTGCAACAAACTCACTTAGCTCAACTCACCTATGTCATATGCAAGAAAATCCATAGAAAAGCAGGGCAACATAGACTGTAACTGTGCTGTGCCATTGTGTGAATTACCACCAAACACAAGCATGACTTTACCAAGTAAAATGGCTGAATGGAGGTAACGAGGTACACCGCTACGTTTAAGGGATTTCCTGAAAATTTTAAAGAGGGCCGATCACTAAAAGATTTAAATAATTATCATCTTTAGACTCACCTCAAGTTCAAAAGCAGACTCCAGCATTTTTTATTTGTTTAAACAAACGTGATAATGAAAACTTTTGCTTATCATTCAGCAGCAACAACATCGGTCAACTTAAGAACAAGTACATGTACAACAATAAGTAGGTAATTCATCTCTTGCAAGCCCGTTTGTCCGTGTGATATGACACTTCCATAGCAACTGTATTTTGTCATGCAGGTTAAATCAAGTTTCTACAATCTTTCTTTAAAATAATTATTTGTTTTAATCACAATTTTCCTAATTTGTAAGCAGCACTAATGCAGAATTAACAACCTGTTGTAAACAGTGTACAACCCTTAGTATACATGTACATGAATCTACATGTACCCACTGTATGTACTTTTGTGCAATTTTATCATCTAGATTTAAGTTCCATCAATTTTCTATTTGAACAATATATAACATGTATGTCTTATAACTCCAAGAAGGTGGGTCCCAGACAGCAGATTCATTTTATGACATCATACATGTATGACATTATAAGTACCTAAAAGCACCTGTTGCATGCAAATGTGCTGTTCCAGAAAATATCCATGCCTCTCCCATGGAGGTTTTTTTTAGTTTGAGCCTCCTCATCCCTCTGGAAATTCCGATTTTGGACCAGGCCTTCCTTTAACAATTTTGATCCTTGAGACTCCCCCTCTTCCCTTCAGAATTTCCAATAACCCTCCTTAGGGTTGATATGGATATTCTCTGAGACCACACAATGCAAAACAATTTGATGTACGTTATAAGAACAGAAAACAAAAAGGGGGTTTCAACTACATGTAACCCTCCTTCGCCCCCTTGTACCTACCAAACTCTTGTTATGGGATTATAGACAGTCAATTCTGTGGAAGGTTCATCTTTTGAGCCATATGAAGTAAATCCACCATGAACGTATATTAGTTTTTTCACAGGATCATAAGCACTGCTATGTCCATATGTTGGTCCTATGATGTCTGTGGGGGTATCGTATACAGTCCACCTGCCAGTCTCTGGAATGTCAATAATAACATTATTATTATTAATAAATTCTACCATTTTTATCATCTACATGTACATGTAAGAATAGACACAAATTTGTAAGGATGATCTTATTGGGCAACAAATGTTGCATAATTTGTCATCACTCAACTGAAGTTTGACAGACCATGCATGTACATGCAACCTGCTTGGCTTGTTCCCCTGGCAATGTTACAAAACAATAACTACAGTCGAACCTCGATTACCCGTGCCTTGACTATCCGGATTTCTCAATTATCTAGACTTTTTCTCTAGTTCCAATTTTGTCATGAATATTTATAAGTCATGATCAAGATCCGTAGCAATATTCCATTTAAGACTATAGCATCGAAAAGTGCAGTCAAAAGCGAGTTTGTTTTGCTTTTATAGAGCAAAAGCACCACATGCACATGTCGTAACTAATGAAGAACAGTCCAGTGAGTTCTGATTGGCTCAGAGTTGAGGTGGTTCAAGATGTACAGTAGACAATATTGTTTTCCAAGTGATTTGTAAAAGTGTTGTTTCACGATTAAATGTTGCTTTATTTAAACAGTTTTGTTCTTCATTAATATTCAGATTATCCAGACTATTTCATCTAGTCCCAACAAGTCTGGATAATCGAGGTTCAACTGTACATGTACATGTAGCTGTGCACCATTTGGAGAGCACTCAAGAGGCTACATTTAGGGTTGCCTGAGCACTTCTTTTGTGCTGTCCAAACTTCTCACACGTACCTTTAGTTAACTCCATGACGCATGCAAAACCATGTATCAATTTAATTGTGGTCCTATATGTACCAGATTAGGCATACAGCTTTATAATCAAGAGAACAGAGAAGGGAAGGGAGCATAGTCACATAACTGTGCTTCATAGTGCCTTTTCCGTTAAAATTAACAACAGAAATTTAATTAGTGATTATTACTGTAACATTTACCTAGATCATATTCTTGAACTTTATCTGTGTAGCCCCTCTCTGGACCATAACCAAAAAGGATAATCATTTTAGAGTCCACAAGAGTTGCCGTGTGTCCAGCAACAGACAGAGGTGAATCACCTTGACTGGGTAACAAACGCCAAAGTAATGTCCATGTGTCAAAAGACCAAAGTTCACTGGTGGCCTTTTTCTCCTTTCTACCACCAAACACATACAAGGATGACTGTGAAATAAACAGTAACAAAAATTAGACAATGGTGAACCACAGATTGTTGAAGGATAATATGGTTGCACTCTTGAAAATACAATACAATGTACATAGTAGTAATAGTAATTAGTAATTATAATTTATTTAATGTTGAAAATGTGGGAAGTGTTTGCACAATCTTTCGAACCAGAGGCTCATGTTAAAATCACTTGACAAAAGACTCTAGGACTATAAAATTGTAGTTTTGTTTCCTCAACAAAATCTAGGACAAATCTCTAAAGTTTAGAAACATGTACAGTACATTGACTATGATAATTTACTGCTCTTTTGTAAGAAATAAGATAACAGCTTCCACTCAAAGAAAGCTCCTATTGCACGTACATGTACATCAGGGCTGTGCTCTAGATGCACCCAGGTGCTACAGATCAGATTACATGTAAGTGCTAGGCATCCAGGATTTCATGGCTACAGTAGGAACCCTTGGGCTCCTTGTAATTACCCAGGTAGTGAGGCCTGGGTTTAAATTTCGGCTTTCTTTTTTTCTGCGTTCAGTCACAAATCGCCGTCTGGTCTCTAAAGCGCATGCGCCAACTGTGCATACATACAGCACATGGAATTTACAGAGGTTGTCGTCAAGAAAAGTTAGCACGGATTCCATGATTTCTAGGGCAATGAAATCACATACAAACGAACACACCGTTCAAGGTAGACCAACACTAAAACATGTTAAGCGTTTTCAGAACGGGATGCTGTAAGCCTTACCAGAGATCAATTTATGAGCGAACATTTTGAGTGAATCATGAATCATGTTATACCAAAGGAGTCATCAACCGGGGCTATCAACTCTTCAACTTGATGAAAAGCATCTTCAGAAGTGTCTTCGTATTTTTAGACGTGATCATGAACCAAGCAGAATCCCAGCGCGAGCTCAAGAACGTCTGAGCAACAAGAGCAGAAAGGAGAATTTGTTTACGAATTCATCTGCTCGAATACACCTAAGTAAAATGCTCTGAGAAACTTTGTAAAGTATAATAAAGATAAAATCTCGAACTAAACGATATTCTCTCGTTATTTGCTTGTAACAGAGTTATGTGTCTTAACAAGAGTGAAACTCATGTAGCGAATTAGCAAAACAATTCTTGGTTTGCACTGTCACGCAATCCTGACGCAATAAAAAATTTATTCGAAAACCATTTAGTGGATAAAATCAAGAAATTGTGATGTTATAGGAGATTAATAAAGATGACACTCCTCGAATTTTTAGGTCTGTGCATTTTCCCAAGCTCAGATATTCGTCCAAATATTTTGCACAAATTTACAGAGACCAGTATGGAACCGCCATGTTGGTGTACCTCCACGGTATGCCTATATTGCGGCTGGAAAATATTGTAAACATCTGGAACTTACTTTGGCTATCTAGGCTATCTTTGGCTATCTATCTGATTATCTGTCCTGAACAAACAAGCATTTACAGAAGCACTTTTCCTAAACGACAAAGGCTAAGGAAAATAGACTGAAACATTTATAGGTTGATATAAAGACCTTGACTCATTTCACACCCTAAAGACTTGCAAACGAGTAATAAGCTATTAAGCGATTCCAAGAAATGCAATCAAAAGCAGAATAGTTTAAGCACATCAATTCGATTGAATTTCGTACAACTTCAAATGCAGAACATTTAGCTCAATTGCAATATAGCTATTGCTTCTCGGTATAACGACTGCCTGGGTACACGCAGCAAAGTGTCTTGTTTTTTTAGACCTCACAGCCTTGTACGTGTGAATGACTAATTAACAATACATGTTTAACTTTAGTAAAAAGATACACTACATGCCCTGTGTTTTATCAGAATAAGTATGTACAACACATTGTCATTTCCAAATTAATTTTATTTAAAAAGCTTAGTCTGCAACTCATTTCCTATGGGGTTAATTCCCATTTAGAAAGTAAATCACAAGATGGATATAGTGAAAGAGCTGCAAACTGTACATGGACATTTGTACACGCACAAAAAGGCATACATGTATGTAGGTATCTACACTGTAGGGGTCACTTAAGAAGAGAGAAGATACTTGATGACCATCAAACCTCGTCCAAAGTCAACACTTACATTATGACCAATCATTGAGTGACCATAACGCCCAGATGGACTTCCACTAGAATTGATAGAAGGTGACACTAATTCCCAACTGTCACTTGGAATGTGATATCTAGAAAACACAAAAATATTTTAATTACCAGATCAGTACACTGTTATACATATTTTTTTTACATGTATAACCTCCAAGGAACTAATAATGATCCAGATCATAAGAACAAAAAGACTGCGAGCTACAGATTAATATACAATCATGTATGAATTCTCATATCTCTGGGACCAAGTTATTTATCTATAGTGTTCATGAAGTCTTTGTGTTTGTAAGGTGAGGTTCAAATATAGAAAAATATTTTTATTAATGGTATTTCTTTTACTTTCATATGATCTTAATGTATGACAGTACTACATGTAAAAAATCAAAAAAGCTTTGCTGAACAGACACTGGGCCTCTTTGATTGTGTATTAAAAAGGACACTGAGATGCACATACAGTCTGTGAATTCTGGTTTCTCTGGAACCCTGGTCAAGTGGCATAATTATTGTGGGACTGCTAGTAAGTAAGCAAAATAATGCTGCAGAATAAGATGCACACAGTGATGCTAGCCAAAGCTTAAACCCAGACTGCTTGGTCCAGAGTCCAACCACTATCCATGAGAAGCCACTGTGTTCCCTACACATTAATAAATGGTTCAACTTTAAACAAAAACAGTACATATAAAGTCATGTAGGTACATGTATTAATCTGGTTTATAATACAAAAGCCTTGCATGTACATGTACCTGACGAAGTTATCAAAAGGCTCTGAGCCTAGTGAATAGCCTCCAAACACCCACATATAGTCACCCAGCAAAGCTGATGCATGAGATGCCCGACCTTGTATTAGGTCTGTAGATTAATGAACAACATGTGCTGCACAGTTAAAGCTGTGATCTACATGTACATCTAGCAAAGTAAGTCAGGGGTTTGTATTTCAAAATAAAGACTAGCTAGCTAAAAAAAACAATTAAGCATGTATCTCTTCATGTTGAGAGAGTTTACAATATCATTATAACTACACAAATTTATGCACTGTCTTTCAGAAAACCCCCTATTGGCTGTAAGAAAGAAAACCACCATATTTCAGTAACTACTTGTTATAGAAACAACTTGTGTGTGCTCTTGGTGTAGCAAACATGCATGCCAGAGAGAAAACACATCATGAAAGTGTAAGAGAACTTGAAAAAAGCTGTGGTGAGACCCGCCTAAAAAGGCTGGTGCTCCTGCAAAATTTCTTGTTCTCTCATACTTCCACTTGTACTGTACAATATAATTATAATCACTACAGGTAGTCTACACAGAGACAAGTTTGCCATTTTATTAATTCTAACAACTCAAATTACTGAAAGTGGTTCTGCTAGACTACAACTGCACAGTGCCATGTGTGATGTCCATTCTATTGGGGCTATCCTGGTTTCTGTAGCATGAAGTGACCAGGAATATTTCTACTCCCCACTGGATGAAATGCTAGACCACTGCAGGGTAATATCCACTACCCATATGCATATTGTTTGCTAGTACACATGTACACCTGTACATGTACATATGTTGTATACATGTACACGTTGTATACAGTACATGTGACAGTATATGTGTACAGTATACTGCATACCATCAAATCAATGTTAGTTAAAAGTACATGACTGCATAATTCAGATCAACTCAGCTCAGCTGTACACTGTGTATGTACATGTGGTCGCTAGCCAGGCCTATAGCTTGTTGATGTACATGTAAGTTATTCAAAATCCTATGTCTACCTTGGCCTTTTGAGGAATGTTGAACCCAGTACCCTCTGTTACCAGTGATATTACAAGACGAACCTGCAAGACAAAGAAGACAGTGTTCCACTTTAATTTACTGTTACCAGATTTAAATAAAAAGGATTTACGTAAAAATTGAGCTGTCAAAAGAGGGTACCAATTTAAACACCCCAAAAATTCACACTATAGTGGTGCCTGGGTTAATGGGGAGTTATAGTCATATGACATACATGTAAACTATACTGTCAAGTAAACACACATGGGTGACCTGCTTTAATTAGTCTTTTTCTATAAGTTTGCTACTAACTTTCCTACCCAGCCAGCCAAACAAGTTCAAGTTTGAATGTCACACATGCTTTTCTTTTCTACATGTACATGTACATGTACATGTATAAGCAAAACGTCTTACTCTTCATATCGATCCTCATACCAACACCAAAATTTATTTGGTCCTAACAGTAAGTGTTCCCTTGAGTTATTCTTTTACAGAATGTACATGTAACTGTACATGTTTGACTTTAAATGTCAATTTGTCCATTTCCTTTTATTAGTTTACATCATTAATGGTGATACTCACTTGACCAGACACGAATGATTGTAGAATTAACATTGTAAGTGACTACTTGTGTATTAGTATCACCCAACTAGTGGACTAATGCAAATCCTGCATTTTAATTGGCTACGCTACTAGAGGACTATTAATAATAGTCCTCCAGTAGTGAAATTTGCGCAATCGAGCGTGACGCTTTCTTTCGTTTTTTTCCCAAATAAATATTTCTTCAACTTGCATTTGCTAACTTTATCATTGCCTTTCCTGTCTGACTAGTTGGGTGATACTAAAACAATTAGACCCTTCGCCCTCAAGGGCCACGTGTCAATAGCCCATTCGGCTTCACCTCATGGGCTATTGACCCGTAGCCCGCAAGGGCTATGGGTCTAATTGTTAAATAGTCCTACGTGTACTGGACTTACATACATGTATGCATTTAAGGCATGGATTTACTGTACTCTGTCACAAGTCAAAATGCAGGCATTATTAACAGTGTAATTTACAATATTGCATTCACAGGATAAGTCCTGACAAGGTCTTTGTTTTACCTGTGAATCCAGAATCACAGACACACAGCCTTGTGGTGTTGTCACAATATCCGCTCACACATTCAGCAATACAGGTTTGAATGTTACAAGTGGAGCCAGTCCACCCTGCATCACAAACACAGGTTTTCTGTTTGTCGCAATGCCCATGGAAACTGCATTTAGCTGAGCAATCTTCTGATATACTATGTACAACAATAAAAGAAAATTAATGAAATCAGCCAAATAATTATGATTGAGCAACTTCACAACAACTTCATGCATTACATGTAACAGACCAGTAGCATGTACATGTATGTATATAACTTACAATGATCAGCAACTTCAAACACCTTTTTCAGCAGCAGAGGCAGCATCCTCTGTATACGTATTATCTGAAGCTTATCACCCTGCGGGGTGATAAGCATCTGGTATTATAATGTACATGTAAGTGGTGACCTCCATTTAGTAGGAAATACATGTGCATTTGTACACATATATATAATTTTATGTTTATAGATAATTTACATATTATATATATCTATAAGTTACTTTACATATTCCGAGAAATGAACAGTTTGAGGATTTAATTGATCTTTGAGAAACAGTAATGTGCAGGGATACATTTATCATAAACTAATGACATGCATACACAGAAATTATATTTTTAAAGCCAAATAGAGGCTATTGTGTTTATTTGTATCCCTCAAATAATATTTTCATACTATGCATCTCATGTCAATGTAGCTAATTTACTTTGTCATATACAAGAACAATAAATCTGCTGAAATTCAAAAATCTCACTTGTCTGTTCAAAACATTCAACTGTATACAATCAACAATATTTTCTTCGGGGGGGGGGGGGGGGGGATGTTGGTGAACTTGAATGGGTGAAGAAAATTTGTGTAGTTGTGCAGATTTTAAATATCAGTTTTGGCCATGTCACATAATTATACAGGCCACGTGGTGGAAATGACATCATATGCAAGAGAAAGGTTTGATTGGAAAACAAAAGTATAGAACCATGCGTGCACAACCACTGGATGGCTTTAATTAACCCTGATGACGACAACACAAGTAAGTTGAAAACTGTTCGTTTAGTAATAATTTTTCTAGTTTTTTGCCTTGTATATTTATAATTATATCCATTCAATTAAATAATAAGTAAACATGTATGTTCAAATGAGAGCAGCCCACCTGTATTTAATTCTAAATCCATCTTCAACGTAATGTTTATCGCTGTAAAAATATAGAAATGCTGCCCCTGACTTGGCCTGTAACTTCAGAACTTGCCCATCAGAGTACTTGTCCTTTGAACTGTCTTTTATAAGCCCACTGCATATTAATAGAGAGAAATAGTATGTTGTTAGGCATTACATGTATCTAATTGCAACATATGTACACTGTGTACATATTGTGGTCCAATTTCCACCTTGTTAATATTTTGAATTTTCCTTTGTTCCAGGGGTTTCATTAGCAGCCCGCAGCCGGCGAAAATCGCCGCCTACTTTGTCAGAATCTACCTCTTACCGCCGCCTACTTTGTCTGTATTTTCACTTAAATTATTGAAAAAATTCACCAGTTTGCCACCTACTTTAGTTAGCTCAGATGGCTATTTCAAAAATTATTGAAAACCCTATTGTTCTGGTGTATGGTAATTAATAATATTTATTATTACTGCAGTAGGCCTCGGGAGTAATCAGGGACTAGTACATGAAAGTGCGCTCTAATGTTTGATATTGGAATTGTCCTTGCTTAACAGGAAGATACATGTAGCACACACCATATTTGTTGTTACGCTCGAATATCAGGAGTACTAAACAACTCCCTGATCAGGCTTTTCTGTATTACATGTATCTACAGGTCTAGAAACATTTTAATAAAACATTGGTCCAATGTTTATTAAGAAGTTTGTAGACCTGTAGATACAGGTCAAGATTGCTACCTTTGGTGTGCATTCACCTTTCCCTTTTCTATGACATATTTTCGTATCCAGTACCTTGACTGCCTGTCCATCTACAAAGTTAAGTTTATTCTTGCTTGTGTGCAAGTGCAAAGGGAGCCTGCATCAAGTTTACTGTAGGTTTCGTTCTCCTACTGTTAGGCTCAATTACCAGCCATTGTTTGAGAAAAGAGCCTGTACTCCTCTGCCGAACTCATGGCTGGACATGAGGACTTTGCATTATTAATTTTGATTCATCTGCATACATGGATCCACCAGGCTACAGTACATGTACATTAAATTACAGTATCTTCCTCACAGTCGCAAAGATGTTAGGTGATATGAAGTGTGATGGCATTAGTGGGAGATTTATCCACAAATATATTAACTTAAAAGCCATATAAGGAAAAGGTATCAGACTTATGCGAGAATTTACATGCTTAATGTGAATCAATTGGTGCCAGAAAATAGCTCTGCTCTTCTAAAAACCCCTTCCATAGAGCACAACACAAAATACCCAAGTTACACAGCAATAACGTGAGCAAAAAAAAATAGGCCGGAAGGCCAATATTAAAGGAAGGGGTGGTAACAATAGCACATTTGCAAATGTTACAACATACAGTACAATGCAACACATATAACACAAACCAGACTAGCATGTACCTTATTACTCCTATCAACGGGCTTTCTACAGACTTCCCATCGTAGATGTACAAATTATCCCAGTTACATTCAGTTGCAAACTCTTCAAAATCCAAATGAATAGTGCTGTTTGGCCTGTAACAATGAAAATGCAAGAAACTTTAAGAAACAATAATTGTCAAATAGGTACAGTACAATTTACATGTAGAATTTATTTAACAAAATGAGAGAATTTCAAAGCATGTATAAAGTTATATGAACAGTATACAGTGAATTAGGAAGAATAGCATTTAACAGTCAAAACATTGCAATCCACATATTTCAAATGATCTAAAGGGTGTACCGATTAGATTAAGAGCTTGAGATTTCTATGAGGCCAAAGGCCAAATCAACTATCACCTCATAGAAATCAAGAGTGAATAATCTAATTGTTTTTGTTGGTAGAATTCTAACTGAAATTTACTTTAAATAAGGGTAACTTCCAATTACTTCTCACCATACTATAAAACTTCATGCTTTAGAAAGATAGCTCAGATTGAATTGTCATTCGAAATTGAAGTTGTGTGAGTGTGCACATCATTTTTTCAATAACTTCAAGTTTTCTTATAGTCAAGAAACTGTTCTTCTTTTAGTCTTCTCAGGAATTTAATTATCAATTCGCATGAAAGTGTTCCTGACCATCAAAACTTTGGAAAAACAACAAAAATGTTGCCATTTTGTAGATGACCTTCAGCCAGCTCACACTAATGGCTGATAGTGTACAATCACTCAGCCAATCAGATTGTAGTATTTGCATTAGTGTTCAACTAAAATTCTACTAATAAAATAAAATCATGCTATACATCAATATTCATGGTACAGTACACGTATGTACATGTATACATAGTAAATCATTGGTCTCATAATGCAACAACTTGACATATTACAGACCGCAAACTTTTGACTACTTACTTTTAGTATTCACCACACTATTTTCCTTAAAGGGCTATTTCACAAAAGGTCCCCCATAAACTGTACCATTTTACATAATTATGCTGTCTTGTTTATAAACAAAACAGCAAGAAAGTGTATAACAATTCTGCCTTAACTATATCTACGTATACAGTGTAGATGTATGTACAATACTTATACAGTTTAGGCAACACCTAATTTGAAGAACACACATGTACAGTACAGCACTAGTTAAATTTAACTCGTCTGTCTTATCTCCAGAAGTGCTTCCAAACTGTTTGCCACGATGTACATGTAGAAGAATCACTGACTGAAGTAAATTTTTCTATATACTGTACATATTACAATTTTGGAACAATACATGTATATTGATAAGAATTTAGAAACCTTGAGAAAAACAGATTTGTTTCTTAAAATGGCTTGTCACAACTCAGGTGACAAAACTGAGGGGACCAATTATTATACAGCTTTTTGCTAAGTACTGTAATAAATAAACACTGGAGTAAATGTTGGTGTTAAGAGAACTCTCTAGTCAATTTCATGATGATCAGGTGTCAACTTACACTGTACATTTTAAAGGTACAGATCGTCATGAATCAGTCCTGCAGAGAGATTCTTACCTCTTAGATTCTATAAGCCATGAGCATTTAGAAGGATCGGCATATTTACCATCTCCATCTGTAATTATACCACTCTCTTGATCCAGTCTTGTGACAAAAAATAATAAATTTATTATACAATTGAGAGACAAAATATGGATTACTCAAGACACAGCATAGTCAAACGAATCCAATAAACTTAAGTTCAATCAAACTCAATCCATGCATTGAGCTTGATTGAGTTTGGCAATCCAACTCAAACAAAAACAATCTGACAATCGAACTCAATCGAACATTTTCCAAACTTATGATTGTTTACAACTGGTGTTGAAAATCAATAACAAATTTTTGAAGCCTCAAGCTACTTCCAATTGGTATAACATGTTTTTGAGAACACGTAACTTGATCTTTACTCAAGCAAAATTTTTTTCCCAAACATAATCGAACGCAATCCATTGGATTGTGTTGGATAGAGTTTGGTTGCCAAACTCAGTCACACACAATCTAATGGATTAAGTTCAATTGGGTTTGATTTGTGCAACTGAGTTCAATAATTGGTTCAGAAATCAAACTCACACAAAGTTCGGTGTTCGATTTTGTTTCATTGCTGAACTCAATGGAACTGACAATCCACGGATTGAGTTCAATTGAGTTCAATTTCGGAATGTTCAGCTGACTTTGCCAGGTCAAGACTGCATTGAAGATAGGATATCTTACATGGACATTCCCAGATACTTCACTAAATTAACATTCGAAGCAGTTTCCAGACAAGAGATCTCTCCTCTTCCCTCCTCTTCCCTCCCCTTCCCCCATATTTAGCCACATTAAATATGTGGAAATCTCCAGGGGAATCTGAAAGTTCTGATAGCAGCACAGTGTACATGTGATCAAAGGGAACAATAATTTCTGAAAGCAATAGTGCAAAGACTACCAGTGATCACAGGGAACCCATCAGAACAACACAGGTACCTGGTCACTGTACCACTTGTATTTTTAAGAGCAACTGGACCATATACATCTATTTACCAAAACGTGCTAAGATTCTCATTCAGTAAGATGCATGTTATAATCCAGGCTTGGGTTGTTTAAAAAGTGGTTATATCCACCAGATATATCACTATCCAGCAGATAACGTAGTTTGTGTTGTTAACACTTATTCACTGGATAGTTATTTATTTGGCCCAGGTTGTTCGAAAGATGGATAAAGCTATCCACCAGATAAGTCACTATCCAGTGGATAACGTGGTTTGTCTTATTAACACTTATCCAGCGATCAATCTGGTGGATAGCGTTATCCACCTTTTGAACAATTGGGGCCAAGTTTTCTGCAGGTAACTCTAAACAACATGAAAGTGTGTACAGTCCTCAAATTCAGCTGTCAAATTTGATTACCAAATTAAGTTTATATAAGCTTATCTCAAGATGCGACTGTAAAAAATTATGATTCTCTGCGATTACGATTAGAATTTCCCCTACATGAAGTTTATATTTCAATTTAGCAAAATTAGAGATGTAAGCTTACGTAATTGTCATTAACAAATTAAAAGTTACGCATACCATTTGAAAACGGAGAATAAAAATGCCATTTACAATTATAAAAGGAAAAAAATATCCGGCACAACTTTACATGTACACAAGTCTGAATGGATCAACGACAACAACATTCAGATTAATAATGACAATTATGTCTGGTAACGAGCGATTTCAAGTAGCACGTAACTGATACAGCAATTGCGTTCATGATGAGTTGCGAAATATTCCGTTTTCTCGCTCACCTGAGTCGACAAAACTGACAAAGACTACCCCACCAACCAGGATTGCAAATACACATGCCCGCTCTGCAGTAACCATTTTTACATTCACTGTTCTCGACACATTGGTTTGAGATTGACACCAAATATCCCAGGACCACGAGAAGTAAATAATTCAGTGCCAAAATAGACCTTCTTTCGTGGAACATAACAAACATGGCGAAATCTTCATCTTCATCGTTGTCGAGCTCGGAATGCAATCTGAGCCAGCGATATACACGCTGACCCGTGCGCGTGACGCACAGGAAATAAACAAACAAAACAAAAGAAAAGAATAGATAATCAAAGTGCTCTATGAGCAAATCCGTAGGTTTCTTCGTGAATGATGATTGACATTAATTAATGGCTGATTGCTCTTTTTCATTAAAAAATAGGTCCGCATTGCAGACGAGAGTGGTATTCTGCAGCTTTACTAGACTGACTGTGAGCAGTCTCTCTTTTGCTCGGAAATCCACGGGAAAGAACGCAAAACAAGCCGAAAGTGCGAGCGTGACATGCAAGCTCGGATTTTAGAGCAAAAGAGAGACTGCTCGCAGTCTACAGTTTAACGAGTCAGCTATTGACTACTGGCTATACTTGTTGCTACAGCAGTCTTTGAAAAAAAAAATTAAAATGAGGAAAACCAAATTGATCGTTTCGCTAAATTTCACATCTTTTTTTATCATAATACCGAATGGCTTTTTGTGCATACCGCATGAAGTACAAAAACAGGGAAGCTTCGTTGTTTGGAGGGAGGAAAACCGAGGAACCCAGAGGAAAACCCCCGGAGCAAGGTAAGAACCAACAACAAATTAAACTCAACCCACATACGGGCACCGGGCAGGAATCGAACCCGGGCCACATTAGCGGGAGGTAAGCGCTCTCAACATCCATACCGCTGCGACATGTTCGCACTGCTAATCTAAGGTTATATTTTCTAAGATATTTACCTGCGAGAACTGAATGTGGTTCAACAGGGGTATAACGCGATATTTGAGTGTGAGTCACGCTACGTTTCTCTTTTTTCTTGTCTATAGATCAGTTTTCTCGTGAATGTGGGAATCAAGAGACGGTGACTCTTGTGGGAATTCATTTTAGTTATTATCGACAGAATACTTCGATGCTTTTTAACTCACTAAAGAACAACAATATCGCATTTCCGTTATAAATCGATAAAATCATGCATGATCTGATCCACCACTACAACCCTTCCTTGCTTTGCTTACGCAATTTACGCTAGTCGAAAACGAAAATAACTGGATTGACATGATTAGATAATCAATTACACGTCACACATTCAATGTTATCCTTTCTCACGCACTGCTTTTTGCTCTCATGGCTAGATCACATCTGGCACGTCTCGCACGAGGCACGCGTGGATTTATTACAGGCCTTCTAGTGAAAAAAAAATAGAGGAAATATAAGAGTGGAATAAACTAACGTCTTTGTAGGAAAGAAAACGGGGAAAAAAACTCCCATATATAAAGGACAGGGATGCTCCTCGTACCTTTTAGGAGTTAAAAAAGTGGTTTTGGTACCTCGAGGGTGTTCAGCCTCAAAAGGTCCAAGGTACCTTTTAGGTGAAGCCGGAGATAATGTGCTGTTTTAAAATTGGTACCAAACGCCCACAAAACAGGATCTTGGTACCTCTGAGAGATTTTTTAAAAATTTCCGACGAGCACCCCGGTTCTTTTTGTATGGGAGCCCCCCCCCCCCACACCCCACCCCCCGACTACCAGGGAAAAGAACCACGTTCTACTCTTCTTTCCTCATCAGACGCTAACCGTCTACACCGTCTGTGGCGTCAAAGGAAATTGACCGTTAAGTTTATATACGCCGCGTAAATCGGCGTTTCCTGTAAATACAAGTGCGTTCGAGTTAATGTAGGGCGCTGCTTGCATTGCGAGAGGAATTCTTTTGCGGCGTTTGTAGGGAGATGACTACTAATCACTTTGCAATAAAAACGACTAGAATTTTCGGCTCCGCTGAATGCGAAAATTGTCGCTCAAGTCACGACGGCTGCCTTTGGATTTGCTCTGTATGAAAACCTGATTGCGTCCGCCACCGTGGTTTCGTTCAGACGTCCTAGCCAGCATAATTCTGAGAAATAGCCAGCGTGAACAATCCCAGAAAAGTATCGGTTTCTGGAAATTCTTGTCAGTAAAAGAAACTTTTTGTGGTGTTGTTGCATGGCACGGGTAAAATAAAAAAAATTAAGGGAAGATACAGGATACTGGCGGACCATCCAAGTGGTAAGATTAGCGCTGGTATGATCTTAGCGAGGGGCGGGGTCGGTGTTGTAATTATTCATTGTGGTCTTATTTTCGCCAGTAAGAACCTTAAGCAACGAAGTCGAGAAGGTAGAAAAAGACTTGCAATTGTATGTCTGACTGGGCCCTGAGACTTGACCGTCCTCACCGGCCGATAACAGCGCGAACCCCGCAATACGGAAATATATTTTCTCCCAAAAAGCCGCCAATATAAAGTGCGGTAATGCCGTCTCAAAATCGCATTTAGCTTATAGAACTAACATCGAGAAATCTCTCAGGACTTTTTTTAATGTGCTCTTATACCCCCAGAAGGTTTATTATTATTATTATTATTATTATTATTATTATTATTATTATTATTTTCTTTTTTATAAAACAACTCTATCTGTGGGACAGTTTTGATAACACGTAGAAAGAGGTCACATAGATGTTGTATTCAATACCCGAATACGCACCAGTCAAGTGTCAACTAAGCATAAGGGGCGTATACGATGGTAGAGGAAACAATGTTCAGAACAATTAGCGGTAGTTCAGAACAATGGGCTTGTCCATGCGTGTTTAACCTGCACATAAATTTCTTGTTTTCTTTCTTCATTAATTAGTTCAAATGAGCCGTTTCTACCTCACTAAATGTGTGTGCCACGAAAGGTTGCTCCAAGTTGTGATGGGCTGAGCCCATGGAATATCTCAAGCTAGGGAGAAACTATATATAGAAGAATTGTGTGAACAAGTCGATTTCATTTCTGTAGTTTAGCCTCAAACAGAATATTTTAGTGACGCAATTTTAACGTACCTTAAAATAAGGATATACTGTAAACTAAGACCTTCGAAACTACATCTGGGCTTATAGTTGCCCGCAGAAATTTTATGTTCTAAAAATAAATAGAACCACCACTTCTGAAGATGTATGTTGTAACATACGAAGCGTCACATTTCAACGATAGAAAAATGGCGCGTTTTGGTGTGAGAACGAATTCATCGTTGATTTGAGGGAAGAGGGGGTGGAGGGGTTCATTTCCCTTCTTCTTCTGTCCAAGATAATGTAGCGTCTGGTGGAGAAACTGAATGTAGTTCTAATTCTATCAAAAAATTATAGTAAACGTAACATGATCAACTTCAAAAATAATTATATCCCATGGTCTTAGGACTAGTACTGGTTATCGCTTCCCGGCCGTCAACTCCTATAAAGAGGGTCTCAATAGGATTAAACGTTAGCCGTAACACGGGCCGGAAATATAGGTCATTTAGCCGTTATGGGAAAAATGAAAACATTTTAACCGTTAGCCGTAAAAATATTAACCGAAGAAAATTTGACCGTCATGAAAGTGAGATTTCAAGATCTCTTTTCACTGGGAACTATTTTCGTGTTTTGTCTTGTGGCTTGTAAGCTATCTTAGTCTGCAGTTCTTATAATCATACCTTTTTGGGGCCCGGAATGATGCTAAGACCTTAACTGATGTTTTACAGTAATCAAAATAAATTTTTAACCACCTTAAACAATGAGAGTTAAATTTTAACAATTTTTTTTAAATAACAGTAATTAATTTTTAAGATTTCTGTGAGCCGTAAAGAATATAAATTAGCCGTTAGCCGCGTAAAAAAGCCAAAATATTCAGTAACCGTTAGCAGTAGAAACTACCACCCCATTGAGACCATCTACCAACCACAGGCTGCCTAAGCTCTCAATGTTATCCTTTTTTTTTCCTTTTTATGCGAACGTTCAGGCTAACGTGACATATGGCATGTACTATTACATAATGACCGTTTTTAACCACGCGAAACATGACTCTCGCCTTGCAGCATATGGAGGTGTTGTGTTACAACGGTTTGAATTTATAAAGGTTTGTATGGGAATGCAACGGCTTTGCTTGAAAAGCCAATCATTCTTATATTTTGTGAATATAATCTACTTACCCTGTTGCTGTGTTGTATTCTTTGTTGTTTGCCAGCTCCTCGGGCCGATCTAACGCGATTTCGGCGAGTTATCGTTCTGTGGGTTTCCACTACTACTTTCTTTTGGCCCAACAGCCAACGCACATAAATTGCAAAATGATCCGTTCACTTGTGCCCCGAAACACGCGTTGCCACATCACGTGTTTCGGGGCGCAAAACCTTGATACCTCTCAGTTCAAACCATTTACAACGACTGAGGGATTCTTTTATCTCTTGCTCTTCTATATTTTTGATGGCCTGAAGCGTTTTACACGAAGAAATATAAAACAGTGCTCCTGGCACGAATCGAAGCGAAGAGATGTTCCTGCCACCAGACCTCCACCATTGCTCATTTGGAATTTGGCCTTGTAATCCTCCCTATATATCAGCTGAGGACATCTGCAATTCATTACACAGATCATCGGTTCATCTTGTTATAAAGGTGAGTGTGCGCTGAACTCGAAGCCTTGCCTACACATTGTCATTGTCTTATTAGCATAAATTCGCCGTACCTGCCTTGATTTCGGCGATGGTTCTTGATCTCGGCTCGCCGAACGAAAGTCTCACGGAAGTCTAATATAAAGCTTGCGTCGGTTCTCTGAAGCGCGAATACGTAACTGGAGAAACGAGTGAAAAGAAAAACCCATCTTTAGCATGTTCTGGACGTAACCCCGTTGCAAGAGGTGAGGTTTTACAGGCTTATCTATTTCGTCTCTTGCTGGGTATTGTACCATTTTTCAGATATCAAACCTCTGACTAATGTATGTTTTAAACACTTAATACCGAAGCCTTCTAAGCGGTTGGCGAGGCTTAGACCCGGGTCGCACATGAAAAATTTCGGTGAGGTTTTGTCTACATAAGGGTCAAAATCTCTCAACACGCGACATGTTCACATGCGACCTCGACTTTTGCGGAGGGGAACATTGGGATTTGCGGTGTTGCCATGTTGATGTTTTTTTAATGCGGTGATGCCGTAAATAAAATCTCAACTTGCGGTGTTGCGGTGATCTCAAACCGTACGGTGCGCGATGTTTGTGTTTCTCACGCTGCGGTGTTCGGTGAAATGAAATTGCTTGCGGTGCTGGGGTTTTCTGATTTACCTTTCCCAAACCTAAATTTGACCTAAATTTCGCATGTTAACTCTGAAAACGCATGAAAACGCATGAAAAGTTTCCGTGCACGCTACGCCGGAGGCGGGAGACATGGGAATTTGCGGTGTTGCGGTGATCTCAAACCCTACGGTGTGCGATGTTTGTGTTTTTCACGCTGCGGTGTTCGGTGAAATGAAATTGTTTGCGGTGCTGGGGCTTTTTGATTTACCTTTCTCAAACCTAAATTTGACCTAAGGTTAGCTAAAGTTAGCATGTAAACTTCGTTAATCCATGCTAATCAATGACAAACACGTACCATTGAGGTTAACAATTTGTAACAAAATACAGACCATCACTGGTCAGTCTTCAATATCCTTCGGCTGCCAATCCGAAGCTATTTTCATTTATACGTAACTTGACAAGTAACTCGACCTCTGCCACCTGGAGCTCAATGCTGGGTAGACACGTGGAGGAGCGAGGACAGAAACAATCCTGGAAATTCTGGAAACACCAAGGCCGAATATAATGTGTTAATTATTGACTGCGCAGCTTTTTTCCATGAAAAATGAAAAAGCTGGCGAAAACTGCCAGCCACAAAATATATTCAGATGTCGAGTCGGCAAGGAAGAGACAAGGCTTTTTAAGCTAAGAAAGTTTTGTAAATTACACACGTTTGCTATTTTTTTCTTTTGCCATTCGGCTTCGTCTATAGGTCATTCTGATACCGGTCTATACCCGCTCCAAGGTCCTGCGACTTTCTTGACCTTCTATTTTTTCAAACGATTATCGATATCGAACGTAAACGCAGCTAGCTCGGGAAAGCAATACTTTCAGTCAAGATTAGATTGGGCTTCAGGCATCAGCAGTATCGACATATGCGAAATGAGAAGCGTAGTGATGTGTTTATTTTGTGGAAAATTGTTGAGGTGTAAAAGTATTATTTTAAGTATAGATAAACGAATCATGGCGCTAAAAATACGTGTTGCGGTGACGGTGTTTCGTTGACTTTTCTTGCGGTGATGCGGTGTTCGTTAATTTTTTTTGGCGGTGTTGCGGTGTTCAGAACCCCCCATGTCCCCCTCCCGGAAAAATTTGAAACCGGAGGTTTCACTCTGAAAACCCATAAAATGTTTTCCGTCCACACTACGCCGGAGAAATTTGAAAAAAAACACATGATTATCACAACGTCATGGATTTCGGAAAGCTCCGTTTTCAAAATGTTTTCCGTGCTCACTAAAACGCATAGGCAGCCTTCTCAAAATTACTCCGGTTTGAAGAGCGTTTTCGAAAAGCTCCGTTTTCGTGACAGATTAGTGTGAACGGTAGGCTTAACCGTAGACATAAACCTGGGTTTTGAAATTTCTCCGGCGTAGCGTACACGAGGCCTAAGGCGGGCGTAAATAATGTAATGGAAAATAATTGAGATAAAAGATACAGGATCTTAAAATCAATTCTTCTTTTAGGGCCACGAAGTTCATACTGCTTTCGATTTGAGAGCCTTCTGATGCAGTGTGCGAGAGCTCAATGAGGATGATCCATAAAAGGCTATTTATGTCTATTGCAATTCTGGGCTGTCTTTCATTAATTTTCTTATATATTTCATCTGAGAAACAGAGAGTTAAAGGTAAGAAATTTATGAAACAAAATAACCCAGTTTAGCAAAGGGATCAAAGGCATATGCATTTATATTAGCCGCAAGAGTGAATATTAAATGACTGTCCCTGACCTTTGTATAGAGTTTGCGGAAAGGCATGAATTTTGTTTCAGTCTTTTTCTGAGAGGTTTGATTTTCAAAATAACTGGCAAAGTTCTCGGCTGACCTTGAAAAGTCGACTGAGAACTTCGGTCGATCGATGTGAGTATCAGCCATGAAATTTCTTTACCGACTGAAACTGAAGGTAACACAACGAAATATTATTACTTTATGTCCCGTTTGACCCGAAGTTTCCAACTGTTCATGTTAAGCTTCAATCGTACCCTTGTTACAATGTGTTATGTGTGTGGCCGGTGCCAAATTATACCTAGGGTAGTATTCTAGTATTCCAGTTTTGCCAATTGTTGTCTGAATTCCGACACAATGAACATTGTCCTATTATCATTCATTCTCTAGTATTGAAGAACAACATCAATTTTGACAAGTGGGTCGAACTTTCTGAGGAACAACTAACTGGCAAATATTCAGTGTTATTACAGTAATTAACCAAAAATGCAAAAGTTTTCTGCCGAAATTTTGTTCAAATAGGTCAATTGGACAGATTCGTAGGGAAAGAAGAAAGTTTGAAATTAAATTGTAGTTTTTTAAACAAAAATCGCAGCAAACTCTCTACGTTTAAGAAGTCGTACTGTAGTTGGAATTATTAGCGATGCTCGAGTGTCTCGGTCACCGAGATGTAACTACTGTTTTTATGTAGATTCTACAGCTTTGTGAGAGAACTCCTGTACATATATTCTCAAATACAGTCTCCTCGTGGCTAATAGGTATAATGATCTATGACTTTTTGCAAGTCTGTAAATAGATCTGTTGGCCGAAACGCTAACAACGTAATCTATACTTGAAGTGTTCTGGCCCGCCTTGAGATGGATTCCTAAATACATTTAATTTTCTTGGCAGGTTATTCCTTTCTAGCATTCAAGGATAATTCATCGGGATCAGAAAGGTCAAATTTATTGCAGGTAAGAAGGACGTTTAACCCACTATCAGGAAACTCAAATGACAAACTACTGAAATCACAGTATGTATAGAAATAAACACGAACAAGGGTAAACGGTCGATTGGACACTGCGGTGGAGGTAAGGAAGCGAGGGGGGGGGGAGGGGTATGATATGGGGAGATTTAGTATGCGTTTTTGGGGGAGGGGATGGGCTGGGAATTGTTTTTCAAGAGGCAATTTTCGTATCGACAAATTTTCTAGCCGATCTTTTCTGAGGTTTGATGGGATTTGCAAATGAAAGGTTGAAGAGTTAAGTCATTAGAAGTTGTTATTTAGCATATCAGCTTCCCGACTATACGGTACTTCGGCTTTTCTCTTATATAGTGCATTCGCTATAATAGCCTGATAATACCCAGTAGTGGTATGTACTTTTTTTGACACACGACTTCAAGATTACCTGGAGAAGGCTAGTCATGAGATTAGCAGTCTAAACACTTCGGACTCCACTCGGAGTCATTTTGGCCACGTACAAAATTACCTTTAAATGGTAGGAAACCTGAAAATAATAGTTTACTAAGATAGAAAAACACCAAAGAGATAATGATAAACCAAAAAGAAACAAGAATAGTTAAGAATGGAAAAAACAAAACACGGATTGCGAAAGGCGAACTTGAAAAATTCAGGCTAAATTTTGAAGATGCGCAAACTTCGTTAACGTGTTAGGAAAATTGTTTATAGGAATGCTCACTGCTTTATGAGAAAGATCTAAACGCTTAAAGTAACAAGTAAATTCCAACTGTTTTCATTAATTACAGCCATTAATTTCACATATATGGCGTTTAAAAGTTGAGCTCCCTTAGTGTGTGTAAAACTCTGTAACGGATATCTTGAGTACGTAATATCTCACACACCTGCATATGAGACTCGGAGGAGTTGATTTTTTATTAGTATTTTATAAATTTTATTTCATGACTTCTTTTATTCAATGGTTTCGACTTTGCTTTATGTTGTGCCCGGCGCCAAGCCTGCTCGTTGCTGCGTCAAGAAATTAATGTTTTCTCTCCTGACAGACTCTGAAAAATGCAGGTTCTCCAAAATGTAAAAGTTTTCCACAGTTAGACGAAACCCCTCTATATGTAAGTCTTAGATTAATCCTTCATTCCGTTCAGTGTTAGTCAAGTGTTATGAGTGAGCACTCGAACGAGCACGAAAATCACGACGACATGCCCGTACACGCAACGCGCAAGGACCGAGAAAACGCGCGGGCCTCGCTCGCCGCGTCTCCTCGGTCTCATAAGAGAGTGGTTTTCGCGCGGTTTTACGTGCTGTCCTTCTCGACATGTGGAACAATAAAACGACTAGATGTTATGATATTGTTACATTTTCAGCTCACTAACGTCGTGGCATCAAGACAGCAGGAGCGGAAACGCCAAGTGTCAGCCTATTGCAAAACGGCAAAAAAAAGTACGTTACAGCGAAGGAGCCTGGATCACTTCATCGTGGACAACAAACATAGGATTGTCTACTGTTATATTCCTAAAGTCGCCAGCACCACATGGAAAAAAACCATGGGGCATCTAGTTGGACTTAAAAGCAAATCCGTGCACGAGCTGAGGTTTAAGTTGCTCAGTTCTTACTCGAAAGCCAAAGTACGGTCGATTTTACAAAGCTATTACAAGTTTCTCTTCGTTCGAGAGCCGTTTGAGAGACTGTTATCGGCCTACAGAAACAAATTCAAGAAGAAAACCAATATCTGGAAAAAATACGCGAAGAAGGTCAAACGATCTGTCGGACTAAGACTGGGTGCTAATGGGAACACCATAGCGGACAACAATGGAGAAATCACTTTCCAAGAATTCATTACGTATCTGATTGACGTCAACAGCAAAGGGGGTCGCCTTAACGAGCACTGGCTTCATTACGAGTCACTCTGTCATCCGTGCAACATAAACTTTGATTTTATTGGACATTACGAGACATTGGAGGACGATGCCCCGTTTGTCTTACATGAAACGGGTGTCGATCAATTTGTTTCATTCCCTCCTGTTCATTTCACATCAACGAAGGACGATTTGCAGCGCTATTACTCGAAAGTTCCAAGAGAAGATATTATACGACTGCAAAGAATATATAGGCGTGACTTTGAAATTTTCGGATACAAAGCTTTGCAATCTGTTGGAAATGTTATTAATCCCGCTGACGCCAATAAGACTGAGTCATAGTTGCCCTTCGCGGCCATGTTTGCGTGGTACATTGTTGTTCAGTTGCGTTAGTGGAACCATAAAGGCCATTAAAAGTTCAAGTTAAAGGAAAGACTTCACCATTGATAATGTGCGAATGTTCTTTACTTTGTATAATTAAAAGCAAAGTGAAGCCAAATCACCTCGATAATAGTTAATTAACGCCTATTTGTCGATATAAAAGTGTACGAAAGTTAAGTTCTCATTCAAAGGATGCTAAATTGTTTTTCAATTAAGCCGTTATATTGCAGTTCACAGCTGTTGTGGTGTCGAACATTTTTTCTTTGTGTTCAAATATAATTCCTTGATTAAAACCACAGTGCATCGCAGTGGAATGAGTTGTTGTGTGCGTGTGGGGGGGGGGGGGGGGGGGCTTGAATCCTTTCCATCGGTCACATCAGAAGTCAAATATACTGAAAACGCATCTTAGGCAAAGCAAGCTCTTACATACTTTAAAATTGTGTCATTAGTCAATAGTTGGTTCAAAAAAGCTGTAAAGATTATTTAGCCCAGGTTGTTCGAAAGGTGGATAACGCTATCCACCGGATAAATCACTATCCAGTGGATAGCATGGTTTGTCTTGTTAACATTCATCCAGCGATCAATCTGGTGGATAATGTTATCCACCTTTTGAACAACTGGGGCCAAGTTTTCTGTAGGTAACTCAAAACAGCATGAAAGTGTGTACAGTCCTCAAATTCAGCTGTCATATTTGGTTTTACCAAATTAGGTTTATATAAGCTTATCTCAAGATGCGACGGTAAAAAATTATGATTCTCTGCGATTACGATTAAAATTTCACCTACACAAAGTTTATATTTCAATTTAGCAAAATTAGAGATGTAAGCTTACGTAATTGTCATTAACAAATTTCAAGTTACCCATACCATTTGAAAACGGAGAATAAAAATGCCATTTACAATTATAAAAGGAAAAAAATGTTCGGCACAACTTATTTACACAAGTCTGAATGGATCAACGACAACAACGTTCAGATTAATAATGACAATAATTTCTGGTAACGAGCGATTTCAAGTAGCACGTAACTGATGTACAGCAATTGCGTTCATGATGAATTGCGAAATATTCCGTTTTCTCGCTCACCTGAGTCGACAAAACTGACAAAGACTACCCCACCAACCAGGATTGCAAATACACATGCCCGCTCTGCAGTAACCATTTTTACAGTTACTGTTCTCGACACATTGGTTTGAGATTGACACCAAACATCCCAGAACCACGAGAAGTAAATAATTCAGTGTCAAAATAGACCTTCTTTCGTTGGACGTGACAAACATGGCGAAGTCTTCATCTTCATCGTTGTTCGGAATGCAAATCTGAGCCAGCGATATACATGCTGACCTGTATGCGTGACGCACAGGAAATAAACAAACAAAAGAAAAGATAATCAAAGTGCTCTATGAGCAAACCGACAGATTTCCTCTTGTATGATGATTGACATTAATTAATGGTTGATTACTCTTCATAAAAAAATAGGTCCGCATTGCAGACGAGAGCGGTATTCTACAACTTTACTAGACTGTAAGCAGTCTCTCTTTTGCTCGGGAATCCATGGGAAAGAACGCAAAACAAGTGAACGTCCGAGCGTGACATGCGAGCTCGGATTTTCGAGCAAAAGAGAGACTGCTCGCAGTCTACAGTTTTACTAGTCACTTTATTGACTTCTGGCTATACTTGTTACAACAGCAGTCTTTCTAAAATAAATGAAAAAATTAGGAAAACCAAATTAATCGTTTCGCTAATTTTCACATCAGTTTTTTATCACAACATCGAACGGCTTTTTGTGAATACCACATGAAGTACAAAAACAGGGAAGCTTATTTGTTGATAATCAGTCGATAAAGATCGGTAGATATCTCAGTCGTTAATTGATAAAATTCGGTAGATCTTGTCGTGTCCTCTTAGTACATAAATTAGAGGAGGTTTAACTAGTTGGAGAAGTGAAACTAGTTCGGAAAGAAGCACACAACAAGTCGACCATGTGCTCTTTTTATTCTTCTCTCCCATACTGCTCCTTGTCTACTTCATGACATAAATGCACGAAATGTGACATACACGACATCTCTCCTTTTCTCTGAGGAAAGAAAGTCTGACAATCCTTTGAACATGAACGTAAACATAGCTAAAACAAATTCAACTCTAAAGGTAGACGCCTTTATGCGATAAACATGTCAACAAAGTTAAAAGTGTAAATTGTCTCCGAATGAGCGTCCTCAACAACACTTTCAAAAACAAAATCACAAAGTTCTTTGATTTGTCCATCAGTAAACATCTCACAGGAGATCAGTTCATAATTTCAAAACATAGTCTTTGTATCTCTCTGGTGGTGTCCTCTGCCTCTGCGGTCTCTGAGTCAACCTTGGTGTTGCCGACGTGCTAGGTACTGTTGCTTGGTCAATTGCCATATCACTATGGGCGGTAACTGACTCGTTTCCATTCTCTGCACTTGTTTGTGCTGACAGTGTACTCCTGGTTAGAGGTTCACTCTGTGGTGTGGTAGGTGCTGCCGGTGTCAATTCGCTTAACGCTTGGCTTGGAATTGTGGAAGGTACGACGAATTCGTCTGGGCCAGCAGATGGTGCCCCAGGTGTCGATACAGGATCGTCCGCTATAAACCTTTTCACATGTGAGGTGTTTCTCGAGTATTGGGTCCCACCTGGAGCCTCCACAATGACACTGTTGGCAGTCTTGCTTACCACACGGTATGGCGTTGGATTGAATAGTGTCGAGAATTTGTCTTTTCTCTCTTGTCTTACAAGTACTTGATCACCCACTGTAATGTCTGATGGTTTCGCATTTGCTGCTTTGTCGGCATATGCTTTGGTCTTTGCCTTCACTTCTGTGTCTCTATCCCGAGTTTCTAGGTCTAGACGGCAATCAGCATGCAGCTCTGGCAGCTAACCTCTCATCTTTCTATTGAACAACAATTCGGCAGGGCTTTTACCGGTGGTGGTGTGATCAATACTACGGTATTTCATCACATATCTTCTTAACTCCTTCTTCCAGTCGACCCCTTCAGCTTGGGCAATGCGAATTCTCTTCATCAGGGAGGCGTTCTGCCGTTCAACTTCCCCATTGGCCTGGGGTCATTTCGGTGTTGTCTTGAGATGGACGATTTCATTCTGCACACAGTATTCCTGGAATTCTCCAGAGATGAATTGAGGTCCATTGTCTGACTTGATAGTTATGGGAAGACCATGGCGGCTAAAAATCTCTTCTAGATTGTCAATTACTTTCACAGTGGTGGTTGATGTCATGATGGCATACTCATAGTAGCGACTATAATAGTCAACAACAACCAGTATGGAGTGTCCGGATGGAAGTGGTCCTAGTAGGTCTACAGCCAGGTCTTGCCAAGGACCCTCCGGCAACGTCGTTGATGTCAACGACTCAGGTGGATTTGGACGTGCAACCAGTTGACATCCATAACAAGATTTGCAGAACTTCTCTGTTGCCTTATCGATACCAGGCCACCATACCTTGCTTCTCAAATTCTGCTTTGTTCCAACAATTCCCAAGTGTCCCTCATGTGCTAAGGATATTGCCTGGGGCCTCAGCTTGCTTGGCAGTACGATACGAGTACCTCTTAGGACTAGCTGCCCGATCACACACAGTTCCTCTGCAGCTGGTGCATAAACCTTACATTTCTCAAATCGACCGGTTTTAATTGCCTCTCTCAGGACTTTCAACTCTTCATCCACTGCTGATGCTTCTTCAACTTCTCTCGTGGTTAGGGCTGCGGGTGTGGCACTGATGGCTGCAAATCGAACATACTCTTCTGCACCATGTTGATGATTTGTTGGTTTGTTCTGACTGAGCAAGCGTGAGAGGGGATCAGCTACATTGCTCTGTCCTGGAGCATACACGACTCTGAAATCATAGGGTTGTAGGCGGATTACCCAGCGTTCAATGCGGGCACAAGGTTTGGAACGAGGTCCATAGATCACTTCCAACGGCTTGTGATCGGTCACTAGATCAAATCGCATTCCATAAACGTATGCGTGGTACCTCTCGCAAGCCCAAACGAGGGCAAGGGCCTCTTTCTCCGTCTGGGAGTATTTCCGTTCACACTCTGTGAGGCTGCGGCTTGCATAGCAGATTGGTACCCATGCCTCATTCTGGTTTTGCATTAGTACAGCTCCAAGGCCAACAGGGCTTGCATCTGCAACGACTTTGGTTGATGCTCTCTTGTCAAAGTATGCCAATGTGCCTGCTTCAGCCATGCTTTGCTTAAGTGACTCAAAGGAAGCTTTTTGCTCGGGACCAAAGTGGAACGGAACATCTTTCCTGGTTAGTTTCCTCAATGGCTCTGTGATGGTTGCAAAATGGGGAATAAATCTGCTGCTGTAATTAGCCAATCCTAAGAAGCTTCGAACTTCACTGACGGTTTCAGGCTCTCTCGTTTCTTGCAGGGCTCTAACTCTTTCTTCTGTCGGGCCGATTCCTTTTTCAGACAGAAGAATTCCCATGAAAACCAGTCTGTCCACATTGAACAAGCATTTGTCAGCGTTGAGAGTCAAACCATGTTGTCTGAGGCGCTCCATGGTTTTGAGAAGGCGTTGGTCATGAGTTTTCTGGTCTGGGCCGTGTACAATGATGTCATCAGAGATATTGTCGACGCCCTCTATTCCAGCCAGAGCGGTGGATATCTCATGTTGGTACAGTTCACTTGCTGAGCTCACACCAAACAATAGGCGCTTATATCTGTATAAGCCCTTGTGTGTCACGAAGGTGGTGATTTGGCGTGACTCTTGACTAAGCTCCAGCTGGTGGTATCCCCACTTTAAATCTAGCTTGCTGAAAACCCTTGAGCCGTTCATGCTGTGTAGCAGCTCATCGACAGTTGGTATGGGGTGTCGACCACGTAGAATGGCCTCGTTTGCTGGCCTCATATCGATGCAGAGACGAATGTCACCATCCGCTTTCGGGATAATTACTACTGGGTTCACCCATAGTGTAGGCCCATCAACTTCTTCTATGATGTCACAGTCCAATAGTTCTTGAATCTTCTTTTCTACTTTTTCTTGTAAATTGAAGGGGGTTCGCCTTAACGGCTGAGCAACTGGTTTCACTTTTGGGTCTACGTGTAATGTCACTTGCTTAGACTTCAACTTTCCAATCCCGCTAAATACTTCTGGGAATTATTGCTACAGTGTCTGCCTGGTTCCAGCAACTGTTGCGATGTCGACACCTATTCTCAGCACCCCTAACTTCATTGCAGTATCTTTGCACAGGAGTGGCACTCCTTTTCCTTTGATGACTAGGAATTCGGCTTGAGTTTTCCCTTTACCAATCAACACTTCACAAATAAAACGACCTTTTACTGGGAGGGGTTTGCTGGATGCATAGGCATATAGCTTCCTGTCAATAGCAGCAGCTTCTGATTTACATTTGATCTTCTTAACTTTCAAATCTTCCCAGGTTTCTTCATCAACAATGTTATTGGTGGCTCCAGAATCCACCAACATTTCTAGTTTTACCCCACCAACAGACAACTTGAGCAGATTTGAGTGAGCTTCATTAGTAACTCTGAAGGCATAATCAACTTGGTCCCCATCAGCTTTTAGCTCTTCTTGCACTTGATTAACTCCTGGTTTCTTTGGTTTGGTTTTGCAAACGCTAGCAAAATGATCTTTCTTTTTACATTTCCTACAGGTCTGTGTCCCCTAGCAGGACATTTTGGATCTCTACCCAGGTGCCCACTCGACCCTCAACGATAGCACTGAATTCCATTTTTCTTTCGGTTTTGGTTACCATCGGGTCGCTCGGGTCTTTCGTAAACCCTGTTTGCATCTTCTTTACTTGGCTCACTCACACTGAGATGAGACATTTGGTGGCCTACACTTTCACACTGTTCTGCGATTTCTAATGTGCGAGCGAGCGTTAGTTCCACTCTTTCCTCAAGCAGTTTGCGCTTTACATAGTCTGACCTACATTTACACAGGACAGCGTCTCTTATCTGGTTGTCAAAGTCTGCACCAAAATTGCAATCCTTTCCTTCTTTTCTTAATCGAGTAACAAACTGCAAAACAGTCTGACCTTCCTTTTGTTGGAGTCGGTGAAATTTCTGGCGGGCGAAAGCTGTATTGACTTTGGGAAGAAAATATCCATTCAATGCTATTACAGCCGCGGCGTAATCGGTTGCTTCTCCGGTATCCGCGAGAGTAGAGAAGATTTCTTGTACATCTGGGCCTGCTAAATGGAGTAGCATCGCTCTTCTTCGCTGCCTCGTGTTTGCATTTGTAGTCTCAGTGATAATGAGACCTTTGCCATCCGCAAATAACTCAAAAGATGTCAACCAACGCGTCCAGCGCGGTCCCAACGTGGCGGGATCCGAGTGACAATCGAACTTAAGAATCGCATTTGAAGCGCCATTTTCGCTGAAAGACATCTTGTGCCGTGCTTGTCCTCGTCGCCAATGTCGTGTCCTCTTAGTACATAAATTAGAGGAGGTTTAACTAGTTGGAGAAGTGAAACTAGTTCGGAAAGAAGCACACAACAAGTCGACCATGTGCTCTCTTTATTCTTCTCTCCCATACTGCTCCTTGTCTACTTCATGACATAAATGCACGAAATGTGACATACACGACAGATCTGAATTGAATAAGAAAGAACACACAGATTCGTTTCATAAAATGTGTGATTTATTTTGATTGTTACCGATACCATCGAGTTATATTGGAAGAATTTTCTCGGACCAGATGTCTAAGCTCATCATTGGAATTTTCATTAGAAATGAAAACTAACTTCACACAAACAGTACGTTTATTGGTGAACGAGTTTAAAAATGAAAAAAACAAAAACAAAAACAAAAACAAAACACAGAAAAAGAGCTAATCACGAGAGTTCTCTTTTTGATGATGGCTGATATTGGCCAGGTTGGTATGTTCCCGATTTCTCCCGGTTTCGGCAAACCCACCCATACCAAGGTACGCCTATATATTTACAATATTTAGAGAGAACGCCACATCAACCTTAGCTGGTTTTCATGCAGGTCCTCTATCCTGGACGAGGTGTAATTTTGACATGTTGGTTGTTTAGAGGGAGGAAAACCGAGGAACACAAAGGAAAACCCCCGGAGCAAGGGAAGAACCAACGACAAACTCTACCCACATATGGCACCGGGCCGGAATCGAACCCGGACCACACTGGTAATTGTAATTATTTATCGTGGTCTTGATTTATTGTGGTCTTGAAGTCGAGAACGTAGAAAAAGACTTGCAATTGTATGTCTGACTGGGCCCTGAGACTTGACCGTCCTCACCGGCCGATAACAGCGCGAACCCCTCAATACGGGAATATATTTTCTCCCAAAAAGCCGCCAATATAAAGTGCGGTAATGCCGTCTCAAAATCGCATTTAGCTTATAGAACTAACATCGAGAAATCTCTCCTTTTTTAAGGTGCTCTTATACCCCCAGGAGGTTTTATTATTATTATTATTATTATTATTATTATTATTTTTATTTTTATAAAACAACTCTATCTGTGGGTCAGTTTTGGTATGGCCACGTAGAGAGAGGTTACATAGATATTGCATTCAATACCCGAATAAGCACCAGTCAAATGTCAACTAAGTGTAATGTGTGTGCCACGATAGGTTGCTCCAAGTTGTGATGGGCTAAGCCCATGGAATATCTCAAGCTAGGGAGAAACTATATATAGAAGAATTGTGTGAACAAGTCGATTTCATTTCTGTAGTTTAGCCTCAAACAGAATATTTTGGTAATGCATTTTTAACGTACATTAAAATAAGGATATACTGTAAACTAAGACCTTCAAAACTACATCTGGGCTTATAGTTGCCCGCAGAAATTTTGTTCTAAAAATAAAATAGAACCACCAATTCTGAAGATGTATGTTGTAACATACGAAGCGTCACATTTCAACGATAGAAAAATGGCGCGTTTTGGTGTGAGAACGAATTCATCGTTGATTTGAGGGAAGAGGGGGTGGAGGGGTTCATTTTCCTTCTTGTTCTGTCCAAGATAATGTAGCGTCTGGTGGAGAAATGTAGTTCTAATTCTATCAAAAAATTATAGTAAACGTAATATGATCAAAAATAATTATATCTCATGGTCTTAGGACTAGTACTGGTTATCGCTTCCCGGCCGTTAACTCCTATAATGATAAAGAGGGTCTCGATAGGATTAAACGTTAGCCGTAACACGGGCCGGAAATATAGGTCATTTAGCCGTTATGGGAAAAATGAAAACATTTTAACCGTTAGCCGTAAAAATATTAACCGAAGAAAATTTAGCCATGAAAGTGAGATTTCAAGATCTCTTTTCACCGAGGCCTATTTTCGTGTTTTGTCTTGTGGCCTATAAGCTATATTAGTCTACAGTTCTTATAATCATACCTTTTGGGGGCCCGGAATGGTGCTAAGACCTTAACTGATGTTTTACAGTAATCAAAATAAATTTTTGACCATCTTAAACAATGAGAGTTAAATTTTAACAATTTTTTTAAATAATGGTAATTAATTTTTAAGATTTCTGTGAGCCGTAAAGAATATAAATTAGCCGTTAGCCGCGTAAAAAAGCCAAAATATTCAGTAACCGTTGGCAGTAGAAGCTACTACCCCATTGAGACCATCTACAAACCAGTGCCTTTGACCACAGTTGATAAGGAGAAACCTTGATACCTCTCAGTTCAAACCATTTACAATGACTAAGGGATTCTTTTGTCGCTTGCTCTTCTATTTTTTTGATGGCCTGAAGCGTTTTATACGAAGAAATATAAAACAATGTTCTGGCACGAATCGAAGAGATGTTCCCGTCACCAGACCTCCACCATTGCTCATTTGGAATTTGGCCTTGTAATCCATCCCCATATATCAGTTGAGGACATCTGCAATTCATTACACAGATCATCGCTTCATCTTGTTATAAAGGTGAGTGTGCGCTGAACTCGAAGCCTTGCCTACGCATTGTCATTGTCTTATTAGCATAAATTCGCCGTCTGGCTTACAACCTGCCTTGATTTCGGCGATGGTTCTTGATCTCGGCTCGCCGAACGAAAGTCTCACGGAAGTCTAATATAAAGCTTGCGTCGGTTCTCTGAAGCGCGAATATGTAACTGGAGAAACGAGTGAAAAGAAAAACCTATCTTTAGCATGTTGTGGACGTAACCCCGTTGCAAGAGGTGAGGTTTTACAGGCTTATCTGTTTCGTCTCTTGCTGAGTATTGTACCATTTTTCAGATATGAAACCTCTGACTGATGTATGTTTTAAACACTTAATACCGAAGCCTTCTAAGCGGTTGGCGAGGCTTATTTAAACTACTTTCCCGTATTTTTCATATCTTCATGAAAGGCTTGTCGAAACTCAAGAGTTCATTATTCAAATCATCTCGTGCATTTGACGAATTTGGTTTCATTTTCACTACAAATCATGTGCTCAAAACAACCTTGTTCCGGTACAATCGACCGCTATTTATGTAAAACTGCGCACCATAAACTTATTGTTTTTGTTTTCTATTCACGTAAAGAACTGAATTTTTATGACCACTAACCAACAAAATAATGAAATTTGTTTACTTTGGCGAATTGAAAATTCAGTTAACAACAAATGTTACGAAATCAACCAAGTCGCGACATATGGCGATCAGTAGCTGTGGAGATCACGCAAAGCTATCAGTGATTTTTACATCTTTTCAAGCTTGAACCCAACAAGTTGACTGTTATACGGATTTCATTCAAGTGAACTGTCACGTACTTTGACTGAAAATATCGTCAAAATTCTTTGAATTTATCAGAAGTATTAATCGTCAATGGTCGGCAGATGTTTTTAAACTTGGCGTAATCCTTTCTTCGCTTTGAAACTTAATCCACGCTTTGTTTTGATTGAAAATGTTGCTCTGATCTATTTGCAAACGAATGCGACTTGTTTTTTCTTTTGGTTTGTTGGATGTTTGGTTGGTCTGATGATGGCTAAAAGCTAGAACTTTTTGACGATATTGTTATCATTTTTTTTTTCTGATGTACAAAACTAGGAAGGAAGCCGACCGTAGTTGTTTTCTAAGGAAGAAAAGCAGTAAAGAAGTCGGTAACAAACAGAGAGGCAATAATATGTTATAAATGAGAAACACGGGAATATTGATGAACTTGAGAAAAATTGGCGACGACGGTAACGGGAACGTCACCAAACAAAAAGTTTAATGAGCAAAACAATGGCTGTGCATGTGCCTTGTAAATCTTAGTAAATTTGCCGTCCTCTGCAAAACAACAACGTGAAATGACCAAGTTCTGCGTAGTCTGAGGAACGCAAACGACGACGGCTAATTTCTTGTATTTCCGTCTGGAATTAAACGCTGTCACTGCATATTTAGCCTGAGCACGTTTTCAGACATTGGCGTACTGAACAGATCAGGAGATCTAGACAATCACGTATTTCGCTGGTAAAATATATATTCATTTTTGACTAGGCGTCGTCCTCGACGTCGTCGTTGCTTAAAGGAGCTAAGTCACGGTATTTTGAGTTATTTTGGTCACATACAAAATTACTTTGAAATGGTAGGAAACCTGAAAATAACAGTTTAATAAGATAGATAAACACCAAAGAGATAATGATAAACCACAAAGTACTCACGTCTTTTTCTTTTCATCTTGAGGTGTTACTGAGTAATACTTTATTGTCCTATTCAGAATTCAACCGGGGTGAGTTGGCACACTCTATTAGGGCTTGTCGTTAGTTACTGCGGTAGAAAAAGGTAAGAGAGAAAAGATATCGCTGACTTATGACAAACCCGTTCTCTTTCTCTCTTGTTGCATCACCCCGTCTTAGGATCTAGCCTTTGAAGCAATAGTGCGATATTTATGATACTGATGCCTGTTTTCTTGGACTTTCATTGCTCTTTGGCGCTCTAAATCCTTTATGCCGTTAGGTTTCTCATTCTAGTTACCAAGAGTATTACGGTCTCCCCTGAGCGTTAATTAATTTGGTAGTGACAGACTGATCTTCAAAGATACTTGAAAATCACCATCCTATTCGTCCCACAAGGCTATTGTAACGTCAATTAAGAAACTCGATTACTTTCCAAAGGTACTGGAAGTTTCTAAAACTGAAACTGCACTTCGTCACAGGCACCGTTCCTCAGGTTCAATATGGAGTAGCGCAAAAAGCGATTCGGGCGATTCATATCGACAATATGAGTATAACTATCAATGTTCGTGTGTTTTTCACATTTGTGTTTGGTTTCAAAACGTTGACTGCATGACCCCCAGAAGTACCTCACGTGTCTAAACTCTAAAAAAAAAAGAAATAATCTTTCAAGAATGATCTAATCTTTTAAAATCTTTTAAGCTTGACATCGCCTGCTGATGATTGTTTTCTTTGTGGTTTAGCTGGAATTGCAGGAAGTAGAATCAAGCGCTCAAGACCCACGTTTAGGTCACTATAAATACTCTTAGATCGATTGACTTATTCAGTTCTTACCATCCCAGAGGCGTTTGGTGGTCAGTGCGATATATTTTACTATACACATCTCAATTTTTTTTTATTAGTTTAAGCAGGCAGGTATACTGACTAACAAAAAATCGTAACCCGAGTTTAGTCGGTTTCGCCTATAACGGTGCCTCTTCGATCTCATCTATATTATAAACCTAATAATATACCGCAGAAGCGTGCCAAAAAGGTGCGATAAAGCATTTACTGTACCTGAATTCGACATAAATCGGTCCATATCAGTTCAGGTCTGCGATATCGTAGGATATCAGGACAGTAGATGCGGATTCTTATTGGTTAAGTGGCGAATTTGGGGACGGTAATTTCCTTTATTAATTGATTTTTGTGTTTGTAAGACAGGCCATTGCAAATTTCATTTACACAAGTACAGCATGAATTTCTCCTGCGCAAACAAAATTTCACTTACAGATGAAAAGTTAAGTGACTCTTGTCAATCATAAAACAAGAGTATAAAGGAATTCGAAAGGATTTACTTACTTTTCCATGGTTTTTTGACCACTGATTACACCTTACACTGGGAGTCACAAACGGCCTTTGGAATTTGCAAGGCCTCGTCCACACTACGCCAGAGAAATTTGAAACCGGAGGTTTCACTAGGAAAACCCATGAAATGTTTTCCGTCCACGCTACGCCGAAGAAATTTAAAAACGCAACAATCACCGGTCATTTTGGATTTGTGTTTGAGGAAAACTCGCGCAGGGAAATCACACGATTATCGTGACGTCATCGATTTCGGAAAGTTCAGTTTTCCACTGAAGTGAGTTCCGTGCTCACTTAAACGCAGAGCCAGCAGCGTTTTCAAATTACTCCTCTCGGAAGAGCGTTTTCGAAGAGCTCCCTTTTCGTGACAGATTAGTGTGAACGGTAGGCCTAACGGTAGAAATAAAGCTGGGTTTTCAAATTTCTCCGCCGTAGTGTACACGAGGCCTAAGGCGGGCGTAAACGGGGCAGCCTGTACATGTAATGGAAAATAATTTAGATAAAAGATGCAGGATCTCAAAATCAATCATTGTTCTTTTAGGGCCACGAAGTTTATACTGCTTTCCATTTGAGAGCCTCCTGATGCGGTGTACGAGAGCTCAATGAGGATGATCTATAAAAGGCTATTTATCTCTATTGCAATTCTGGGCTGTCTTTCATTAATTTGCCTATATATTTCATCTGAGAAACAGAGAGTTAAAGGTAAGAAATTTATAAAACAAAATAACCCAGTTTAGCAAAGGGATCAAAGGCATGTATGTATTTATATTAGCCGCAAGAGAGAATATTAAATGACTGCCTCTGACCTTTGTATAGAAATTGCGGAAAGGCATGAATTTTGTTTTAATCTTTTTCTGAGAGGTTTGATTTTCAAAACAATTAACTGGCAAAATTCTCGGCTGACCTTCAAAAGTCGACTTGGTCGATCGATGTGAGTATTAGGCTCGATTACCAGCCGCTGTTCGAGAAAGGAGCCCGCGCTCGTCCCCCGAACTCACGGCTGGACTCGTGTACTTGGCATTGTTAATTTCACCCAATAAGAAATCTACCAGCCTGAATCGAGCAGGCTGCATAAATTAGCTTTCTCGCAGTAGCAAAGAAGTTGTGCGATATGAAGTGCGATCGCATTAATGGGGCATTTAACCAAATACCGTCAACTGATGAAATCGTGCCTGATCTAAACCACAGTGGCGTATACAACACGCGAAATAGTCAACAGCCTTATGCATTAGAATCTATATTTGAATCATGTGGTACCAGAATGTCAGATAACGAACAAAGTCAACGAAGAGAGGGATAAACGCAAACATCGATGTCAAGAAACAAAGCATTCAGTCAAATTGATGTGTACGGCAGTCTTCTTGAAGGGAAGCGGCACCAGTCTCTGGTGAAGCCAGACAAAATTAAATTTTTAAATGAGCCGAAGCAAACCGAACTAGCAAAACATAAACATGGTGACAACACCACGCACACCATACAACATATGTGTGACCTTTGCCATGACAGTAGCTACACCATAGTCAAACAGCTCTGCTCTACTTTTTTTTAGAAAAAAAAAAAAAAAACTCTTCTATAGAACACATGTAATGTCCTTCCTCAACAATAATGTGAAACAAAATAGGTTGGAGGGCCAAAATTAAAAGAAGAAGTGGCGAAAGCGCCACACATTTTACGAGCCGTAGGCGTCATGTGGACCTCATGTGGGCCTGCCTTGATTGTCATCAGATGACATTTCCGGCCACCTGAAGCGCCCCAAGAATTAAATTATGAATTTACGTCACAGACATGCTTTGCCCCTCACGCGTCCAGCCGTCTCTTCTCGCCGGGGAGGAACGTAGACCGGACTCGAGAAGGTGGCGGAAATCGAGCCTATGTGAGTATCAGCCATGAAATTTCTTTACCGACTGAAACTGAACGTAACACAACGGAATATTGTTACTTTATGTCCTGTTTGACCCGAAGTTGCCAACTGTCCATGTTAAGCTTCAATCGTACCCTTGTTACAATGTGTTATGTGTGTGGCCGGTGCCAAATTATACCTAGGGTAGTATTCTAGTATTCCAGTTTTGCCCATTGTTGTCTGAATTCCGACACAATGAGCATTCTCGTATTATCATTCATTCTCTAGTATTGAAGAACAACATCAATTTTGACAAGTGGGTCGAACTTTCTGAGGAACAACTATCTGGCAAATTTTCAGTGTTATTACAATAATTAACCAAAAATACAAAGGTTCGTTTATCTGCCGAAATTTTGTTCATTTCAGACGCAAATAGGTCAATTGGACAGATTCATAAGGAAAGAAGAAAGTTTGAAATTAAACTGTAGTTTTTTAAACAAAAATCACAGCAAACTCTCTACGTTTAAGAAGTCGTACTGAAGTGGGAAGGCATTTTTGCAGTAAGGAATTATTAGCGATGCTCGAGTGTCTCGGTCACCGAGATGTAATATACTGTTTTTATGTAGATTCGACAGCTTTGTGAGACAACGCCTGTACATATATTCTCAAATACAGTCTCCTCGTGGCTAAAAGGTATAATGATCTATGACTTTTTGCAAGTCTGTAAATAGATGTGTTAGCCGAAACGCTAGCAACGTAATCTATACTTGAGGTGTACTGGCCCGCCTTGAGATGGGTTTCTGAGGGGATTTAATTTTCTTGGCAGGTTATTCCTTTCTAGCATTCAAGGATACTTCATCGGGATCAGAAAGGTCAAATTTATTGCAGGTAAGAAGGACGTTAAACCGACTATCAGGAAACTCAAATGACAGACTACTGAAATCACAGTATTTATAGAAATAAACACGATCAAGGGTAGACGGTCGATTGGACACTGCGGTGGAGGTAAGGAGGGGAGAGGGTAGGGGTATGATATGGGGAGATTTAGTATGCGTTTTTGGGGGAGGGGATGAGCTGGTAATTGTCTTTCAAGAGGCAATTTTCGTATCAACATATTTTCTGGCCGATCTTTTCTGAGGTTTGATGGGAGTTGCAAATGAAAGGTTGAAGAGTTAAGTCAGTAGAAGTTGTTATTTAGCATATCAGTTTTTCGACTATACAGTACTTCGGCTTTTCTCTTATATAGTGCATTCGCTATAATAGCCTGATAATACCCAGTAGTGGTATGTACTTTTTTGACAAGTTTTTAGCTCGATTGCGTCCTTTGGTTTGAAAATTTTTAAATTGAAAATCGAAGTTTTCACACCACACGACTTCAAGATTACCTGGAGAAGGCTAGTCATGAAATTAGCAGTCTAAACACTTCGGAGCCCACTCACGGTATTTTGAGTGTGTAAAACTTTGTGACGGATATCTTGAGTACGGAATATCTCACACACCTGCATATGAGACTTGGAGGAGTTGATTATTTATTAGTATTTTATAAATTTAAGTTGATGACTTCTTTTATTCAATGGTTTCGACTTTGCTTTATGTTGTGCCCGGCGTCAAGCCTGCTCATTGCTACGTCAAGAAATTAATGTTTTCTCTCCTGACAGGCTCTGAAAAATGTAGGTTCTCCAAAATGTAAAAGCTTTCCACAGTTAGACGAAACCGCTCTATATTAGTCCTGGATTAATCCTTCATTCCGTTCAGTGTTAGTCAAGTGTTATGGGTGAGCACTCGAGCGAGCACGAAAATCACGACGACATGCCCGTACACGCAACGCGCAAGGACCGAGAAAACGCGCGGGCCTCGCTCGCCGCGTCTCCTCGGCCTCATAAGAGAGTGGTTTTCGCGCGGTTTTGCGTGCTTTCCTTCTCGACATGTGGGACAATAAAACGACTAGATGTTATGATGTTGTTACATTTTCAGCTCACTAACGTCATGGCATCAAGACAGCAGGAGCGGAAACGCCAAGTGTCAGCCTATTGCAGAACGGCAAAAAAAAGTGTGTTGCAGCCAAGGAGCCTGAATCACTTCATAGTGGACAACAAACATAGGATTGTCTATTGTTATATTCCTAAAGTCGCTTGCACCACATGGAAAAAAATCATGGCGCATCTAGTTGGACTTAAAAGCAAATCTGTGCACGAGCAGAGGTTTAACTTGCTAAGCTTTCACTCGAAAGCCAAAGCACGGTCGATTTTACAAAGCTATTACAAGTTTCTCTTCGTTCGAGAGCCGTTTGAGAGACTGCTATCGGCCTACAGAGACAAATTCACGAGGAAAACCAATGTCTGGAAAAAATACGCGAAGAAAGTCAAACGATCTGTCGGACTAAGACTGGGTGCTAATGGGAGCACCATAGCGGACAACAATGGGGAAATCACTTTCCAGGAATTTGTTACGTATCTGATCGACGTCAGTAGTAAAGGAGGCCGCCTTAACGAGCACTGGCGCCATTACGAGTCACTCTGTCATCCGTGCAACATAAACTTTGATTTTATTGGACATTACGAGACATTGGAGGACGATGCCCCGTTTGTCTTACATGAAACGGGTGTCGATCAATTTGTTTCATTCCCTCCTGTTCATTTCACATCAACGAAGAACGATTTGCAGCGCTATTACTCGAAAGTTCCAAGAGAAGATATTATACGACTACAAAGAATATATAGGCGTGACTTTGAAATGTTCGGATACAAAGCTTTGCAATCTGTTGGAAATGTTATTAATCCTGCTGACGCCAATAAGACTGAGTCATAGTTGCCCTCCGTGGCCATGTTTGCGTGGTACATTGTTGTTCAGTTGCGTTAGTGGAACCATAAAGGCCATTTAAAGTTGAAGTCAAAGGAGGGACTTCACCATTGATAATGTGCGAATGTTCTTTACTTTGTATAATTAAAAGCAAAGTGAAGCCAAATCACCTCGATAATAGGTAATTAACGCCTATTTGACGATATAAAAGTGTACGCAAGTTAAGTTCTCATGCAAAGGATGCTAAATTGTTTTTCAATTGAGCCGTTGTTGCAGTTCACAGCTGTTGTTGTGTCGAACATTTTTTCTTTGTGTTCGAATATAATTTCTTCATTAAAACCATCATTAAAAACATCGCAGTGGAATCAGTTGTTGTTGTGTGGGGGGCTTGAATCCTTTCCATGGGTCACATCAGAACTCAAATATACTGAAACGGCGCATCTTAGGCAAAGCAAGTTCCTGCATACTTAAAAATTGTGTCATTAGTTGGTTCCAAAAGGCTGTAAAGATTTGCGTCTAAAATTGCGTCAACTTATTCAGTGTCAAAAAATGCGTCAATCTTTAAACAACTTGGCACCCTACCAGCCCGTTTCAAAACGAGAGAGAAAGAAACGAGTTGCTTTTCCTTTACTTTTTGTCGACCGAAAGCTAGCTTAGAAGTTAAGTTGCTTTTTAGGCTGAGACACTATTTCGCGCGACAGACAAAATTGATACTAATTTGAAGTTTTATCGGTTACAGTGTTGAATTCAGTTTTTCAATGAAATCAATAGAACAGTTATATTATCTAGTTCGGCTTCAAAAGTAAACTTACTAATGGAGAGTGCGCTTTTGAAAAGGAAAAAAGCGGCCAAGAAAATCGTCAAATGCATGCCAGGGCGGTACATATAAACGGTCACCATGTTTTCAGTGACGTATTGGGATTTGAGTCGCTTGTAAACAGACGGACTCTTTTTCAAGTAAGTAGTGCAGGAATCCATGAGCTGCCGTCTCGCCGAGCATGCAAGCGAGCAATATATTTCCCGCTGATTGACAAAGCATATTTTAGCAAATCGCTTATGAGAAAGAAAACAGGCAGCTAACAACAGCCTTCAGGTTGTATAAAGTCACAATCACAGGAAGTATATTTGAATGAATAAGCAGGAACGTTATAAACAAAAAAAGACAACAGCCATAGTTAATAGAGGGGAATGGTTATGAAGCCCGGCAAACATCATAGGGGCAAACAGAGAAGCAAAGATTTAATGTATGTACATTCGGCGGAGCTGAACTGTAAGTGACAGTGACAAAGAATGTAAATATTTTTCCTGTTGGTATGAAATGCGCGTGTGCCGGGCATTAATTTAGTCTTTTTTTTTTATGAGCGTATATCAGGTTTGACAGTTGCAATGTGTTCATCTCAGCTCTCGAAGTTTCAAATTTTGTTGTAAAGTTTATTGGTTTTGAAGGACTTGAAAACCTGTAAGCACCTCTAGCCCGCAGAGGTTAGTGCACCGGTATTTAGTTGCGGAATACGTTCCCATTTTTCCCACTGGGTTTTTGTGTTTTCGTATCAGGCGGTTGCACATTGGTTTGTTCCTTTGTCAGAAGTAAAAAACTGTTGTGTTTTGTGCAGGGTCAAGGCATACAACAAAGGACTTTGTCAAGTTTCCTATAAACCATTTCGCTCTATTAACTATGCAACAGTGAAGATTGAACAAAAAACAGAAGGGCCCCAAAGATATATGGGAAAGACCGCTGGGTGCTAATATAATTAGTGAAATTCCATAAGTCATTAGATAAAACTTATTGACCTGTCTTTAACAGTAGGATACATTTTTCGCTTTTTTCAGTTAGAAAAGTTGAATGATGAGCAGGTGCAAGATGCTGCTGTATTTTGCATTGTGTCTTCTTGCATCTTGGAGTTGCCTACCAAGGATGGTCAGCTCCACGACTCGTGAATATTATATAGCTGCTGTGGAGAGAAATTGGAACTACGCTCCTAGCGGACAAAACAAGATCAAGGGAGTACCACTCGATCAGGACAGGTAAGGTTATGTTCCTTTAGCTTGAAAGGCGCGGTAAGTAATATGGAACGTGTGATGTTGAAAAGGTCTTGATGCGTGTGTTTTCTCAAAAGCCAGGTTTAGGGCCAAAGCCATGTAGCGAGCATGTTGCTGTTATTGAAAAACATAAACGTTTCGTTGAAATCATATCAATTTTTTCATCGATGTTACGCGTTTAAGACCACTCTGGTACTTGCGTCATGCATCTCATCGCTGGCAAGGACCTGTCTTAAATTTAGTTTTAAGCATTGGACTAATGTATCGAAATATAACGTAAGCTGACTGATAACAGAACTAGACAGTTTCACTCGCAGTATGGTCTACAGATACAGGAATTGATAAAATACATTTTATACGCCATTTATGTTTTATATTAATACGCCAACGGGTTTGTCACGAAAGGAATGCAAAGGATAGTGGCGGCATCTGGTCACAGTTTCATGGACACGAATGATTAGGTTGTAAAGAAACATCAAAGCTGAGAAATGTCCACTAATCGGTTGCACCGCTAACTGTGCAACGTTGTTTTTATGGTGTGAAAAATTATAACTTCAAGATCATACATTATTTGCAAGAACGCACACCGTTTAGCTCGATTGGGCAGGTTTTGTAAAACTGACGAACCTTTGCTTTCATTATTTTGCTCTAGGTGATAACTAAATATAATTAATGATATTGGAATCATCGCTTTGTTCTGTGTTGAACTAGCCGGGACAATTTCTGTACGTTTTACCAACATTTGAATAAGTGCGTCAAACTGGTTGTCCATCACCTAGCCAGCGAGAAACATGCCATAAAAAGAGTTGCGCCATCTAAGGTACCAAATGCAAGTCTCGTTTCAATGGCTAAACGATTTTGAAATGTCAAATTAACTGATCGATCATGGCTAATTTTAGCTATCAAACGGTCGCTTTTCAGAAACTCATATAGAGTCGCGTGCTCCAATTGCAACCTAGGTTTGGAATGTTCTTGCTGAAAGCTTATTAACAGATAACAAAGACATTTTCATAACTTGTAGATTGTAAGTGTTTCAGAAAACAATTAAGGAGATAATAAAGGAGACTTCAAAGCCTAAGTCTTTGTAAAAGCAAAAGGTTTTAAACTTTTTATGACGTTGCGAACATAAGCTTACGGTAGGAGTGATCTTCAGAATTAGGGTGGAGCGAATATCGACGAAAGTTTTGTTTCCGAAAGGTTAGGTAATTACACCTGGTCTGCATATTACAGCGATCAATTGCAGCGGGCTTTGGAATTTTTCTAACCAGTGTCCACAGCAAGGGTGCAATCAATGATGCAAATGATGCAGTTGACTCGCGGACTACATACTCTTTCAGTTGCTGAAAAAAGGAAAAACAACAACAACAAAGCATTCCTGTCTCAGTTTGAACGCTATCCCTTCTTCCTTCTTGTGTTTAAATTAGAAAACAGAAAGCAATTTAACTATCGATACGTCGCGTCATTGATTCAATATAAGTGCATTAAAACCAATGAGCTATGCGAATGAATTGTTCAATGTTACCCCGCTGACTTACGACCACAAAGAAAACTTCAAAGAGTCACTTTCTTAAAAGTTCCCTTTAAATGCGGCCAGCACAACGGGATGCTACTGTACTTCTAATCATTTAGCTGGAACCATTTCGCTGCAAACGAACTTCAAAGCTTACTATGTTATTCTACTGAGACGGGATTTTAGACGCTTGGTCAGTCAGTCAGCTAGCAAGTCAGTCGGTCGGTTGGCCGGTCAGTCAAATAATCAGTCAGTCAGTCAGTCAGTCAGTCAGTCAGTCATCCAGTCAAATAGTCTAACCGTCATTTAGTCACTCAGTCAGTCAGCCAGTCAAAGAGTCTAACCGTCAGTCAGTCAGTTAATCAGTCAGTCAGTCAGTCAGTCAGTCAGTCAGTCAGTCATTCGGTCAAACACGCAAACCGTCAGTCAGGCAATCGATCAGTCAGTCAGTCAGTCAGCCAGTCAAATAATCTAGCCGTATGTTAAACAGTCAGTCAGATAGCAGGTAAGTGTGTGATTGATTGACTGCCACGAAATTGTTCATTTCTCAGCTATGCAAGACCTTTCACCCTACGTGGTGCAACTAGAATCGCAACCGAGTACAAGAAGGTGCTCTATCGAGAATACACCGATGGGACCTTTGAACAAGAGAAACCCCATCCACCGCACCTTGGCTTTTTGGGTCCAATAATAAAAGGCGAAGTAGGGGATATAATAAAAGTCCATTTCAAGAATATGGCTCACAGGCCGTTCACTGTTCACGCCCATGGACTCTTCTACAACAAGGCCGGGGAAGGGTCCCTTTATGCCGACCACAGCAGTGACGAGCAGCAGCGAGACGACAAAGTAGAACCTAACAACGTTTATACATACAATTGGGTTGTTAACGAACAGCACGCACCCACGGAAACCGACGAGGATTGTGTCACAAGAATGTACCATTCCCACGTGATTTCTGTGAAAGACACCAACACTGGATTGATAGGTATAGAAGGAAGTCGCTTATTAAGGGCTTACCAAGTCAGTCTATAGTGCCCAAGGTTTCGGCAGCCTTTTTTTCTTGGGAAACGTGCCAACAGTATTTGAATCCGGAACTTGTCAAAAATGTTTACGTCAGGATTCCTCGCAAGTCTCAGAGCGAATTTAAAGTTCATTCTGTTCCTTTTCTTATCCTACTGGATCTTCTTGCTTTTTTCTTCCAAAGGCGTTTCTTGATACAACTTTATGAAAGCAAATAATTGTCAAGTTTGCAACAGAGATCGTTTTTGATCTGATAGACCAAACTCCTTAAAGCATGTTCAAAGCACGCTCTTGTTTCTGATTGACGAAAGCCTACGAGGTCGCATTAATTATAAAGCTCTCGCTCTCGATTAACGAGTTGCCTAGAAAATTGCACAAGGCTAAGTGTGATAGCTAAGCGGTGTTTCGTTCCCCGCCAACGCAGTCCAACAGTTTCTCTAGCCGTGGATTAGAAATTAACACCTCTGTTTAATTCATTCTTTATTTGCACAGGTCCACTTCTGATTTGTAAGCGCGGTGTTTTGGTGGAAAACAGTGACGAAAGAAAAAGTATCGACCACGAATTTGTTATCCTTTTTACCGAGATGGACGAAAACGAGAGCTGGTTGCTAGATGAGAACATTGAAAGCTTCTCCGACGATCCAGTGGCTACCAAAGCTTTAAAATTAGACGCCGGATTTGTAGCTAGCAATAAGATGAAGTCCATTAATGGATACATATACGGCAATCTGCCGGGCCTTAGCATGTGCCAGGGAGATACGGTCAGCTGGCATATGATTGGAATGGGAACCTGGAGTGATGTGCATAACCGTAAGTGTATGGATATTGTCTTTCAATATAAAAACGTTAAGTTGATAATTTTTGCAGAAGCAAAGAAAATATTCCAACTATTGAAAACTTTAAATTGAACCTTTCTCTGTTTGTTAACTTTTTACCAGTTTGGAGTTTTTCTCTTTTTTTAGACTTTCCTTTTTACAAGGTATTCCCTCGTTATCTCGTCACTTCAATATTTACTGTCCATAAGCTAACGTTCAGTGAATCGGCACGGAAAATTCTTTAACCTTTTCTCCTTTGAGTTAGAAGAGAGGTAGTTACTATATCATACATCTCCGGCTTTTTTTCCTTTTCTTTGTTTGAGTTTCTAGTGTAAGTAACTCGTCAGTATATAACGTTAGTAGTTGGTATATTTTTGCAACTTCTGCGAGTATTAAACCTTAAGTAGAGTAAATAGTATTGTTAGTAGCGCAAGTGACCGTGTTGAAAGTAACGTTAGCAATTATGTGTTTTGGAATTAAAAATATAATGGACAGGCCGAAGGTGAGGTTCACAAATTAAATATAAAAAAAGGTGCAAATTTTCCAATACTAACCGAACAAGGTAGTTCAGTGATTTCTTCTTATAAACTAACGCATCCACTCTCGCTGGAGTGCTCGAGATGACTGGATTTATGAAAACCGTGTCAATGCTTTGCACCAAATCAGCCATATGCATCTTGATTTTACGACTCTTAAAGGCCTTCAAATCACTCTAAGCGATGACAAAAAAGACAGAGAGAGAGAGAGAGAGAGAGAGAGAGAGAGAGAGAGAGAGAGAGAGAGCACGAAAAGGAAGATAAGAAGGTGGAGGAAAAAAAAGGCTGACATTCCTTTATATTTTTACATCTACTATGAGGATGAAAGTGAAAGAAACTAAGACTATGCACCAAAATTTGAGGAAAAAGTTCACACACTTACCCCTGGAGAAGTAATTTAAAAAGCAATTCAATCTCCGTCACTAATTCGTGGGAAGAGCAGTTTGCCACATGATGAATAATAGCATTTTTGTTCAGTCTTACATTAAAGTCTAACGTGAAACCTGTTTTCTTTAGCCTCGTTCCACGGCCACACGGTTAAGATCAGTTCTCACCGAAGAAACACAGCAACACTCCTTCCGTCCACTTTCATGACGGCTTACATGAAAGCGTTGAATCCGGGAACCTGGCTACTGAACTGCATGAATAGCCAGTTCTTTGACAATGGGATGTCGGCGCTTTTTAATGTCACAGACTGCGGGAAAAGTGTTGACCTGCCGTCAGTTGATGGTGGTGAAACCAGGATCTACTGCATCGCAGCTGATGAGGTGATTTGGAATTACGGACCAAGCGGTGAAAATAACATTGATGGAGCATCGCTAACCTGGCCAAAAAGGTACATAAATCATGACCTCAATGTGTCCGCGTTTCCTCTTATCTTCTTTATTTTCGATTTTAGAGTTTTAGGTGCATTATTTCAAAGAAAAAAAGAAAAAATATATATATATTTTTTAAACCTATTGTTTTTAAGTTTTTTTTTTCTTACAGCCGGTGTGATGTCTTAAGATTTTTTACTGACATAACTCATGTAGATAAAGATGAAGAAAACATACAGAAAAGTACGCGAGACAATACCGATGGGAAACGTTCCCTAAAAGCTTTTACTGGTATTACGCGTACTTTGTCATAAATCCAGACATATATATGTCTTTAGAACTTTTTTGTTTTGTTGTCTCTGTGCCTCACAGTGAATCTGCTAAGTACTTCACCCACGCTGATAATAGAATAGGAGGAGAGTACAAGAAGGCAGTGTATGTAGAGTACACAGACGATACTTTTACTACTAAGGTGAACAGATCGTCAAGTGAAGCGCATTTGGGATTCCTGGGCCCCGTGATTCGTGCTGAAGTTGGTGACGAAATCCAAGTGCTTTTCAAAAATAAGGTAATTGAAGAATCATAAAGAACTTATAGCGTCAAAGAAACAACTAAAGCAAATATTGCAAAAAGACATAATATGATTAGGTTTCTTAACCGGCTAGAGACTGACTTGTTCAGCTACACGTATTTGTTTCGAGTCTTGTTTCGTTTGTATTGAATTGCTTGTATTCTGATCTTGGTGATTGGCCAGAGAGATTACAGTGGAACTCCTTTCATAGGTCAACAAGAGGCCATGAAAATTTGGTCACATTAACGGGGTAGCCGTATTAACGAGGTATGGTCAAGCCTTTTGACTGGTCTAAATTGGAGGACGTCTTAACAGATATATCACTATTGCACTTCTAATCAATTTGAAAAAAAAAAAAAAAATTAAATTAAAACTTCAGTCAGCATATACAATATTAACAATGGAAAGATGAACGTAACTGGTTCGAGTGGCTGTATAAATGGGTTAAAGCAATGAAGTATCGTACAAGTTGGGATTTCAGAATCTGGCCATTGGCCGTATCAACGGGTTGACCGCATTGACGGGGTTTTCTTATAAGAAAATTATGGGCGTTTTGGCGGTGGCCGTAATAACGAGGTGACCGTAAGGCGAAGTTTTACTGTACTTGGTTTTGGTTGGAACCTTGCCATTATAACCTTCGGCTTGTAAAACGATAAGACGATACATAAAACAGTGCGTGCGGAGATACAGCCCCCATCACACACCCCTCGTGCTTTAATCTTTGTTAGGCAAGGATACACACTTCCTGGGTTTACGAGACACTCCTGTTTCTTTTCACAGGCAAGTCGTAATTACAGCATACACCCTCTCGGTGTATTCTATAACAAAGCAAACGAAGGAGCCCAGTATCAAGATGGCACAACTGGGAATGACACCGCTGATAATGCAATAATGCCAAATGAGACGTACCTGTATAAATGGATCGTGCCCGACGCAGTAGCACCAACTGAGAACGATCCCTCGTGCCTGACTTGGATGTACCACTCAAACGTCGACTCCACCAAGGACACCCACAGTGGTAAAGTGACAATCCCTCTTGTGGCAATGTTGTAATGTGAACTCCTGTCATTGTTCCAATTGACCATCTCGAAAACTAAAGTTGAACCAAGTTTCAGTAGAAACACAAGGTGTTATACAGGGGCTCCTCAACGTGGCGACGTGACTATCCCTCGAACTTTCAACCACACAATGTCTCTTACATTGTCAATAAGTCAGTTGCTTTTTCTTTCTTTTTTCTTTCTTTTTTCGCTTTTATTTTGTTTTCAGGAAAACTTAAAAAACTTTTTGACCTAGTATCTGAAGCAGCGTGAAAGACACACCGAAAGAAATTGCCAAATAGTGTGCTATTTTGCCGGCATACTTACATTTTTTTCGTATTGCTCTCGTAAATTGTGTCGGGAGATTATTGTCAAAGGAAATAATTAAGTCAAAGCCAAAGTCCACACTTCTAAATTCAAATTCTATCTGGAAACAGTGGACGAAGAGTCTCTACGTGGGATGTGCCACTACAAAGTAATATTTATTTCTAGCTTCATCTATTTTATTTCTTTATTTATTTTACAGGACTTATTGGCCCTCTCCTGATTTGTAAAAAGGGAACCCTGGCTGAAAATGGTAGACAGATAAACATCGATCGCGAGTTCTTCCTCCGTTTTGCATTAACCGACGAGGGAGTTTCCTGGTACTTAAATGATAATAAGGAACTGGCTGACAATGCTTCTGCAATTGACGAAAGTAAGTATCCTTTAAAATAAGTTGCAGTAACAAATAACTCATGGTTTTGATGCTCTATGTGTGTGAAAAATCTCCCCAGCCTTTTAGACTTGTTTTATGTATTACGTTAACTGAGTAATTCTCGCCCGATCATTGATCAAGAGAATGGTGGATAAAAGTATATACCAAATGACGTGGCCTGGAACGTGAGGAAGCCCAATTATCGAGACGACTTAAAAATAATGGTGAGTTTTTTTGAGGGCCTTTTCAATAAAGTAATTATTCCACTCGCGCTTGTTGGACATTATAGCCAACTTGGCGCTACGTACCTCGTAATTATATAGTAAACGGTTAAATTCAGATGTATTTGTAGGGTAGGGTGAAAAAGGTCCTGTGCTGAAACCCTTAGCGGTACTAATCGATCAATTAGAATCAAGAGGGGTAAAAGAGCATATCCTCTACATAGACGTTACTCTCAAGTTAATCCTCCTCAAGTTATTTTTATATCCTCGAATTTCGTCAAAAATACCTCGCTGCGCGTCGTATTTTCAACTCTCTTTTTAATGTTGGGATGTCCCGATGAAGCTCTACCTCTCGTGTTTAATATATTAGTTCTTATTCTTGTTTTGATTATTTTTCTCTTTAATTTTCGAGATAATCCCGATTTCAAGGCGAGCAACCAGATGAGAAACATCAATGGGTACATGTACGGTAATCTGCCAGGACTGTGCGTGTGCAAAGGTGATAATGTATCGTGGCATTTTATGGGTGGCCCCTCAAGCCAAATGCACACAGTTTACTTCTACGGAAATACTTTCATTCGGAATGGAAATAACCACGACACACTTGGAATTATGGAAGGTTAGTAAGTTATCAGCAAGTTCAAGGGCGAAGTCTGCACTTCGGGCAAAATTAGTTGTTCTACTAGCAGTAGTTAATATAACGCTGGTTTCTGTTACACAGCTATTGTTATTCCCCAAAATGAACTGCTAGTCCTTTGCCGGCGCGTTTATTTTGCATCATGAAAATGACCATGGATCCACTAATGATTGGGCTTCTACTGGCTCCTGCCTCTATCTGATACAATTATTATGTTATTAACTAAGAAAGTATGCCAGCATTGATTCATTAAAGAGGAAGTATTTAAAATATGCTGGGAAAAGTTTGGAGTTACCTTTGGCAGAAATTTTTACTCCTGCTGGGTAACTTTGCGGTGTAAGTGTCATTTCTCACAGCCAAAACTCAAGAGGTTCATTAACCCTCTGTCTTTGTACGGAAGTGGCGATGACTTTTCGTTTTCGTTTTCGTAAGCCGATTTGCTCTGCTCAAGTTCAATGTAACATAATTTTTTGGAGACAACTAAACTAACGTTTTGTCTGATCCCAAGGATCATTAGCCAGCGTTAAGATGACCCCAGAAAACCCCGGTGTATGGAAATTGATCTGTCGGACCAACAGCAACCTCAGAGGCGGAATGATTGCTAAGTACAGCGTTTTAGAGGACTGTCGGAAGGCCTCTAGCGGGCAGCCAATGAACGGGAGAAAGAGACTTTATTACATTGCAGCAGTTGAACAAACGTGGGATTATGCACCGTCTGGGAAGGATTTAATCGACGGAGTTAATCTTGCAGACAGCGAGTGAGTCAGTAGCGTTTTAAAGTACCATAAAGATTCCACAATTACAAGAGCCCATGACCCGGGCTTGTTTGCTTGCGTAACAACAATGAAATGTTATACTGTAATTGCGTTCTGATTGGGCGTTTCAAAAGGAGGAGCGCGAAAACTCCCGAGATGTCAAATTCTAAATATCAGAAAGAGCGGGAAAGGATTGATTCCAAGGTTTAGTATGGGAGATGCAGGTTCCGGGTGATGGGCTCCTGAAAATCACAAGTAACATTTCCACTGCAAGCAAGTTTTAACGGGCTTGCCGTGATCCAGGTGTAGAGTTGTTTTAAACGCATTTTTCAATATCAGTTTGACTGTCCTTTTCGATGGTGAATCCGAGATACATGTGGTGGATTAGGAGAATATTTTAAAGCGCAATATTCCATCATTACCACAAGTCACCATTGAATGTTTAGACCGGGAACCGCAAAAAAAAAAAAAAAGTCTAATTAAACTAGGGTTAAACATCCATGCATAAAAGTAATATTGCATTAAAAAAGAAATTTTGGTTATTACAGTTTACTTACTTGACTGGAGATGGTATGGCTTACGGCTATGTCTGTTCTCTGTGAACATTCTTGCTTCAGCTTATTATTTGGCTCAATTTTCGCTAGGAAAAAAATACATACATACTATAAAAGAACTTGAATTTGTTTTTACAGTACAAACCAAACGCCCTGCGCAATAAATGTCTTAATAGAGTTGTGTTTGTTTTACGATCCCCTACAGGTTCGCTCCTCGTTACACTGTACCAGGCCCTCATTTTATCGGCCGCAAAAACAAGAAGGCTATTTACCGGGAGTTCACTAGTGCCGAATTTACCGAACAAAAACAACGAACTACGGAGGAAGAACATCTGGGAATCATGGGACCTATGATTAAGGCTGAAGTGGGAGACACGATTGAAGTAGTATTTAAGAACTTAGCGACAAGGCAGTACTCGATACACCCTCATGGAATCCTTTACAGGTATCTCATTAATCAATATCCACGTTTAAATTTGACAATTAATATTCTCGGTTTCTTATATCACTGTGATATTCCTTTGGAACAAAAGCATGGACCTCAAAACTCATTAGACAATTTTCAACGTCCAGTAAGTAACCACGACGGCGACGCCGAGGACACCTTCGATTTAAAAAAATTGTTTTTTTTACCTACGAATCTCGCGGTACTCTAAAGTCATTTACTTTGTTTATCACTGTAAAAATATCACAAAACTAAGTATGGGACATAGCGATAAATTTGAAATAGAAATTTAGAAAATTATCCGTCGTGATTCAAGTTTTCCACACTGCAGAATTTGGTCTTTTCACGTTGTTGTTTTGCAGAGGACGGCTAAGAAATGTGCACATTCATTGTTCTGCTCATTAAACCTTTTGTTTAGCGACATTCCCGTTGCCACTGCCGTCGTGGGTTTCTTAAACTTCCTAATAAATAAAAAAGCGCCCCTCTTGAAAATGCTGTTCAAAGGCAAACGGCAGTTTCCTGTTGATTTTGTTTCCTTTTCCGCCAAATAAGTTCATCGGAAAAACTGCCGATAATTCACCTTGTTAACACCAATCACAAAAGTACTCACTGTTAAGTACAAGCGGCAAAAAGCAGTCGAATAAAGGGTCGACTTTCATCATTCGCCTGAAAAACAAACGTGATATTGAATCTTACAATTAATATTTGAACGCTAGAAAAATCCTCAAACGTAATTGAATATTCTTACTTTAATTAGCTCTTAATTGATCCTTAATTATTATTGAAATTTTGAGCAAACATGACGAGGGATCTTCTTACAAGGACAATACAACGGGAACCTATGCCGCTGACGATGCAATTGCGCCTGGAAAAATTTATAATTACATGTGGGAGGTATCTGAACGAGCGGGGCCTGGCCCTAAGGATACCGCATGCGTAACGTGGGCTTACTATTCTGATGTGAACCCTGTCAAAGACACCAACACCGGATTGGTAGGACCACTGATCATTTGCAGAAAGGTGGGTATTTTGCTGCAAGGGTAAAGATAGCAGAAAAGTCACTTCTGCTTGGAAGGTGACAGCGGAGTAAATTTCGGCGGAGACTAGCGACAGCCAAAAATACGTCTGCGTTTGCAGGCTAACCGCAGGGTGACATCAACAAACTAGTGCGGTAAATAAGGATAATTTCGGTATCAATGCAAGCTAAGGTAGCTGATGTTAGATTTCATTTCGTTATTATATCAACTGGATGCCAACAATCTTGTACCGTCTTACACTTACGTTCTCTCTCCGATTGTTTCCATTGCCTCAGCTAGTTGTACCTCAATAGTTTGTCGATGCTAAAATATTTAAAAATGGTAGCTTAAGGGGCCAGTTATTGTTAAACAAACTCAGCCCCCTCAGTTTGGACCCAAGACAGATATGGTAACTGATGTCAACTGGCGGAAGACGGAACAGTTAAACTTTTGGAAATCACAGTGTTTAGGCCAAGAGCTAACCGAGGGGAAATCTCGTGTCTGCATGGGAATTGATTGATCTTGACCACGGATTTCATCACCCGTCCAGAAAATCTACCGGTACTTCAACGAGGGGTGGCACCTTAGTTGTTCGTGCAATACCCGCGGGCGTGGCATGATACCCTACTTAATTTTTCAATTGAGCTGTTTCACTACTAAAGCAATCAATTTTGCATTTAATTTGTTGATAGAGTGCTTTTCACCTAAGTGGCTAAAGCTTTTGGTAATATAAACCAAAGCAAGTGCGAACGCTAACCGATTGGCTTGAAAAAAACACACGTGCCACTCTGTCATACAATCCGGAAGTTAAATCACGTTTTCCCGCTCTTTGCGTCGGCTACATTTATTTGCTTTGCGTTTTGATTGGTTCGTCGGATTATCTGTGTCCTTTGTGCGGATTGACTAGAGTGATTTCTTTAGTCTGTGTTCCACGACACTCAAATGAAAACTGCTATTTGTTGTCGTTGTAGGGAACACTGGACGAAAAAGGCAACAGAAAAGACGCTAATAGAGAGTTTGCACTCCTGTTTGATGTGTTTGATGAGAATAGTAACTGGTACGTTGATGAAAACATCAACAAATATATTACTGAGGATCCAGGATCTCTGGACAATCTCAAAGCAACTTTTGACTTCTGGGAAAGCAACCTCAAGGCCACCATCAACGGATACGTGTATGGAAATGTTCCCGGTTTGACGATGTACAGCGGCGAGAAGGTTGTCTGGTATCTCCTTCAAGTTGGGGCTTTCACTGAAATGCATACAGTTCATTTTCATGGCCAGAGCGTTTTGTATGTAAGTAATCGCGTGTTTTATGATATTGACAATTAGATTATTACCTCGATATTTCTATAAGGTGCAGCAACTATCACTTCATAGAAATCAATAACAAATAATTTCGTAGAATTCTAACTAAATTTTTTTCAAATAACGGTCAATGATTTATCTTCATAATACATAGATTTAGCCAACCCTAAAAGCGAATGGTATGTTGTTACTAGTGAAAATAATCCAGTATGTATGTGAGGTAAATTGCGAACAATTTCATAGTTTCAGCCCGACCTAGGATTACATCAGCAGATAGAGGTGTAAGATGGTGTGATGTAGTAAGTAATTCCAGAGATCGAAGATTACGAGGTTTTAAAGTCCCATAGCGGTCAATTTTTCTTCCTTCAGTGTGCCTGAGAATTGAATTACCCTTCAGTAATATTTCTAAATCTTCCTGGAAACATAGAAACGAGAAAAAGTTGCCGTTATGTGGTAGATCACCAGCCACTGCACACTAGTGACTGAAAGTACGAGATTGCCGCATTTGCATCAGTGTACTTGGACTACTAATAAAATGCTATCAGTTTCTATTAGTAGAATAGACCAATTTCGATATGTTATAATTCAGCCTAACACAATAGACCTCAGTACGAGGCTCTGGGGAATAAACCCCACTAACTCTGTAGTTATTCCCCAGAGCCTCGCATTGAGGTCTATTGTTTTAGACTGAATTTTAATATATCGAAATTCGTCTATTCTACTCGTGTTGTAACGTAAATCAGATGCTAAAATCTCATTCGCTGAGCTATCGTTCACTATCAGCGATAATTGCACGGTGACGACGTTTCCCCACTTTCCTAAGTTTCGAGGGAACATTTAGAAACAACTGGTTTGTTGACGTTAAAATCTCGAAATTGTTGAACAAAAATCTGATGCGCGCGTACACAAATTGCAAATTTCAAATGATAATTCAGTCCAGGTAATTTCTTTTTATAAAGCTAGAGGTTTAATACAACGTAGAGAAATAATTGAGAATCATCATTTAAAGGAAATTTCAGTTGGAATTCTACTGGATTATTCGCACTCGATTTCTGAGGTAATAGTTGTTTCGGCCTTCGCCTTCATAAACTATCACATTCTCAAAGTCTAATAGTTGATTAATAGAATCCTGCTACAATATTCAATGCAAATTCTGCAATATGATTGGCTGAGCTATCACGCAGTATCAGCCATTGGAGTGTAGTGGCTGGAGTTTGTCTAGAAACTGATCATAAAGCTTCGGAGGACGACTTTCAAACCTTGATAGAATGCGAATTCCTATATAAAAAATGATCACAAAATTCGCGAGTGCACGACTCTACAACAACTGAATTGTTGAATGGACTGATTAGCAGGCGGCTAAAATATATTATTAACTAACAAACTAACTAACCAACCAACCAACCAACTAACCACCTCAATCTCCGAGGATTCCGTCCCAACCCCCGGTGGTAGAAAATCTAAAATATGCAATATGCTTGGTCTGAATCGGGTTAAATTGCAAGTAATCACTACAGAACTACAGCGTTACCTATTGATACAAGAAATACCATGTTCTTCCAATAAGACTCATGTTTAATTAAAATAGTCCTAGTTGCTTATTGGTATTTTCACCTTTGGATGGGTTTCATTCGTTTCATGTCAGAAATCACTGACCTACCACCGAGGAGACGTTTACGACTTGATGCCGGAATCATTCGCCACCGTTGAAATGATTCCTGACGCGGTTGGAAACTGGATGCTACACTGTCACGTGAATATTCACTCGACTGGCGGGATGAAGGCATTGTTTACAGTTTTGGCTCCGAAGAGTAAGTTGTCTGGGGTGGTAAAGGGGATTTGTTCAAATTATTACTTAGATCTTTTTTTGGGAGCTGTGCATGTCCTGGTCTGTGTGGTTAATCTTGACCGAGTTCGTGTGTCCAGACCGAATACACTTTATGCACGGTTTCGTTCTTCCTTTCATCTAATAATTACAAGGGTGAACTAGGCCGAGGGAAAAAACAAACAAACAAACAAACAAACAAACAAACAAAAAACAGGAAAATAGATATCAATATGCTTTTTGGTATATTCCTTGATTTATAAAACTCAATTCTAAGTTGTCGCTTATCTCAAATTGTACTAGACGTCCTACTTTGACAAAGCAACAAAGCATCGGAATTGATACACCCGACCCGCGGAAATACTTGTACTTTACTCCTTTATAGTTGACATCAGCTTAAGCATGAACACGTTTTTTTGTTTTCAGGTGAATCAACTAAGAAACCTCCTCCATCCACTGCCGGATGTTCAAGAATCGGCTCTTATTTCGCTCTGTTTTTGACGACATTCACTCTTTACGTGGTGAAGTTTTAAGAACTTGTCTTAACCCCATCAAGGAAGGGAAGAGATGAGTTTTTGCAACTCTTCTTGTATCGATGGATCGACTGATATATCCAGCTTTATTGTATACCAAATTGTCTGTAATTTGCATGGAAGCACTTGTTGCAATCCTACACAAAATCCTTACTCCGTTAAATGGACATTTTTTAGCTTGGGCGATTTGTTTTCCATAACAGACCACGTGGATTTTCTCTAATTGTTCTTTTATCCATCTAAAAATTATTCATTCACATACACGCGACTATTTGAAAATTTGAAAGCAAGAATTCTCAAGAGTATCATCACATGGTCTGAAATGTTGCAACAAACCGCCCAAATCTAAAATATAATGGTCTATTTCGGTCAGACCGTTGTCGAATTTGTCGCTGCCGGCCTTAGCTCTTAGTTGAGCTGTATACGATGCCTGAAGTCATGACATTTAGTTTTTGTTAACCCGTTAAAAACGTACTTGGCATTGACTGAGTTCCACGGAACAGCTTTGTCTGCAGTGACCTTGTTGCCGACGTTGCTTTCCGCTTCATAAAATCTCCTTGTTGTTTCTCTCGATTTTCGTTTGGCACGTTTCGGCCCTGTTGAACTACTAAATTACGGCCAGCTACAAAACATGTCTAACCGCTTCCTATATTAATTTCCAGCTTCACACAAAGATAGCAAAACAACCTTGTTTTATACAAATGATTTGCCACGCCTTCAAATCTGTCGAAAACGGACGATCTCGCCATTTGCGGGAAATTTCTCGCACTGGCAACAATATGACAAAAACTACATTGTTTGCCGTCGGAGCCGAAAACCATATGTTTGCACTTGTTGAATGCATAGTAATCTTGCGCGTGGGTTGGGTTCGCGGATGGGTATTGCGTGTGTGCTATGTTTATTTTGATGTTCATTGTGGTAGCCTATTGACCAATGACGTCTCATTTAAAAAAAGACGGGGACCGCTGATCAAGGGTAATGCGAGCTCTGCCACGTTACGTGCGGAAGACTTCTTGCCAAGTAATGTAAAAGTTCGTCATTTATCAATTTTTTTTTTCAATTTCAAAGCTATGATATATCTAAACCAGTTTGTCATCTCTTGACCATGCAATTATCAAGTCAGAAGGAGAGCTGATTACAATTTTATAAATACTAACGTAGCATTTACACAATTTTTATCAACTCTTATTTTGACTTGTAATGACGTTAGCTCAACGTCGAAACGCCGCCGTTTTTTAACATAATTTTCTGAATATGTTGTGAAGAAATATCTTATCTCCGTTTTCATTTAACAAATAAAGAAGCCTAAGCCGTGTATTACATTGTGATAAAACACGGCGGGCATTTGAGAAAACGAGGGAAATGTAGAAAACACGAGCCGCAGTTGAGTGATTTCTACTGACTTTTTTCGAGTGTTCTCAAATGTCCGGAGTGTTTTATCGCAGTGCAATACACGGCTTAGGCTTCTTTATTTGTTAAATAAAGGCAATAAAACACGCTTTTTCTATGTTTTATACTCTGATAAAACACGGGTTTTCGACCAGTCAGAGCTCGCGCAGGGTCCTTTCTATATTACAAAGTTAAATAATACTAATTTGGGAGTTTTTAGTGATAACACCTCGAGGGTAATCATTTTGTAGCAGAAGCTTTCTAAGATCCCTAAGAGCGGCTTGCAACAACAACGGCGCGGAGAAATTATTAGGAAGCAAGATAGGTGAGTGTGCGGATGAGGTGGATTTTGTACTTGCCAGCAGGTGGGAATGAATCTCATTTAGTGTAGAGGTATGTGAATGTCAGGCATTCTTGTCGTTGAAGAATTTGACAATGATGTCTAAAAATGGAATCTCTCGTCTTGTTCAAATATGATGCTACTGTGTCGACTGTCTTGACCTCAAGAGAATATGATCTCTTGGTTGACCTCTAATAATAACGATAGAAATAATTGTTAAAAAATAGATGGATTCGGCTAACGTGTTAACATCCTTGTTGTCACCTAATTTACATCGTGTGATGATCCATTTGGGAGGTTGCAGTGGTTCTGTTTGTACATACCCTCATACACTCAGTTGCGTGTAGCAAATAGGCAATTTTACAGTTGGCCGCTCAGTGGCTTGGCCTTTGAATGGCAGCGAGGCTGCAGGTGACCTTGTTTTGTTTAAGACCTCACTGCCTTTCAGTGTAAATCAAGGTGTTCTTATGCTAACTAGTTGACATTGAAATGGGAAACACAGAGAGGTCTGTATCAACGCAAGGTCACGTCCAGTCTCGCGTGCAATCATAGGCTAGGTAACTAAGCACACAACTGTAAAATGGCCTTATCTGCCAAATGAATCATCACGTGGTCTGAATTGGGTGGCAACAAAAATGTAAACACGTCAACCGAACCCTTCTATTTTGAAGGTCGCTTTTGAAATGCATGTTGCCCAGCATACGAAACGTTAAGTTTAAGGCGGAGGTTAATCTAAAATTCTGTAAAAAGAAATCGAATTTTTGTTTTTATCGGAATTTGAATGTAAGGTATTCAAGTTTTAATGTTTAGAAGCATTTATGTTACTGTGAGTTCAAAGCTCGTTTTCTCAACACGAGTTATTTTTGCCTTTAAGAAAAGATATTTTGAGAACGATTTGTCCGAATTTGTTGTTCTAAGCGAGTTTTGTGTTTTAAGCAGAGAACTTTTCCATCCAGTGCATTTTGTTGAAGTTATGCATTAAAACTGATGCTGGAGTTTCTGTATAAGACTTGACTAGGCACCGTTTCATTTGTCTTTAACTTTTCAGAAAACTCTCTGCTTAAAACAGTAAGCTATTTGTCTTATTTTGAAAAATGTAAAAATTATTTATTTTGATCAGTTCTTGCAGGAGTTATCTTTTCTCAAGTAAGCCTTAGCATTCCCCAACAGGTAGCAGATTTAATCAGCCGGTGTCAGGTTACAATACAGTTCTAGGGTACAAAAATATTTTTTCCATAATCTTTGGTCTTTAAGCGTTCTAAAAATGTATACTTTGCCAAATGAAAAAATACTGTCTTTTTTAGTTTTGGTTAACCCCCCCGCCTTAATATAAAAATGCGTCGGTTTACAACGTTTCTCACTGCTGTTTGTGTTATATTGTAAAAATTCACAGATGTGGTCAAAAAATTATCAAAAGTATATCTGAAGTCGAGATCAACGAATAAAGTAAGGAAAAGACAAAAGTTCTAGTAACAAATTAAATCACTATTTTAAAACTCTGTTGATAAATTAATGCCTCCCCCGATCCATTCTCGGTAAGCGCGTAGGCAAAACTTTAACATTTATTTAAGTTTTCTAGGTTGTTTTCATGAAAAATAAACTCATGCTATCCACCAAATATGTAAGGAAAAAGATTTGTAAGTAAGAGCCATGTTTAGAATAAGGAAAGCGTCGAAACTAATTCCTGAGCAGTTCATCTTAGCGATCCGTATGGCAAATTTCGGGCCGTTCAGGAAACCAATCAGAATTCTCCTTTTCATCTTGGCTTCAGGAAAACAAGGAAATTTGCGCATGCGTCGAAAAGAGAAAGTGTTACCTACATAGACTTCGAATCAACTTCGTACCCAGAGTCTTCGTTTCCTTTGATCAACGGTCGGGAAAAGAGCGAACTTGAAAAGTTCTGAATCAAAGTCCGAAAAATACCGGACTTCCGGTTTAGTTGTTCATGCCTAACACGTGGCTTAATCGATTCGCTTGTGTTCTATTTCCGCTCATTTCCATTGTTTTTAAAACCAGTCAAAATTAAGCCCGCAGGGGAAATGTCGAGAGTTGATTGTGTCTTCAGTCTTTCACAGTAAGGAACGAAGACTCCAAGAACGAGATTTAGTGCGAGTGACCAAAATATTCAAGCAACTCAGGTTGGCGTATCCTAGTTTTATTGTCCGGCACACCTTTAGGTTTACAAACCGGTCAACTTAACTTACATTCGACTTAACAATATTAGATCGATAGCTAAAATAGGTAGATAAGGTGGATAACTTCAGTCCAGCACCAGAGAATGTTAGATTACGATCACTAATTAACTGAATTTACTTTACGCATTCTTTGACATTAGTTAGCGTAAAGTGAGCTTCGTCTAAGACACTCGACCAAAGTTCGACGCCACATTTTTTCCCATCACCCAAAACCCAATGCAAAAATTTTACCTGGCTCCAGAGAAACCAGCCATAATAGGGAGCCAGCTGCTCGTCTTCGACATGCGTGCTTTAATGCAATACCTTTGAATTTTAGGTATTACGTTAAAACTCTCACATTAAAGACGAAAGGTAGCTCTCCATATTATAGAGGTATAAATCAAGGTTCTCTGGAGCCAGATGAATTTTCGTGACGAATAAATGCCAATGTTAAAGAGGTGTCCACCGGAGTACGTAGTATTATCTCTTCAATAAGCGTCTCCCTTAACTAAGCGCTTTGAAGCATGCTTCTAATATATAGTACGTAGTGCAGGGGTATTAAGAGGGTCTAGATAGGGGTTGTAAATGTCAGTTATCAGTTAAGATTTTGTCTATTTGTCAGTTGTCAGTTAAATTTTCGGCCGTTTGTAGTTGCTAGGCAAGTGGCTGTCAATTATTAACCGAAGACCTAAAACCTCTCCTAAACCTAACATGATCCAACCCCATGACCCAAACCCTCTTAATACTTCTACACTAGTTACTCTGGCAGACACCTCTTAAACATGGGTATATCTTCGTTACGAAAATTAAAAACCTCAAGCCAACGCATACCCGCTTATAATAATTACTCCGAAGCAACCAAGTTGACAAAATTTATAACCAAAATGATTCGATGCAATGGCGCCCTTCATTCATTAATATTCTAAGACGAGATCATATTGTAAAGTGTATTTATCCAAGTAGGGAATATTTTCGAAAAAATATCCCCTACTTGGATAAATACACTTTACAATAATATATTACCGAAGAATGCTTCAAATCGCTCAGTTAGAGAGACGCTTATTGAAGGGCTAGAGCTAAATCGAATCATTCTGGTCCTCAACTTGCTGCACTGTTCTGCACCCAATTGACCAAACTAATTACCTCGGTTATACCCCCAGCTAGTTCAACTGACCTGGGTAGTGTAAGGCCTTCAACTATCCTAACTATACCAACTAACCCCGTTTACCCCGACTAAAATTGAATCAAGTCAAGTTCTAAGTACCCCTACAAGCCGAGCTAACATAACACATCCCAATTAGACTGTACCGCCTAACCTAACTTTGCCGAAAAAGCCTAAAGTAACCCAACTGATTGAGCCACCTCGACTGAACCAAATAACCCAACTTAACCCAAATAACCCAGCCAACCAAAGTTCTTTAGGTACCCGAAAAGACTAACTAACGTAATCCACCCCAATTAGACAGTACCATCGAACCGAATTAACCGAACGAGCCGAACGAACCCAACTAATTCAGCCCTCTGTCTATACCAAATAACCCAACCCCTGAACCAAAGTTCTTGAAGTAACGACAAGACCAAATAATGTAACACACCCCAAATAGACAAACGTACCACCTAACCTAACTTACCCGAACGAACCCACCTTATTGAGCCACCCTGACTAAACCATATAACCTAACATACCCCAAATAACGAACCGAACGAACCCAACTAATTCAGCCCCACTGACTATACCAAATAAACCAACTTACTCCCAAATAACCCAACCAAGCAAAGTTCTTTAAGTACCCTGACAAGACCAATTAACGTGACCCACCCCAATTGGACTGTGCCACCTAGCCCAACTTAACCGAAGTAGCCTAAACATACCCAACTTTTGGCCACTCTACCTATTTCAACATAGTAAATGGTTTGAACCCAGGAGTATGAGTAGTTCGTATAGTGTGATCGTCCGGGTGAGGGTAGTTCTGAAAAGAACTGTTGTTGGTGACTGGCGTTTCGACAACCTAAGCGGAAGTCATCTTCAGAGTCAAGTGAATAGTTTTTGCCAGTCGATGATGTTACAAGTCTGGTCCGTTGAACATGATTGGTCAGTTTAGCCATGATGGTATTGGCTGAAAGACTCGTGTAAAGTTTGTCATCAGTCATTAGTGGGTTTCGATCCGTCTATTGTTAGTCAAATTGGTTGGTTTTTGGTCCGTCTATTGTTAGTCAAATTAAGTCGGTCTGTTGGAAGTCCGTTTGTCGGTTTCGTTACCGTCATGGATAAGTTGTTTATAAGGCGTCGGTAGCTGTTGACATCTGTTAAGTGGCGTTTGTTCTAGGTTAGTGTACCAGCTTTCCAGAGTCAGTCGTTGAAAATTGTTTGAACTGTAGGTTAAGCACTAAGCAGCAATGTGATTGTTGGCATCACCATTTCTCGTGGCTCGCTTGTGTTCAGTCAGTCTCGTGTTAAGGTTTCTGCCAGTCACACCAATGTAGGAAGCCTGGCATTCGGAGCATTTGATCTTGTAAACTGCTCCCTGTCTGTTGTTAGGTTCGTCCCTGTCTTTCACGTTGGTCAGTAAGTGTCGTAACGTAGTTGTAGGTTTGTGGGCTACACGGGTGTTGTAGGGCTGTATGATCCGTGAGATGGTCTCAGAAGTACCCTTAATGTAAGGTATAGTCACTGTAGTAACAGGCGTTGGGTTCCTGTTCGTTGCGTCAGCTTCAGTAGGTCGGTAAATGTTTCGTCTAATAAAGTCAGCGTTGTAGTTGTTTTTGTGAAAAACACGTGCAAGGTATCTGTTTTCGTCAAGTAAGCTGTCCGGTGTGTCACAAACTAGTTGCGCTCTTCTCGTCAAAGTCTTTATAGTCGTGGCTTTGTGTGAAGTCGGGTTGTAGGATTCGTCAAGTAATTTGTCGGTATGCGTCGGTTTTCTGTACACTGTCGTTCGCAATTCGTTGTTGTTGTTGTCGCGGCTTACCAAACAGTCTAGATCGATAAATGCCTCCTGAGATGGTTTAAATAATTTTGTCACATTTGGTAATTATCAGGAATGATAAATCAAAGCCTCAGTGATGGTCGCTCAGTTAGCTATGGGCAAACGGCAAGAAGTCAACTCGGAAATACAAAAGAATGTAATTTTTTCATCGAAATGTATTGAATATGGCTAATTGCTTGAAGGGACGTTCCGAAAAGGAATTTTATTTTCAAAATAGGCTTATCGTTCTGTTCTGTTAGTAATTTAGGAATGAAAAACATTTAGAACTGAAAAATCTATTCTAAACTTTTCCAAGAAAAAAGGAAAGAGAGTGAGAGAGCTCTATGGCAACTGACATAACTAAATGTTATGTGGCCTAGCATTGGATGCGTTGAAGTTTATGGCCTCTTTTTAAAAGATGTTTAACCTCTTGAATAAATTAAACTGAAGAACGTTTTCCTCAACAAAGTTGCGGTCTTACACTATATGCGCTCTTCAAGAATGGCTTCTTAACAAACAACTCTGTAATTAACAGGGCTCTGTTATCACCAAACGAGTTAAGATTTAGAGTCAAACATCTACATCTCACGAACGTCACTGATATAATAAACCGTTGAAATTACTTGTATAGTTGTAGAAAGGAACGAGTCTCAGTAATCGTTATTAATTCTGACTCTCCTTCTGATTGATGTTTGTTTATTCGACAAGAAATGGAAATAGCAACACAAATGATTATGTTGATCGTTTCAGATGAAGAAAATAATATTGCTAATTTCTTCATACTAATTTCCGGCAATAGGTTTGTTCACGAGGTTTTTTTTCCTGACTGAAAAGCGCCATGAAAAATCAAGATAGGTAGTGAAGATAAGAAAAACTAACATGACATTCTTTTTTTACTGCTTTTGTGAGAGGTACGCAGTGCACAGATGAATTCTAACAGATGATGCCTTGATATATTTGGTAATTTGTAACTCAACCAGTAATTTTTGCGAGGCTGTTTGTGTATTGGTAAGCTCTTAAACAGAAGCAATAATTTAAAACAACTCCAATAATATAACATAGTTTCTTTTTTACGTTGTCTTTGATAGCGCTTTTATCGCCTTAATTCTACGTTCCTTTCAAATTAGGAACTTGTTTGTTTTCTACAGTACCCGCGAAGGCGCAGATTTGTACATCACAGGTAAACTTAAAATCAGGTAAAAGTTTAATTTAAGATAAAACGACTAAAAAAATGCCTGGGCTGGAGAACAGAAGAGAAAAGAGTAGATATCGTAGCAATAATTTGGCTCGTTAATTTAATTTTGGTCCTCAATATATAACAGCAAACCAGTCGGCCAAGAAATGTTACATGGGATTTAGGGATGAACAAGCTCAAATACTCACATATTTTGTTCACGGTTAGACCTGGTACAACGAAGAAATTTTCTTTCACCAATAGGCAAAAAGTGGAAGTCGATGTTCATTCTCCGGAGAGTACACATGGACTGTCCTTTCTGTACAAAAGAAAAACTGCTATATGGGCTAATTAAAAGCGATCGGTGATTGGTCTAACCAGGTGATGGTATATATATTTATGTTTGTTCTTTACGACCTACTGCATACGCAACTCTTTATAGCGGCCATTCAAAAAACCGGAGGAAGACAATTTCGATTTCAACTAATCGTGAATTTTCATATTTTGTGGTCTACATTTATTTGGAACACCCCTCCCGAAGGTTAGAAAAACATGGTCTCACTCTATGACTTAGATCCGGAACCTGTTGCCTTAATTAGCTCCTGTGTTTACCTAAGAGAAAGACACAAAGACAGCAAGGTCTTGCTTGGTATTCTGTAACCTAATCTTCATTTATTTTTTCCATGTTGGAAAGTGCGTTGAATGGAAAGTCCCTCAACTGAAGTCCTCAACCGACAACTATACAACCGAGACAAGACTAATGCGAGTGGCGTGCCAGAATGGCGGCTTATTTAATTAAGTATTTTTTTAACCATTAATATAAAGAAAATTCATTTGATTCAAATTGATTTTGCAGAGAACTTTTTTTTTTGAAGCAGACTTTCAAATGAAGAAAAAAATAAAATGTTTTATGGTATGGGCACGCTAACAAACAACTCTGAAAGTATTACACAGTGAAATTTAAGATTAAACTCCAACATTTAGCTCATGTACAGTGTACGTAACACAATAGACCACTTTCGATATATTAAAATTCAGCCTAACACAATAGACCTCAGCACGAGGCTCTGGGGAATAAATACAGAGTTTTTGGGGTTTATTCCACAGAGCGTCGTGCTGAGGTCTATTGTCTTAGGCTGAATTTTAATATATCGAAATTGGTCTATTGACATTCATAAAATAAGCTCAAGAAAATGCGCGTTGATTGTTTAAAATCGTGTTTCTATAACTCGACATCCGTGTTTCAAGACATTTTGATTATCTTTTTTTCGTCGCGGCATTTTCTAAACGAAACAAAAAGCATAAAACGTTATCCGTGTTTCTATCGAGTTATAGGAACACTCGTGGAAGTTTGGGTGAACTCGAAAAAGCTGTGGAAACACTCGCTCGTCGGCTCGGACTCCCAAAGCATTTTTGGTTCTCCCAAACTTCCGCTCGTGTTCTATAACTCGGTGAAAACACGGAACGTGTTTTCAATTTCTTAAATAGTGTCGGAAACGATCGAATCTACGACGGTACTTGTTGACTACAAGAAACCTGGATCGATAGGTATCCAGAGTCTCCTTTTAATTCTTGGTTAGCTACGTTTTACTGGGGACAGAACTTAATAAGAAGAACGTATTGCTAATTTCTTTATGCAAATCCCTGATTCAATTCAGGTATATTGTAATGACTAAATTAGCATGATTACGTCACAAGTGGTGTGACACGACGAAGTGGAATAATCTGTTCGTCTCGGAGTTCTCCCGAATCGGGAACTTCATGATTTGTGGTTCAGAAACGATGGTAGTGGAGTTATTACCGTCAAGTATGAGGCAAAAGTAAAGCCTATCCATAACCGAAAATAGCTCCTTTCAACCGCGGTGTTGCTTTAATTTGGCGAATAGGCCATTTTCGGGTACATTAAAATTTTAACTAGGCTCCGAGGCTTGGGGGAATAAACAAAACAAATCACGTCGAGGTCGAGGGGTGAAAAATTAATTTCTTTTGTTTTATTCCTCTAAGGCTCGGATCCAACTGTTAGAATTTTAATATCAATGTTATGTAAAAATATTGAAGATCCGATACCAGGATTCATTATAAAAGAGGTAAAAAACGTTCTCTGGTAAAATTGTATAAAATTGTGAGCTTTCAACAGCCAGTCTGCTGTCTTCGACGGACAAAAATGAAATGATAAAATAGACCTAAGAACTTGAATATAACAAGCGAATGGCATATATTAAATAGAATACGTAAGAAAGAATGTGAGAATGCTAAAAGTGTGAAATTAGTGTTTGTTTAAAAGAATATTATATTGTCCCGGCAGAGGGCACGAATTGTTGTCGGCCTCGACAGTTTTCGCTGTGTGCCGATGTAACTCTCGCCGATGTAACTCAAGGGACAAGACCCACAAGGGATTTTGTAAACAACATTGCACTGGTCGTCGACTCGAGGTCGAAACTTGGGAACAGTGAACTCTTGTTGTAGTGTCTTGATTGGCTTGTTGGTTAATCGAACATCATGACTTTTGAGAATTCTAGAAAGAGGTTCGGTGATACCTTTGATGTAGGGAAGGACCGCGAAGCTCTGACTATTCGTTGGGTCAGCCCAACTGAAGAACATCCCAACTAGTTCTTCAGGTGAAGGTGTTGGAGGAGTGAAAGATTTCTTTCTTATGATATCAGCAGTGACCTTTTGTAGGTAGCCATTAGATTGTAACGCGGTGCTAATGCGATCAATTTCACGGGCTTTTCCGGCTTCAAGAGTTCCCTGTTCCCAAGTTTCGACCTCGAGTCGACGACCAGTGCAATGTTGTTTACAAAATCCCTTGTGGGTCTTGTCCCTGGAGTTACATCGGCGAGACAAAAAGATCGTTTAGTACAAGGCGAAAAGAACATATCAGAAATACTAAACAATGTGCTAAAGGCTCCAATGTAGCGAAACATGCCTGGACCTTTGATCATACCATCGACTTTAACAATGCTGAGATAATTGACAAAGGCAACAGCCGCATTAGAAAGACGCTGGAATCCTGGCACACAGCGAAAACTGTCGAGGCCGACAACAATTCGTGCCCTCTGCCGGGACAATATAATATTCTTTTAAACAAACACTAATTTCACACTTTTAGCATTCTCACATTCTTTCTTACGTATTCTATTTAATATATGCCATTAGCTTGATATATTCAAATTCTTAGGTCTATTTTATCATTTCATTTTTGCCCGTCGAAGACAGCAGACTGGCTGTTGAAAGCTCACAATTTTATACAATTTTACCAGAGAACGTTTTTTACCTCTTTTATCCATGTTATGGTTAATTTACACCTGAAAAACAAGGTATCCACTGACCAGTATTACGCGATCATATTGCGGGCTCTAGTAATAGCTCATCGAGGTCAAGTGTTTTTTAATGAAGTTGACCGCGGTCCAAGTACTGGTTTCAGATTTGATCGCAGGCTCATGTTATTTCTCGCGCAAAATGGCGGCCATACACACTCAAGCTGCATGCAGCTAAATACAGGAATTGCACCCTATTAAAGAGCTAACCATTCCCAAGTAATCGCCAACTTAAGCTTACCGAAACGCTACTCAGGCTAACCGGACTGCTGTCCAGGCTAATTAAAGTGGTAGTTAGGCTAACCAAAGCGATACTTAAGCTAACCGGAGCACATTTTAGTGTGGTGCAATTCCTGTATTTAGCCGCAAATCTCCAGCTAATAGGTCGACCGAGGCATGCAGCCCTGGATTACAGTGTGCTTAGTGTGTTTAGAGAAATTACAAAACGGTAAACAATGCCGAAGTGTTGCAGAGGGCCTAAAATAGAAAATAATTTCACGCGCGTTTTGTCAAAATTCTAACTATTTCTCAAGCCTTTTGAATTTTGAAATTATTTCAATGTTGACAAAACGCAAGTGAAAATATTTCTTATTCTCATGGGTATATCATTTGATTACCTTTTAACATCAGGGAAGATAAATTACGGTTAAAATGGTGGGGTTTTTTTTTTTTACTTGTTAATTGTATAGAGAAATTTCGCGCCAAACGTGCCGCACAAGACGGGATTTATATATTTTATTGCATTCTACCGTTCGGGACATTTTTAAATATGTTTTAGAAACATATTTATGCTAATTTTTAAATGGATAAACAGTGATTGAATTGTTTCACTTATCTTAAGAGTGCTCTATACAAAGAAATATGCAGAGCAAAATATTAATATATATATATTTTTTTTTTTCACTTGCACTTGAAAATGACCTCGTGATTTTTTATCGCTAGTTTCTATTGCAAAAAAGATATAAAATAATTAAAAAAATGAAATTTTCATCTTTAAGCACAACATATTTTTTTTTTCCAATTTTTCTTCTTTTTTTTTTAAATCGTGCCCAGACTGAGCTATCCTTAATGGGTAATTCTTCGAAGATGCTCTATGCCTTGTTACAAAATAACCGAGCTACTGCGCGCGCTCTCATTGGTCGATAGGTGTGTTTAGATGAGAGTATGTAAACACGGTTGTGAAGTTTTAGATTCGCGCGTATTTTTGAGAATTATTTTATAAAAGCAACAGAGCACTTTTTTCGTGTTCACATAGCCTCATTTAGACACTCGGGGGTTGGGAGAATTCTCGAAAGTTATGCAAACCCTCGACTACGTCTCGGGTTTGCATAACTGTCTCGAATTCTCCGAACCCTCCTCGCGTTTAGATGAGGCTATGTCAACACGGAAAAAGTGTTCTATTGCTTAAATATATAGAGCACCTATAATAGAGATAAAACTCGCATCCTGACTGGTCGAAAGCGTTTTGGCTGTTCTGAGCAGCTAACCTGTACAGCTAACCTGTACACAATGGGAGAGAAACTTATAAATGAAATTTCCTCCCAAGTGGCAGCACTTTACAGAAAAACAGGGAAGGGGGGAGGGGGAGGTTGGCATTGCCTTGTCTTGTTAAATAGATATGACCTGGTTCTTATATATGTTTGCTATTTTTAATAAGTATTGTAAAGTGCCATGTACAATAAGTGTAGTATGGCGTTCTATAAATGGTTTTTCAATTTTTTTTTTCAGTTTTATGAAGACTCATGATAAAGGCAATTTACTGAAGATTGACTATTACAATGAAATTTTCCACTTCGCCAGGAGCGAAGAATGCAAAATAATGAACGAAAACACACAGACAAAATTAAGGACAAAGGAATCGATATAAATAGCATTGCTTTCTCCGGTTTATATGATATCGGTAATAAATTAGTTGCTTTTCATTAAACCTTTACTTAGGATCTTATTCGCGGGGAAAAAAGGACGATAAATTGAACACGATTTTCAAACTTTTAAAGTTTCAACGGAAGTCCATAAAGCTTTTGTGATAAATAAAACCAGTGAGATGTCACTAAAATTGAGCAAAGTTTTTCGCAGCCCCGTGCATTCTATATTATTCCGTTGACTTGCACCTAAAACGTGATCTTTTTAGCTTTTCTCGAATTTTACCAACACTTCTTGTCGCCTTATTGCACCGGTAAAGCCCCGAAGAGTGTTATCAAAATGGCTATTGTCTAGCTATAGTTTATTGTGGATTCCTAAGTGCTGAAAAGTGACGATCGAGGCCGACACTCTCGCCAAATCTCTTAGAAACACTTAATCCGGGCTTAAGCTGTGGCATGCATGTACCAGTATCTGCGCAAACTTGCTTTTCGATTCCTGACTTTGTGGAAAGGATTCCTTCTCCTAGGTAAGATGTTCGGGATGGGTAAAAAATTCCAATCATTTATGTGACAACAGTAATGTCGTAACAGGCAATAATTTATTAAAATAATTGTCTTCTACATGATTGATCTCAAATATTGAATTTAATTAAAATTATGCACGAGTCGTATCAGCAAGACGAGTCTTGTGTTGGAATTAAATTAACATAAGTCAGGTACAGGAAAGGGCAGAAGTCTCCTTTAAGTAGAGTGCTAGAAAAGTGTCTAGGAAAAAACAAATAAACTTTTCTACTATAATTCGTTTAATTTGTGCGGCATGCACCGGAGCTGAAAAGCATGACGTAAAGGCTACATTGTGTTAACAACACAATAAAAGAACTGGATCTGACATGTTATTGCTTTAATTTAAAGTGTTTGTTGACGTAATCTCGAGGGAGTATTGTTCAATACGAGACAAAAACATGTAGTTTTAGCTATGGTTATGCAGCAAACATACACGCTACTCTACAACGCGCCATTCCAAAGACTTGAGGCGAAGGTTTGAAATCTACAGGTATGAGAAACCACAAAGAAGATTCCCAAAACACAAATCATTGTTCGTCCAGAAGACAGAAGAAATACGACAAAGAAATGGATCACGCGTTCACGCTTATTTTTCACAACATTAAGAGGCTGCAAGATGGCCGTGTGTGTAACAATGCTTCCAGCCTGGACGAAGCCGACATACAACCGGAGGCTATGGCACTTCTTAAGGTGCCTCTTCACAGCACATTAAGCAAATCAGATCCCTCATTAAATGGATTAACAGAAGACCACATAGCGCAACATGTTGAGCTTCCAGACACTCGCGCTAAATCCGGGTCTTTTAGCGGCACTGATGCTAGTCCAACACAGAGACGAAAAGTTAGATTCGCCGATGACTATGCAACAAATGGCACAAAACTTAAAACTCGGCCACCATTAGGCAAACGACCGTGGTCAGATCTACCACCTGTTATTGTTGTTACAAAGGAACGTTGATATTGAAAGAGTTTTAAGGTCAAAATGTTTCGAAATATCCAAATTAAAATGCATATTATCTGACACTTTGGATGGACGTCGGAATTCAGCAAGCTATTAATATTTTGCAATCTGCTGAGGGTAACCTGTAATTGACAAGCATTGGATAGTAAGAGAGTAATATCAGTCAGTACACCCAGCTGTCTCACGATGCTTACGCTGAACTTTGTGGTGGTGTTGTAGTGTTGTGCAGTGGTCAACAGAGCCTTGTACGTGTGCAGGCTGAAGAGTCATCGCAGCATCGTAGAATCGCCGCTATGCATAAGCTATTAGGGATCTTACGCAAAACACGATTGCAACGGCAACGAGAACGTCACCAAGAAAAAGGTTTAATAAGCAGAGCAATGTCTGTGCTCGTGCACTATAATTCTTGGTAAATATCTTTGCCGTCCTCTACAAAACCGTGCAACAACGTGAAATGACCATATTCCGCGTTGTCTGGAGAACGTGAACCACAACTGCTGTTTCGTATTTCTCATGATTTGGAACTGAACGCATTCGTAGCATATTCAGCAGGGGCAAGTCTTGATACCGACAGACGCACTGGATAGTTCCAAATAAATGCGAAATTCCAAAGTAAAATAGAAACACATTTTTTACTGGTCGTCGTCCTCGCCGTCGCCATCGTATATGCGTAAGGTCCCTAGTATTTCTCAAGAACGCGCCATTCAGGAACTAACTAAACCTTTGCTTTGGTTAAGTGAACAAGAATCAAACTAAATTGAATATTGTGACTCAAAGCTGGTCTGTGGATGATGACCCTTATAAAACACTATCTTTATATTACCTCTTTTAAGAGAACCCTCAGTTGTTATAATTATACATTTATGTCTCGATTTCTTTTCTGGTCATTTTGTCACTCTCGAGCGCGGTCGCATAGCCATAATTGATTACTGCAGCACTATATGTCTTTCGTGTCGATTGTATTTCCTTCCACGAAATACAGAAAAAAATAAATAGACAATGTAGACGCCGTAAAGGTGAATTGTTCACGTTAGAAAATGCCTGAATGCAAAAAAAAAAAAAAGAAAAAAGAAAAAAATGTTGGAAAGATAAAGGCAGTTTTTGCAATAAATGATGTCTCTACTGAGTGTTCAGACCAACCTGAATTTACTCAATACTGCATTGAAATGAAAGTCACGTTAACATTACAACGACGTATAATAAATAAATACTATGCAACCTTTTCAGTCTGAAATGAAAACAAACTAACTAACTAACTAATAATTATAATCATCTGACAAAAACAAACCCTCATAGCGCACATTTTTTGATGGAACATCGTGAAACGAGTCGGGATCATCGCTGGCTTCAGCTCAACACCAACTAATATGTGAACCTCAGTCTAAACAAGATCTGAAACAAGCGACGGTTACGATCCTCTTTCAGTATCAAAGTAGTTCAGCTGCCTACATTTGATAAGGAAAGTGTCCAGAACAAAAAACAAACAAACAAACAAACAAACAAACAAACAAACAAAAAAAAAAAAACCAAGGAAAACAAAAGGATGGGCGAAATTTAAATTTAAGATAGCACTTTTTTACCATCTATTTTCTTAAAGCACGTAGTTGGACGAATGTATGAAGAAAGTGAGGGAGGCGATTAGACCGCGCCAAAAACAAAATTTTCTTATAATAAAGCTGCTTGAGCTTCAATAGCGGAGATCAGAGATACAGTAAGGAGAAACCTAAAACTTGAAATAAGCGGAGGCAGCCCGTCGAGAAAATTCGGCATGTAACGGCGTTAAGAGGCAGAAACTCAAGCTCGCATAAAGCTTTAATCTGCATTTACGTATTCGTGCGTGTGTTGTTCCTACTTGTACGTGACAGAAACGCCGCTGTCACCGCCCTTCGGAAAGGATGGGCGAAGAGGTCAGAGAATCTTATCAAACTGAAATTATATTTCGAGATCTATGCTAACAATGATCACGGGGTTATGAAATCTGAGAGTTTGTTTTTAGCTTAGAATGACTATTTAAACCATTACATAACTGGGAATGAGACCGACACAGATCGTACTGAAATGTGAATCTTCTTTTTCCCGTTTCACTTAACCAAGAAAAGAGCAGTGAACCAACCACGCAACCAAAAACGACTGACACACGACAAAACAGATTAGATAGCTGTGTCTGAAACACGCAAGTACGTGCTTAGTTTGTGGTCAATCATTCTCAGGGTTAAGGATTATTACAAAAATACAGTTTGACGTATTAAATAGAATGTTTTTATTACGCATCGTGTTAGATTAACACATTGTTAGCTGGCTTGAAAGGTCACAATTTCGCCCCTACTTTTGCAAATTTAGAATGTATTTGGAAGAGTCAACAAAACGCTAAGCCGGTTGTCTTTGTTTCGTGACTAGCTTCAACCGTTTGTTTTAGTTTATGGTTGATCTCGTGTGTGATTGGTAAGCGACACAATAAATTTTCCGCAAATGATTCGACCGATTCACGTACGATTTTAAGTACGTAAGGTATCCGGGAAAATAAACAAAGAACACATCGATGCAAGGATTCTACGGCCGGCTTGCACTAAGGATTGGCAGTAATGTTACAGTCGTAATGAGAGACTACAAACAAGCCCTGAAAATGAATAATAGAAGACAAACCAGCTATGACAGATATGACAAAGACATGGACTATGCTTTCACTCTTATCTTCCACAACATCAAGAGGCTTCAAGATGGTCACTTGTGCAACAGTGATCCTAATCTCACTCAAGCTGAACGGGACGTGAAGCAAACTACGGCACCGAAGGTACCTGTGAGGAAACGAAGCCGGTCTGAGCCCTTTCTAGGATTCGCTGAAGGACGAGCGGTACAAGAAAAAGCGGAGGCCTCGCCATCTTTAAGGAGTGATTCGCGGTCTTTACGAGGTGAGGGGAGCTCACTGCAAGGAAGAAGAGTAAGATTTGCTGACGATTGTGGAGTAAGAGAATATCCCAAAGGCCTACATTTTCCTTCATCGAAAAGCTGTTTTAAAACGGAGGATTTCATACAAGTTTAGCAAGCTCACAGGACGGCTATTGAGATCGCTGAATTCAAAAGCAAGCTATCACAGAAAAAGAAAAAGGAAAAAAAAATGGATGAATATTGCCCTCGATCTCATTCAGCTGAAATGGAATCTCCTTTGAGATCGATTTCAACCGTGGCATTTATTTGCCTAGTTTACCTTACAGTGGCTAAACTTGGAGGACACGAGTATTTGACTGTGCCGCATTCTAACCAGAAAACAATATGCTCACTAAAACAATATGCCCACTAATTCCATCAGACAGTTAGACCTGTGGTGTTATCCACCATGACCTTGAATAAGTCATGGAGCAACATCTTAGTTCATGCAGCACAAACATAAAACTCGAAAAACTGGGACTGGAATCGTTCGCATCCATTTAAGTTTCTACTTTAGTTTCAATAAGACCTAAAACCATATCTACAGTAAGTCATACCTGAATGCTCTTACAAGCCATGCATTGAAATTGGCTCAACTTAAGGATGAAAGGGAGCGCCAAAAAACTCGACGGCCGGTGAGGAAACGTGTAGAAATCAAGATATAACATAATGGTCTAGATTTATACCTCAGTTGGCTCCATTCAGTTTCAAGGTTTTGTGACGTTGTTGGGTTCATGTCTGCGGTCTAGATGTCTAATATTGGTCGGCCCATAATTTGATCATATTAAAGTTAATTACTACTGAGTGTCGGCTAGCAGATTTGATTACTAGCAAAGTGCCAAAGTTTTCTTTATGGAAGGTTAAAACTTTAATATAAATACAATTTCTATAAAGTAACGCTGAAATTGGTTTAATAAAGGTCAAAAATTAGCGCCTATAGCTTGCCTCTGGTTTTTAATTAGTTGTTTGCCCTGCGGCTGATTCGAACTGTTTTGATGTTTGCGCATACGCTGAGGTAAATAAAGATAACCCCAGGTGTGTTCAATATCACTTAAAAACAATACGGGAGTACGTAAAAACTGCACTAGTCTAACGTGGATTGGTGTATCTGTCATCATGACATTTAGTTAGGTGCATCTAACGACATCCTTACATTAATCTAGCGCGTTTCTTTCATTCACGACGAAGTTCAGGCCGGGAATAGCGAAGATTTCAAAATAGCCTGCGTAGCTCGATCTCGATCGATCGCGGTATTTTGCGCGCGAGTGATTTGCTTCGGACTCGCGTCGCCGCTCACGAGCTCGAGAAGGGCGAAATCGCGCGGAGAATGAGGTAGTCTAGGTAGCCACGCAAGCTAGCGGTAAAATTGGTTGATCATAACAATTTTTCAGGTAGAAACGCTAGTACTTGCAGCTAAATTGAGATGTTTTCACTTTTGTAAACACTTCGTCCTCCTATATCTGCACCTTTTCTCGCATTATTTGCATTTCCTTTGTGGTTCAGCTTGTTTGTGCTGGTTTGAATCAGTTTATATTTGGGTGAGTGATTCACCGACTTGATCACCTCAGTTGTTTTTTAATTACTATTAACCAGTTGTTCAAATTTGTTACGGTTGTTTCTTGCACTCTCGCGAGGAACTACATGTAATTCGAAAACGTTGGCAAGAACAGTTTTCTTTTTAATTTTGCGCGGTAAAAGTATCAACTACTCTGGAATTTAGCTCTGTATCACGTCTTTAAGATAGCGTTGCATAGCTCTTCTTCGCGATTTGAAGGCCATGCATGCCTCGTTTATATAAGGACATTGATTGCCGACAGAATCATAAGAGTTTGCCATCCCTGGATAAATGTTAAGATCTCTGTAAAATCTTTGACTTCGCCGATCAACATGTCAAAAGCCGAATTTTTGGGAAACCTGTTTGGGTCACCACGGCCAACTCCTTCCCTGAATGTCCGCCCCCAGTCGGCTATTTGTATTTGCACCAGAACTTGGTGAACATTGTGAGCATTTAAGTAGTATTTTATCTTTAAGCAACTTTACAGAACATAGCTCCGAGAAGGAAATCCCTTCTACAAGTTGCTATGAATTACACTTGCTTGCCTTTCGCCCTGAGACGTGACTTAAACCTGACCAGCTGTTATTATAATTATTTCCGAAAAGGACAATTTTCTTCAGGATTTAAAAACCACAATTATATTCTCTTGACGTGACTGAGTATAGTAGGAAACAGTCCAAAAGACGTATAGGAATAGATTTTATCCATGGCGCATAAAGAAATCTGCCATCTATAATCATATTATTATAGATACTCGAATAATCTTCTTGTATACCATATGGCAATTACATTTTTTGTTTCAGAATAGGTCCCCAAAGGGTATTTGTGTACTTGCTGGGAAGGTTGAAATTGAGAATAAAGGGAATGAAATAAGAAGGAAAATAATGTAATAATGAGGTACTTCAGTCTGAATGCGATTTGTGGCCTCGCACTGAAAATTAGTTTTGGTGATAATGTTTGCATCCCCCCCCCCCCCCCCCCTTATTATGAATTATTGAGGAAGTTATTAATTGCTTTTGTTGTTCCTCTTGTTTCTAATTTACCGTAATTGGTACAGCGAATTGAAGGGTCGTTAGAGTATTTTAACACAACGAAATGCCTCTTTTTTATTATTTTTTACAAACAACAAACAACATTTTACGTGTAAAAACAAGAAAAAATAACTATGTAGTTTTCAATTCTGCTGTTGCATGTCCCAGAATTAAGCAATGAATGACATAGCCCTATGCAGTGAATATTGCTTCCTTTTTGTAATATTATCCAAGGAATACATTAGTCTTAAAATGTACTTCATTTGTCATCACAATAATCTTTCTTGATAACGGGCTGTTTCAACATATCATCAGTTCCTGATCATGAACTGCCTGGTTAGGTACACAATGTAATAGCACAACTGGTATCTGGAAAAGTAGTATATACCAATTTTAAGTTCTAGACATCTTCCACCAACACGCTGAAGGCCATTTTTTTTCTCTTCCGAAAAAGCAAAGCCCCCTCTCAAGGTTTAGAAACTTAATTCAATGAAACGTTCGACAGTCTTGTCGTCAACAAGCACACAGTCATCCAAGAACACCATCGATGCCAACCTTGAATTTCAACCATCTAGTACCTCTCATACCAACATAACCAAAGAAAATATCAAAAACATTTCCGTTAGTGAATTAGTTACCCTCAAGGCGTAAGTTACTAAAGTAATCAAAGGAAAATAATTCAAGGGACAAAATGAAAAGGCTTTGAAAAAGTCATCCGTTGCCCTCGTAGACCCAACAGGAACAATCGATGCTATATTTTCTGAGGAATGGTCCGATTCTGTAAAAGAGGGAGAAACCTACATCTTTACCAACCTCAGAGTGAAAGAAGATTATTATACAGAAGAAAAACTCAATAGTAAATACTGCCTTGAATGGTTTCGTTCTTAAGTCAACAGCTCCATTTACTAAAAGCTCTCCAAGATCGGTGTTTATCGCTAATGCAGAAAATTTACATCGCGATTGTAATAGAAGGGTTATAACTACGCTCATATTAAGAAGCTTCCTTGGAAAATTCAAACTGAAATAAAAGTCATCCAGCGAAGGGGATCGTGAAGCGAAACATGTACTCAGCAAGTGTTTGGGAATCTTGGAACGAGTCCCACCAGGAGCGGATGGTGTTGTCTGCTTTGCAACGTTTCAACTTATAACTTGGCAACCTAAGTATCTCATTCCATCAACCATAAACACACTTTGAAAACTGTCAAACGCATTACACCCGTTTTCACTGTCATGTGCATAGCGACTATCTTTTTTGATTTGCTGTGTAACCTGGCCTACGTCTGAAAATGTCTGCACAACAACGTTTCTTTACAGTGGAACTGGAATTTTGTTGATGAAAGCTGGATTTATTTGACATCAAAGTAAGGTTAGGGGTATCAAGAAGTCATTCCGTGAGAGATAAATCGACTGTTTTGAACGGTATTAAAAGCGGTAGCGGCCCAATTCTACCGGAAAGCCGATCGACTAACGTTTGAATTATTTCATAAATTGGGAAACATGCAAGGTCCACAATCTTTAGTCACTGATCTGAGGTCAGTAGCTATCATTTGTGTCATTTCTACCGCTAATAACCGGAAGAATTGCCAGTTTCATAGTTTAAACGGTCTTGCAACCGTTTACATGGCATTTTGAAAGATGTCGCCAATGCAGTAACACTGAAAATGGGTGTAAATACCTAGTTTACGAAATTCATCTTTAAAAAATATTGATCTTACCATAAATGATGAATCCAATATTGTAACAGGCAAAAGTCATGACCGAAGCTGGTCGTAATCCAAGGAAAACAACACGGCATGGCAAGCACGTGATGTGTACGGCGACGCGCATTTTTATTGGCAGAAAGAAACATCAACATCCAATGAAATTCAGTTTTATTTTCCCTTCGGTGGAGTGTCTGATGTAATGGAAATTTCAATCGATAGCGAATTTATCTATTGTTAACAATAATCGGAACTTATCAAAATCAGACCTAATATAAATTGACTCACAGGGACGATGGCGATAGTGTACTGGCTTTGGAAGCCAGTACACACACACAAATGTGATAACAAGAAAAACCCTTGAGGTTGATCGTCGCCTCTTAAGTTTTTCATATCTCTTCATACTTGTTTTTATTAAGACGAAGCAGGTTGATATGCTTGACTTACAACAACTTAAACCAAATATTAATTACATTGATCGATTTTTTTCCCATGCATGCTTGAGGCAATAAAAATAAAGTTTTCAAGTTAAGTGGATAGTTGCAAATGGCTTAGATTTCGGTAAAGGTTGGTCTGCATTGATCGAGGTTTAATGGAACTGTAGAAAACAACAAGAAGCGATTTGGAAGAATATTCAGACAATTCTTTGGTACACTTATTTATTAATTAAGAGAGAGACACTGGATTGTGACAGAACGAATATAGTGGTGGTTATTTATTAGCTTAGTACAACATTCAAGGACTGGCTTATCGGTCCGACCGGACCACGTCCAACGGTGAAATCACTAAATCTCGCTCGTGGCTGCTGTCCCTTGCTTATTACAGTGAAGATGGAGGAGCAGATAAGGGGCGAGAAAAATCCTGATTCATGTGGAGCGAAAAGAAAACAACGATTTCGGAATTCTGGCTCGTACGAGAAAGACATGAACAAGTTCTTGACCATAATCTATCACAACATAAACAGGCTTCACGAGGAAAAGACACCAATAAGAAAAAGCAGCAGTGAACCTCATGAGCTAGAACTGTGCGGAACACAAGAACGGACACTTATGGAGAATAGCGTTTCTGGCATCCAAAGGTTTGGTCGACGGCATTCTGACTTCGCTCTTCGTTTGTCCCAATTGGAACGTTCCAACTGTCCTAAAGATTTCAATCGAAAGGTGGCCTTTGCCGACACATTGACAGAGAAGTCAAGAAAAAGCTGCAGCGAACCTCATCAGCAAGAACTTTACGGGACACACGAACCGCAATTTAAGGAGAATAGCGTTTCTGGCACCCACATGTTTGGTCGACCGTATTCTGATTTCGCTCTTCGTTTGTCACAATTGGAGCTTTCCAACAGTCCTAAAGATTTGAAACGAAAGGTGGCCTTTACCGACACATTGACAGAGGAGTCAAATTTTCCTTTCTGATAATACATACATATGGTGCCGTAAACAAGAAGCCTTAGTACATGTGTAATTGAAATGGAAATCGTCGTACACATTTATGAAAATTATGCCCATATTACTTTTGTAACTGATAGATTAAACTCAAGACATCCTAAACCTGTTAGCTAACCCTGCTAACATTGTAGGTTTTCTTTTAATACTAGTTGTAAGATTTCGACGATATCTCCCGCCTAGTGTCATCTTTAATTTTGTGATCTGTCTGGAACAATTAGTTGTCAATGCATCTTTAGCTAAAAATAAAAGGGTTACATTTTATTAATAGCCCTTGCTTATAAATGATTGATTCTTTGTATTCATGATAGTATCGGTATTTATTCTCTTGGAAGATAAATTAAAGTTAATTCGTTAACAGAAAAATCAGTGAAAGTAAAACGTCAGAGAATATTGCTGTTAGCGCATCGTCTATTTCTTAACAATTCAGCAGACACGAGTTCGTCAAAGTTCGTTGTCGGTCGCCACTAATATGTTTGTTTAGAATAAAAACCATTTGCTTTTGTCTGTGGTGGCCTCTATTTGGCGATAAAAAGGCACCGCCTTGACCCTTTGGCTGCTTTTGGCTGCCAAAATTCATAGTTAGCCGGACATATTTCTGTAATTACACGTTTACATTCACCAAATAGCAATAGTAAAGGCTTAGCGAAAATCCATTCGACTTTGTATTTGTTTGTGTATGCGTGAAAGCATTGCAGTTCAGTCAAGAGGGCACACCTGGTTCAATGGCCACCAAACAACACAGCTCACATATGTATAAAGTGGTATATGAATCACAAAGAGACCTGAAGCTAACTGAGTGTTCAACAAACGTTTCGTTTCAGGTCCACCTACTCTTGTCAAGGGCTAAATTTGACCGTAACTGCAACTTCATCCAGCGTGAAACTGCCATTGCAAGAGACAGTAACTAACAAAAACCCCAAGAAACAGGAATTCAGTACTCAACACAAAAACGAATACAGCCATATCTAATGCGCAATTCCCTCTATGCTTTCATGTAACCACTCATTTGGAACCATATTAATAACTACAATCAATTTCGTGTACCTTCCAACTTTGATAAATAAGCTTAGTCTGATTAAATTTATTGGAATATCGTCGTTTTTTATTTAATTTGTTTAAGTTTATTGCTGTCGATCTAAGCAATAAAAAAAGTGTGTCTCTACAAGACGTTTTGATAACGCATTTGATACTTGACTATTTATAATTTCTTTTCTTCCAGTCACAGTTGTCTGGGTTATTAATATAGTCGTTTCATGTTCCATGCTAGCCTGCGGTAAAATGATCAAACAATGTTCTTCAGCATTTAAGTACCTAAATCAAAATGGCAGTTTTAAGCCTTGCATTCATTGTTTATTCTATTAATATTATAGTGATGTGGTTGTTAATGATGTTTTATTTTTTAAAGGAAGGCTACTATTGTAAAGCTCTAGTCATTCTCATCAATATCGTTTTTGATCACCAGACGGTTCTTTAGTGGATAGCATGATAGAAAGAGAATGTTCAACAAATAGATACAGACAATTTTTACCAACAGCGCCAATCAAGTAATTGTGTTACTCCAGTTGAAACGTTTTGACTAATTGAGAAATACAATGTTACCCAATCGCGATAGCACGACTAAAAAATTGAACAAAAATCAAACCACAAACAAACAAACAAACAAACACAAAACAATTTTCCAAGCAAACAAATATTTTAAAATTACGACGGGATTGAAAGAAAACAAATGGTGTTATGAGTCTCTAGGATACTATACTCAGACAGGTTTTAATGCTTTAAAACTGACTTTGAATAGGTCAATTGGAAAACTGACAAAAACACCGTTAAATAGTTAGATCGTGGCATAAACCTGAAAATCGGGTAATTTAAAACTGATTGTCCTCTGGAACTGTCATTCATAGTTTTATCGTCAATGCATGTATATATTTATATATATTTAGAAAACAACCTTAAGAAAATACACGCGCTGATTGGTTAAAAATCGTGTTTCTATAACACGATAGAAACACAGAACTAGCACGAGCTGTAGGCGTAATGATGGCGCGAGCAAAGAGAATTTACATTTTGATGATCAAAGTAACCAACCAAGCTGTTTTTGTTTTTTTCGTCGAGATGTTTTCTATAGGAAATAGAAAACATGTTCTCCGTGTTTCTATCGAGTTTTATATAATAAACCAAATTATTCTTGCATTTTGATTGGTTCTCGCCTATGATCTGTTAGAGGACAGACGCACGTTTGACGTCATCATTACAAAGTTTTTCCCTCTGTGTTTTAAAATGGCGGAAAGTTTTGAGAATCTAGATAATATTTTACGTCACTGGGCGAAAGATGAGGTACCAAAAACGTCTTGTCGAGGCCTTGAACAGGTATGAGAAGCAGGAAGAAGAAAGAAAAAGCGGTTGCCTTTTCAGTAAACGACTCAGAAAAAATACTCAAGCAATCTCAGTCGGCAGTCGAGCGAGACTAAACCAAACACATAATTGGTCTTGCTCTGCCTCGAATTTAACAAACCCAATAAACAAGATGTTTATGACATTAATTCATTTAAAAAATTCTCAGTCTCAAAATATTTCTTGACACAGATTGGGGTCAGGAATGAAACATCAAAACATTACTTCTTAAAATCAATTGAAATAAACACATAATCTTGCTTTCCGACGCGAATGTTCCAGTCCGTTTTAGGGCACAGCAGCGAGCAAAGTATAGTTCACTACAGCTCACGGCCAACTGTATCGCAGCTATAAGGTGTCTCAGACACTATATCAAACTGATTTGATAATCACCAACCACAGAGGACTAAAAGTTTCCACCGTCACTAACGTTCCTTTCATTCAAAACTCGAATCGAATGGCCTCCAGTATTGACCGCAACCGCAAGTTTTCTGAGCGTATTTTTCAACTCCTGCCATAAATATTTTCGGCTCCCAGGGCTACTCTGATGACAAAAACTGACTTGACTCTTCCAGCATTTTCTTTAAGATTTGCATATTTCGCAGTTCAATTCTGCTTTCGCTGTAAGTTTTCATTCCACGAGAAGAGACTTTCGAGTCAAGTTTGACAGTGACGTGTTTTTCCTGGACTAATCACAATTCATTGCTATGCAAAGCAACCAATGAGATTGCTTCATTTTGTATAGACAATGGATTACGTCAAATGGCTTTTCTTCGTGTTTGCCAAAGTGGCAGAAGGCCGGCTTCCGAGTTATGTTAAAAGGTTTTGAAATAAAAAGATTTTGAAATAAAAAGACTTTTCTGTGGTAGTTTGTTTCTTTATTATATAAAACAAATAGATTCCAGGTTGCCGTGATTCTATTCAGTAATAGATCGCGGGAGACGTCAAAATGTGGTAAGAGCATCAGTGACACACTAGGCTATCGCCTCGTGTGCCACTTTTGGTTCTTACCACATTTTGACGTCATCTGTGATCTATTACTGAACAGGCGCACGGCAACATGGAATCTATTTGTTAAATAGAAACACTCGAGAAAGTTTGGGAGAACTCGAAAAAAACTGTGGAAACACTCGCCCGCGGCTCGTGTTCCCACAATATTTCTCGTTCTCCCAAGCTTCCACTCGTGTTTCTGTAACTCGATAGAAACACGATCCATGTATTCTATTTCCTAAATATATATATATTTTTACATTAAGTTACAATACTAACCTTACGTACATTCAGTTACTAACAATGCTTACAACAGTAACAATTTTTACGATATTACTTACAGTGCTGACATTACTTACAAGTTTACAATACTGCTTAATTACTTACTATACCGCAACATGACTTATATAATACTAATGCTACTTGTAATATTGACATAACTTACGATACTAGCGTTTCTTTTTATCCTTGTTTCTTTTTTCTTTAATTTACTTTTTTCTTATTTTTTCTTCTTTTTCTTTTTCCCTTTTCCAATTTGTTTTCTTTTTCTTCGTCTTTCGTTCCTTTTTATTTCTTTCCTGACATTTCACACCATATCGTCAATATAAACTTCAGTTGGATGCGACACTGAGACTTGCCCTCAAGTCAAGCTGCGAAAGCCGAGATCGGAAAGCCAAAAATGTCTGCGAAGGTCAAACCTTGAGAAGGAAGAGCGCCAGGTAGAGGTATGAAAGTGTGCCGCGCGTGCAGAGCGCCCTTTGGATACTAGCCCAGCGAGCGAGGTACCCCTTGTTATAAAAAGCCCAACAAGTTCAATTGAAAGATTTATTTAAGGTTTTATCTTAATTGAATTTCAGCTCCTTTCCTATGTTTCCACATCGAGATATATTTTCTTCATATTTCACTGACCTGATAAATCTTCTAACTTTTTTTCTTACAATTGCTGATTGTGTGTTGTCGAATCCTTAATTACATGCACATACACTGAATATCTTTCTAAAACAACAGATAGCTTAAAAGATTATTATCTTTGTTTATCGCGTTTCTGTTGTTAACCAAAATGTTTTCACTAAGGTTAAACTTATATACCTTAGATCATTTAATACAGCTTTCACTGGTAAAGCAATAACACTAAACGTTACTAGGAACTATTAATTTATCGGTGAGAAACCTCAAGTTTAATCAAATAAAAACATAGTTAAATCACGACCCAATTCTCAATTGTTCCACGATACTGTAAGCAGGAGACAACGCCCAAGTTGATATAAAAATCATGAACTAAAAATGGATTGATATATCTTGAGGATGCATCAGAACTTTTTATTTCCTTGAGTTCTTCAGGTAATGGATTTTCGAGTATTTGAAAAGTCAACTTAAGGCATATTCATAACCAGGTGTCAAACCAGAATCACGATGTTCCAAAATAGACGGAGAAAAATAAATTGGTTCCTTTATCAGTAATTACAGATCACGTTCAAGATCATGAAACTTCATAAACGATTTTCCCTGAAACCCAAACCTCATCCAAAGTAACTAGAAGCAAGTAAGTGCCATGTGCGCAATAGGTCACTTTCGGCATATTAAAATTCCGATTGATAGCGAGGCCTAGAGGACACAAACAAAAGAAATCAGTAAACATGTCATTCAATTCGCTTTGTTCGTGCCCTCTAAGCCTCACTGCCAAGCTGAATTTTAGTATATCGAAAACAGTCTATTGGCCGTGCAATAGCAAGGTCAATATGGCTAGGTCTCGGTTTAAGATTTTCCCGTAAGGACCGTACGTTCGAGGTTAATAAGTAGTTTATTATATGGCTTATGAAATGTTTTTTTTTTTTAATTAGATTTTGCTTTGCTCTTGCAGGCCAGTGAACGGCCCGTGGGAATTACAGGAGAATGAAAATGCCTAATGATTTAAAAATTTTTCTACACTCTCTATTTGAGATTTCCAAGATACGTGTTCGTAACTCCTAGAAACAAAACTTCATTAACACGATCAATTTTAGTGTCATTCATTGCCTGTTTTGGTTTGTTTTGAATAAAATAAAATTTGATTTTTGGGGTTTTCTACGTATACAATCGCGAATGCTATGAGAAAATCTAAATGCGGCAAATCTTAACTACTAACATGAGATGAGAATGGCTACATTGAACCATGCAGTGGCCCACAGCTGGTCACCCGTATTTGCTCACGTAAGTGTATCGCTTTAACCCTGAGGGGGACACGTACAAACAAAGGAAAGTCGAAGCGGACACCTGTCAAACATTTGAGTTTCTACTTCTTGCGGAGGAAAGAAAAATAAAAACACTGATGTAAATAGTGCATGCACTTCAACCTAGTCTTACTCCTGCTGCTTTGCGTTAATCATGCATTAACTTTGAAGCTAGCTCTTTCACCATTCATCTGAGGTCTTACTGTAGTTTTACGTTAAGATTATATGTTTGATTGTTGACATTTTGTGAAAAAGAAAATGTAAGAAGATGCTAATTATTAGGTTTTTTTTTCCTTTTCGTTACAAGAACGACTTTTTCCATTCCTGTTGTCGTTCAGTGGCCCAATTGTTCACAACGAATTTGTTCTGTGCTTAATTTATAACTGTGCCATACTTTTACGGGTTGGCACTCCACGTTGTTTTCTTATCTATATATGACGGATAAGGTACAGCAATGCTGGGATCAACGCAGCGAAAGATTGTTAATAGTGGCCTCCAAGTTTCCATGTAAGACATTCTATGAATATCAGCAAATAATGATAATGATAATCTAGTTATTTACAATTCAGCCACCCAGCTGATAAGAATGGAAAGTGGACAATGCAGTTAAGCATCATTTAGCACAGTAATGTCCAAAGGCAATACAATGCCATAGCAGACAAACATTTCGAAAGCAGTTTCACGAAAGCGAAACCAATTTGTAACTGACTGATAATGAATGAGTGTTATTAACTTTGCGACTGTTCGAATACAAAACCATGAAAAAGTCATCAAGAACTACCAATGGGCATAAAGCGAAAAACAGCTCCAGTTACGAGAGGGATATGGAAAAGTCATTTGCAGTTATTTATCATAATCTGAAACGTATACAAGACGAGAAACCGCTTAATGAGAGACCTCGAAGAAGGTACAGTGTGCCACAAATACCCAACCCGGCATTATTGCAAAGATATGAGCAAACGACTCCAGAACAAAGGGCAGATCAGTCGACAGAAAGTACAGTTTTGCCGCCAAAACCAAGACGAGTCAGTTTCTCCGATAGTGTGACTCACACATTCAGTAGTCAGTCGGCAATACTAGAGATGAGTGGCTCGAGACCCGTGGAACAAGTTTGTAATTTGCCAGAGAGAGAGACAGAGACAAGGATTCCTTAAGCCACATGTTTTAGTATGCACTTTCATCAGTTATGTATGTCCTTTTAATTTGGCCGGTGGAAAATGGCTTAGTAAATTTGAGTTTCAGGTCTTTTGACAAAAATTTATTAACAATCCTAATTACAGGCGTTTTGAGCGGATGGTTTCGTGATGTTGTCTTGCCTTTGTACAGAGTGCAATCAAAAATCTACAAATATGGTAAAGGCCGGTGCAAACGAAGCCTTCGCCGCTGTCGAAATATAGGGTTTTTGAAAGATAAATCTGGATGGACTGCCAGCGCGACTGAAGCATAGAGTGCCGACTTACATAACGGAAAAAAAATATCGCATATAATTATTCAGTTACATATAATCTGTCGAACGAAATAAGAATTAACAGACAATAGGTTTGCAATATTCTTTGTAACACAACTGTTAGGACGTTTAAGCAGAGCACGACGACGACAACGGAACGTCCCCGTCTATTTGGAGTTAGTATATTGCTAAATGGATCAAGCACATGAACAGATTATTAGTACAAGTACGTCTCGGTAAATATCTTCTGTCATCCGCAAAGTAACAACGTGAAATAGCCATAGCGTTGCTTTTTTTTCCCCTACTTTTTGTTGGATTTTAAATGGCAATCTTGGCTTCATTTTCGTCTTCATGCATGTCACGCTGATACGGCGATAAATTAAATTAAATAAATTTTAGAGAGGAAACCACATAAGCCTTAGCTGGTTTTCATGCAGGTCCTTTATTCTGGTCGAATTAAAATTTGGAAATGTTGGTTTTTGTGGAGGGAGGAAAATCGGAGGACTCGTAGAAATACCCTCGGAACGAGTCGAGAACCAGCAACAAACTCGACCCACACTGAGCTAAAGCTGGAGGCGTCTGTCAGCTCAACGATCGTTTGATGTCAACATGATTAAAACGTTATCAAGCTAGGAACACAGTGTTTCATGGTGTATGGCCCCACTCGGTTACGGCAGACGGAAGTCAAAGCTAACGTAACTAGTGAGACAAGCTCAGATAGTGCAGACTACAATTTAAGTTAAGTTTCGTTCATTTTAAATTCAATAATACGTTAAAGTAGCAAACGTGACAATTTTACTTTTCATGCCAACGTTTGTAACCTAGTTTACAACAATAACAACAACTACTTGCTCTATAATTGCATGACCATAAATACATAAAGCGCTACAAAAGCATTTGTAAACTAAAACTAAAACAGTAATTCAGTTTATCGTGAACATATCATAAGGTGATGATATGGCATGCAATCAAGTACGTCGGTTTGATTTGAAATAGGAATAGTACGTAGATCAAGGCAATATGAAATGAATTTTGATAACTGAATATAAGCATAACGATTTGTAGAAGTCATAAGTCTGCCGATGGCTTGTAACGGAGATATTTTCAAGTTCCTATAAAATTCATCTCTTAGAATAGAGTATTTAATCCAATACATAAGAAAGTGAGATTTATCATCAATTTGGTTAGAATCACAAATAGGGCAGAGTCTGCTTAATCATGGAATTTGATCATATCTACCAGTTTCAATCCTTAGTTTGTAATTGCCTATCCTGAATTTCACCAGTTCTTTTCTTTCGCTTCGTTTGTTTGTTAGGCTTAAATGAGAGAAAGGCGTATAATCGTTCTCAAAAGTGTTTTTATTGATATTAAGGTGTCTTGATACAATTATTTTTTCTGGACCATACCAAGCATTTTCACAGTGCTTTTCACCAGTTGTTTAAATGGATGAAGTTTTGTAAGTTTTAGAGCAATAGATATTTCCATGGAAACGATAAACATGCAAACAAATTGAATATCGATAAAAGTTGAATTTGGCGCGAACCAGATGTGGTATAAAAGAGCTGCCACCGATGTCTTAAACTACGGTGTATGGCAAGTGGAATAAACGAGAATAATGAAACAAACTCTGTGTGTTTGATTTCGAGTAAATCACAAAAACATTTCAAATCACACTTTTTGCATAATAATAGTATATGAATGAACTGACGGATAAACAATATTTTGATGACATGGAACCCACAAAAGTTTTGTTGGCTATCTTCTTCACGATCTCAAGAACAATACTTTTACATAAGATCACCACCATTTCTATTTGCGGTTAATTTTTGATTTCAGTGCTTTTAGAAAAATCTCTACAACGACTCGATAAATTTTCCAAAAACCTTAACCGTGCGTACCTGATAATGTACACAGCTTTATTCCAAAGTTGTATTCATATTGATGCAATGGAACACTTTCAAATTTATCGATGAAGGAGAGGCTTCAACGGAGGGGAAAGTTGCGTTACAATTTCACGATTTACAAAATTATTTTAAAACATTCACATCAATGTTTACTGTATTGTGTTGTAATCGACGGCACTATTGTTTTTCCGTACAGTATGCTTTGCCTTTTTGTTCAAAAGCTTGCATGACGGAGGAATGCAATACACAATGGTTAGAATTTTTTTTCACAGTTTTGTTACACCGTGGATTTATTACGCAACTTTCTCGTTGGTTCAAAGACCCCTGTCTTTAATTAATCGTTAAATTTGAAAGCGTCTCAGCGAATCAATGTTGATGAAACTTTGGAGTAAAATGATCTTGATTATCAAGCATGTGTGGCAAACGTTTCCAAAAATTCTATCGAGACATTTCAAGATTTTTGAAAAAGTGCTCAACATTAAAATTTAACCGAAAATTATAGTGGGAGTGTTTCAAAGAAAAATTCTCGTTCTCACGATCGCGTGAACAATACTCAACAAAATTTTCAAGGCTTCAAAACATAACTTCAAGGCACAATTTGGTGTTATCTCAAGAAATTTCACGAAAACAGTGCTCAACGGTGGGTCCATTTAGCACCACGTAAAACGTATGTTTTAACCTTTTTTTGGCGATTTACTAGAGATCAAACGTACCGATTTTTTTGCTCTTGAACGTTTTGCTCTCTTTCATAGAGGAGGAAATAAACAAGCTGCTAAGGAGTAGCAATAAGTTTTCACTCCATATTTTTGTGGCTACTTCATGGTATAATAGGATACCAAAGCAATAGTGCCACCTGTATAAACAACCTTAACTTAAAGGAGCTCAGTCACAATATTTTGAGCTATTTTCACGTACAAACTGATTGCTTTATATCTAAGAAACCTAAAAATAGTGCTTTACTATAAGATTGAAAAACACCAAACAGACAATAATAAACCATTCAAAGGAACAAGGATGGCTAAGGATGGAGAAGATTAACACGGATTACAAACGAAGAACTTGAAAAATTTAAACTAAACTTTTCTAGATGTGCAAACCATGACGTAGATCCGTTAAACTTTACGTGCTTATAACTGAAACACACTTTCTTTATTGTGGAATTGTATTAGCGCCATGAGACACAACTTTTGCAACGTTTAAAAAATTCGGTCGAAGGGGTTGAGGCCCACCTTAAATTCATAAAAAACAAAACTTTTAATGCGGCCCTAAACCTCCTCGACAGTATTTTTCAATCTTTGCTAAAAGTCTTATCTTTGATGTTGTATTTCTTTATCATTGAGGGACATTTGGCCGTTTTAGAGTAATATACGCAGCTAAAATAAAGGGTGCTTTTTAACATGGTCTATTGTTGCTAGACTTTGATCTATTGCATGTGCATATTGTCCACCGACGATAGTGACCATCTGTGTGATACTAAGATTGCAAATTCATCTGATACAGTGGCAATGATTTTCTCCATCTGAGAATAACTGCTGGAAAGCGCTCAAACCCGTTGCCCTACCCTATACATGCTACAGGGGAAATTGTGAATACACTGCTGCCGATCACTTCGCGTTGGTTTTTGTATTTCTTTCTTTTGCCGTAGTATTTTTAACACGTCCTGTCGTTGGTCGTCGTCTCATTCCCCTACGTTTTTGTTTTTGTTTTTGTTTTTCCTTCACACTTTGGGTTTTCCATAAAGGAATGTACCTTTTTTTTAATAACCCTTTCTCTTATTCATTCACTGAAAAAAAGGTAACATAAAACACAATTTTAAAAAAATACAAAAAATTAAACGGTAACAACTTACGAAAAGAAATTACAACTAGTGAAAATAGCTAACTGAAAAGATCTACGAATTACGGTCTTATAAACACTCACAAGAATCGAACAAAACAAAAGTGCTCTAAAGAGTAACAAGGCCTCTAATCTTCTTTCTGTCTGTCCTGAGCTTGTTTTTTTTTTAAATTTAAGATAGGAAGTAAAACAGAAGGGGTCTTCATTTTTTGCGGAAATATAAATGTAATTTCTGGCTACAAGCAAACAGTAGTTAATGCCTAAAAAAGGCTGTTTTCCGGGATGAAAAGCAAATAGAATATCACGCAGTTTGAGTTTGACTTGCATGTTATATTTACCATTCCACCAAGAAGTAAAATCGATCCAAAATACTTTACTAAAATCACATTCAACAAGATAGGTCAGTATTTGACTGCCACTGCGAGGGTAACATCTGTCGTTCTCTGTTATCTCATCTTTAAAGAGCCTACTTTTTGTGTACAGAATGTTGTGGTTAATCTTAAATTGAAAAACTGACATTCTGACATCGAGAGTTAGTTTGAAAGGAAGCTCATAAATATGGGAAATTTCATCCGCAGAAAAACCTGCCTCTTCAAGCTTTCCCATTCCCCTAGCTACGTACAGTGCACGTCGCTGTTTCAACGCAGAGTCCCTTCTTAGAATTTATCCTACCTCTGATTTGGACGTGTCAACTGTACTGTTCTGCTTTAATACCCGTGGATTATAAAATTTGCTAGAATTGAAGATAATTCTAGACTGTATTTAAAGTGTTTAGTCGACCTAACATGACCTATTCTTAGTAGCATGAACTGTAATTCAGAGAAAGGAATTTTCAACAACTGGCCAACAATCTGATCTAAATCCATCTTACGAATCCTTGCGCGCTGGTAATAAAAAAAAGAGGGCTGTTTCACACCTCATGGAAAGTCGAAGATAGAAAATTTGTGGTGTCAAGGACTAGGAACGCTACATGTTATCGAACTGAGTATATAAAAACGGAAGTTGAACTTATCACAGATTTTAAATGTAGTATTGATCAATCAAGCTCATTATAATTTACTCCGATTCAACAGTCCGGAGGGTATATCACTAGAATCTTTCTGAAGGCGAAGTTTTAAACTTTTATTTACAAGCCGTTCGGGCATGGATAAGGAAGACATCAAAAGCCACTTTTCATACCAGAAGGTAATGGAGAGATCTTTTGTGGTTATTTACCATAATCTAAAACAATTGCAAGATGTGAAACTGGTCACACGAATACGAAGACACAGGCATTCCCAAAGGACTAATCCGAAATCATCGCAGCAGCATGAATCACGTGACCCTGTGCGAATGAAGTTGCAATAAGAGTCACAAGCTTCCAAAACGACAAACAGAAGAGTCAGTTTTGCAGTCGACAGTTCTAGCCCATAAATGATGAACCAGCCTCGAGTTGTAATACCCAGGAAGATTTTCAGTTGCAAGTTGGAAAACAAAGGAAACATTCTATGATTAGGAACAGCTGTGGCATGTGGCTTGTTTTGTAATTGGCTTAACTTGTCCTCGGAACCTGCCCTAAGAATTTGAAGACTTGATTGCTAAACCTGATTATGACACTGCGTGCTGACACTGGGTTATGGAACGAGCAACGACGGAATAATGAAACATGTTGTGAGGTGCCAACGGTGTTAACACCCGAGTGGAGTCTTGCCGAGTTCAATTGGATGGTATTTCTCTCAACAGCATTGCCACGGATGACAAAACTCTCCCTCCATACTATCAGCTATTCAATCACTTAATTCTAATGAACATTTTCGCCCTATTTAATTGCAATTATCGACTTCTAACACGAGCTTTTAGCTAACTATTAAGAAAGTATTGTGATAATTAACTGAAAAGCAAGCGTAGGTTTCTGTTGAGTCAGAATCGTATACAAGAATTGATCAACGCTTCAGAAATATGGCAGACGATTATCTATCAAACTGCTTTAAAAACAGACGAAGACTGCCTTTTGGCAGATGTTTATACTACCTATCTTCATTGACTAAAGGTTTAGACGATACTGCAAAGTTAAGCGGTTATGATTGCATCTTTAATCCCATCAGGCAGTCTGGCTATGTTCGGTAACTAAAAAGGCCCTGCTAATGTAACAACTGCTGTCAGACGGACTTTATACTCCTTTAGAAAACAAAATTTGCCAGCTTGGAAAAGGCTTCGAAAGAAATGGAGAAATTAAGAAATCAGTTAAGGTTTAACATGCAGTTTCTAATTTTGGGGACACAAACCTAAAATGAGAACTCGAAGCAGACAAACATAATAACACAATTCGTGACGCTATTTGTTTAGGGAAGTCACACGCGGGCAAAAAACATATACTTCAATCCGTTTTAAACCGAACATCATTTAAAGATTGTAAATGTAGGTTCCAGAAGGGCAAGCTTTACTCAGCTGAGACGTAGGAAACCAAAACTTTACTGTGCAACAGTGAAAGTTCAAGAATGCGCTAATCATAATTGCAGTCGTCTGTTGCCAATGTCTCATCGGTCTGATGGCTTTATAACATCGTTCCTCCACCCCGCATTTACGATCGCGACAGACTCGCACAAACCGCACATTGATTACGACCGACACATGATGCCATTCTACCATGATTTCTACAGTAGTTTGATGAGAACATTAGGATAGTATTAAATTATTATTTCCGTTGATCGCTAATCGAGGGAATCACTCAAATAATTCATCAGGCTAGTGACTTAATAAGAGTCCGTGTCGTCAATTTACGATCGTGCAAGCAACCACAATCCAGTTAGTACAAGACAAGAATGCGCGAAAGCAATCGGCACAAGTGCATGTTTGCCATAATATGGTATATAGATAAGAAACACCTCAGTCATGAAATTCTCGAACGTCTTTGGTTGGTTACGTTGTCTTCGCAGCTTTCTAATGTTAGAAAATTAACAAATTGACGTCAGTTTTTTATGCGTCTGTCCTCTTATTGATGACAAATTGCGTCATAACATTGTGAAAGTGGCTGTGGAACCACGAGCCGCAGGCGAATGGTTCCACAGTAAACAATAACAAGACTCCAAAATGGTCAAATGTCGGGAATAAATGAGGGGAAAAGACGCCGTAAACTTGCCGTATACAAAGATAAGTGAATTTTGTCCAAAATGACCCGAGCATTGTCAATAGCTTTTCTCGGTTTTTGATTGGCTGCTTAAAAAAGTTCATAAAATCTCATTGGTTAAAAAGTTGACAGTTTGACAGCTGAAAGTTGAACTTGAAAGCTTGCATAAATTAAAATTTTATCCGTCTGTACTCTTCTTGATGATAAAAAAATGAGCCAATCAGCGCGCGAGAAATTAGACAGTTATTGTAAAAATAGTAATCGCTCACACTCTAATTAACAGACATATGAGAAAAGTGTAAGGAATTTCAGGTTTAACAAAAGCCTCATAACGTTGAGTGTGTTCGGTTTATTTAGGAACGTTCTATCTATACAGGTAATTCATCTATGGCAAATTACCGCTTCTTTGAGATAGGATGTTGCCAGCTATATATAGGGGGAATCGAAAGGGAGCTCCATTATAGGATTATCTGTTGCCAGACGGCCTTGACCCTATCTCAAGAAGATAACTTTTACTCTATTCTTGTTTTGGGAGCTTTCTCAGAAACGAACGATGATTTAGGACCATACAACCAAACCCAAAGCAATTGCAATAGCTAATCAAACCATACATACACAACGTCACAATGTAGTGCAATAAGAACATCGAAACATTAACAAGCGTCAAGCGTTGAAACGCTTGAGTGACAAAGCAGTTACGAGCTTTCGTTTTACAACTGATTAGTAAAGTGAATAGACTTACGTGCTTCTACATGTATTTATTTGTTTATTTATTTCTCTTCTTTTCTTTTTTCTTCTTTCTTTGTTTTTTGCGCCTCTCGCCTTTCGGTGCTAGTGTCTAACACTAATGCTTAGCTAATGGATGAGTAAACGAAATGAAAGATCAATCCCATCGGAAATCTGGGCGAACGGATGATTGACGACAACTTATAAAGTATCCACAATGAGCACTTGTACAGCGGATTGTCACATACCTAAAATTCAAATTCTACTACAACGGTATAAACGGCTTTCACGCCTGAAGGAACAAAACAGTGCACTTTGAACTATAGCTTCAAACTTCGCAAAAAATCCGCAATGGGTTCAGAAAAAGTTGAAACAAACTCTAAATACCAGAAGCAAATGGACAGATCCTTCACTTTTATTTATCACAACCTGAAAAGGATCCAGGAGAACAAACCGCTTAAAGCCCAAGAAAGTAAGTACTGCTTTCAGCCCTGCGAAATACCTAAGCCTGAATCTTTGCAGCAGCTCAGAAGACAGGCTCTCGATCTAACAGGACGATCTAACTTCCCTGCACGGGACCGATATCACTTCGTGGCAGGAGTAAGATCTCACTCTGCGACACAAGTATCGAAGGAGACAAAAGGAAGAAGAGTAAGTTTCTCAGTGGACACTGCAACCTAACTATTTACCACTTAAATAGTGAACTAACGATTATTAGGTGTTTCGTGTCGTGGGACGAAAGAACTGAAAACTATATGGACAGCTGTGGATTTTGCTTTTTGTTCGTTTGGGCAATTCACTTTGCTAAATCGATACACATTTTCGAAAATTTAAAATGACAATGTAGAGCATGTTTGGTAGACTCCAGCTTCACGAGGTTAATTATAACCACTTTCAGTTTGTACTGAAGAAAAAAACACAGAAACAGAAACAGACCATTTCGCAGTTTTTAGTAACAACTTCAAAAGGATGACTTGGTGGTAACAACAAGTAGAGTCGAGAGCAAATAACTAGTCATCATCTCAGCAGCTTCAAAAGCACTATAGCAGAGACAAAGGCAGATCTCTGCAACTGATACATGCACGGGAAAGATCAGGACTAAACTGAAACGTTCAAAAGTACATTACAATAGTTTTACTGACATCAAGTGAGTTTATCAGAAAACGACATAAACTTGGTTGGAGTTATAGTTTATTCTGTTGCACTAGGGTAGTGAGTAATAAAGAAATGACGAAAGTCTCGAGTGTGTGGTTCTTAGCATATCTTATTCGAAGGGCCTGTATACAAATCTGGGGGAAAGTTGTTAGTTTTAAAAATTGGCCATTAATAATCTGCCAGTTATAAGTGGCTGTTAATAATAAGTTACTTTCACCGACTTGACTAAATTACGTAGGCTTAAAGCCCCGAACACGGCTTTGAAAACAAAATTTTTTACTTAATAAAAGTAAAAGAATGCGAAAAAAAAAGAAGCAAAACAAAATAGACACTGTCTCAACTAGAAAGCAAGTTTTCTTTTGTTTCAAAAGTCCAAGATATTATTTTACAATTGCGCGTTGTACATGTTCAGTCTTTTCTTTATTTAGTGTTCCACGATAGCTTTTGGTTGCGATAAATTGCCAGTCTGTTAATGATTAGACATACCATTAAAAGTATATGTCTTGATTCATGAAAGTCAAAGAAAATTTCGCCCTGTTGCTTGCGTTTTATTTCCAAAGTAGACGATATAAAAACCACCAAGGTATGTCAGTCTTTGCTTTTCCTCCATTATCTTCTTATTGGGGCGTGATTTTGGGATTCTTGGAATTGTAAAATTCGAGCGTGTTGCTCACTTAGTGCAAAAGAACGTACTTTTCTTTGGCCACCATTTTATAAATCCAGTCGTCCAAATATATTTTCTCTATCGGATTATGTGAATGAAACAACAGAAACAACACTGAATAAACATAAGCAATCAATTTAGTCCGAGGCATGTGTCGTGTTTGAAGATGGTTCTATCTGCACGAGAACACTATTATCACAAACACGTAAATAAATGTCCTGGCTGGAGGTAAACAACTTTTAAACAAACTTCAATTTACTGATTTTAAGTCGAATTTTCTGGTAAAGGTAACAACAGCGTATCATCCTATGTTAGCAGCGCTTTATATACGTGCTCTCTTTCTTTACGATTTTGTCAGACAATCAAAAGGAGACAACTTTGAAAAAGAAACTTTTCTTTCACATATCAGAGGACACTTACCCCCCACTTATAATATAGCGATAAATTTATATTACACAATGTATAGTTGCCATGAGTGTACTATGTAATGCGTATCAGTGGATTCTCGAAATACTATAATAACTCACGGAATTACTGGTAGCAAATAAGTACGAACTTTCTTCAAAACCCAGTCATTGTAAAGACGTAAAAAAATCACTGGAAAAAATAGCGACAACAAAGACCACACTAATAAACAGCGTTACTTTCCAACCATGTTTACAACAAAAACAGGTTATAACAAAGGTTCAGGTATTTTTCTACAATTAGCATGTTCTTAACTTTTTTCACACTGGACTCACCCAAGTGCAAAATGTGACAACAATGGTTCCTTGTGTAAAACTCGCCGCAGGCGATCCTTCTTTGTGGCCTCTTTAATAAGCATTTGGATTCCAATCAATAATATTCTACTAAGTCTGTGAACACGAAAGTGTATATTATTGATCAGTAGCACGATGTGACGCGAAGAATTGTAGACTGAATGTTCACTCAATTTGTGGAATATAAATACAGCTTCAAAGGAAGCAAAAAATTATCTTATTCATTTTAGTAATGAAAACAACTTATACTGCGGGAACTCTCGCGAACACACATTGATACGCGTTTTAACTTTCGAATAACGTCATTTGTGCAATTGATCAAACAATTTGTGTTTGTTATTGTGATATAAACGTATAGTCGATCCTCTTTGAAAAGGGACTCCGCCATTTTACATGAAGAACATCTTCAACCATACGCGAGATTTCGGCTAATGGTTGAATCATTACGCAGTTCTCAGAGATCACGACGAGAGCAGTTTTTGCATTCACAAGACCGAATTTGAGAAATCACAATGGATTTCTCACATCCATCGCCAAATCGAATTGTTCTTTCCTTTAAGTCCTTTGGCGCACAACATTCACATCCTGTTTGAAATCGTGGCTCGTTGTCATCTCCCTCCAAGGGAATTGGAATTGCGTATGAGTTGCACGTTCCGACGCACATGCCCAACTTCACTTTCATCGTCTTGCAGTTGTAGCCCGCATCCTCAACTGAAATAACTTCCTTGTGTCGTTTATGGCGACACATGTATGTGGACGCACTTGGCTCCTGGAAGAGCTGGAAAGCAAGGACGAACAGCCAAATAGCTGCCAGACGGATACACCTCGGCATCATCTGTTAAGGAAACAATGAACATTTCATGCTTTATCCGTCAATTATAAACCATTTTTATGGCGCAACACTTCCAGTGTAACAACTACCAGAATATGTATGCGATATTAAAACGTGTCTACTGCTAGAACATTCAATAGCTTACACTGGAGTGATAATTGGGCCACAAAATATGAAAAGCACTTAATTCTGAAGAGATTTCGTTAGGACACGTCAACCTGTCGACTGGATGGCGCCGCTGCCGCGTCGAACTTGCATAAAAAATATCTCTGAGCCTGCCCAATTCTTTGTCCAATATCTATTTATTCTAGCTTATTTAGCAACCCTGTTGTGGAAATGCACTTAGGGCTTACAACTTCCTATGCGATCCCTGCTTGAAAAAAAGAAAAAAAAAAAAGCCCTCAGGTCTAATGACCTAATCAATATTTTTCAGGTGTCAAGCTTTGAAGTACCTTGTGAAATATGGCAAGCTCGAGAGGACATTAGTGCGTGGCTGGATCTCTCGTGCAAAGAAAAGTCGGGCTGTCTGAATGGACTTTAGTAACAATGCAGATGACAGTCCACTGTTGGCCAACTGACAAGAGCTAATGGGCCAGTAATCACCTATTGTTCATTATGCACTATGTTGCTGTCCCTTTTCACGCCTTAAGATTCCCCACAACAAAATAGCGGTATTATATACGACAAATGCAAACAAGGCAGTTAAACAAAAACAATGAACGATTCACAAGAACATTAGTGCAAGCGACTGAACCAGACAAGACCGTCGAAGTCCGCATCTTACTTATTACCGATAATTTCTTTTAATACTAGCTCTGTGGATTTGGTGTTGAAATGACGACAATATTGTCACATGCAGATCAGTTTCTGCAATCTCCTCCCTTGGCTATTTGATAAGGGATGGGTACTGCAGGAGGAAATTGAATATTGATCACTCTAAAAGGGTCAACAATCGAAATGTGATGGATCGTGTCAAAAGTAGCGTTGCTCGTAGTTTATCAAGATTCGTGAATAATGTACTTAATGATCTCTGGAAGTAAACAAGACCTCAGATTTGTTTTGCTTTGTTTTTCTATACCGCAAAGAGAAATGTATTGAGTAGTCTGCGGTTTCTGGTCAACAACTGGAAGGAGAGCAACCTCCTGGTGAGCAAAGAACTCATCCATTGTTGTGCAAATTAACACGAACTCACTGGTTATATAAATCGAAGGATGCTTCAAGAGCGAAAGAATCGGACGTAATATAGATCATGTCAACGGGTTAAAAGAATTGCTCTTGATCTTCGGGTGGAAGAGGAAATGAAGGAGAGGAATTAACAACCATAATATTATATTATAAAATAAAGTATTTATTATATTGAAAATACATATAAAATTAACAAATAATAACCAAGTAATAAGACAATCAATAAATAATTGTGGATAAATATAGCATTTGTTGTCAGTAGTTCAAGGCTTTCATTCGATTGTTTTAGAGTCTCGACCACAGACAGTTCACTTAAAACGGCACCAAATTTTGATGAACAAACTTGTGCTGAAAGTTGGATATGCACGTATGAGTTTGATTTAACATTGTGTAATATTCCTACAAAAACTGAGACCAATAAGCGTATAAGTCAACTCACGTTTTTCCAAAAAAAAAAAAAAAAGCTAAACTGTAAAGTAGTAAAACGAAGGAAGGAAGGAAGGAAGGAAGGAAGGAAGGAAGGAAGGAAGGAAGGAAGGAAGGAAGGAAGGAAGGGAGGGAGGGAAAGGGAAGGGAAGGGAAGGGAAGGGAAGGGAAGGTGGGCGGATGGGCAGGCAGGCAGGCTGGTGGACACGAAATAGGAAGGGGAGGAATGGAATGGAATGGACGAAGGTGGTAAGAGAAAAGGGCTGAAAAGTCAATGAGACACATTTTTTTTCGAAGACATGGAAGAATGGTACAAGTTGCCATTGAACATTTTTGCATGAATACCTTCTAGTTATTCAATGTATACAAAAATCTCAAGTAGTACTTCAAGATCAGTCTTCCAAGAGCACCTAAAAATAAAGTTTCAGTGGCTTCCAGTGATGTTAAAAACACCCAGTAAAAGCGGCAAATATTACCTTGCTGTTCTCTGGAAATTAGTTATTTCCTACACGAAACTATGCTTATGATATCAATTTTACGTTCTCAACGGATAAAGGTACCCTGTACTTGTAAATAAGCGAGTGAAATACCTTCCGGGGTAAGGCATTTTTGAAAGACGAAAGGAACGGCCGTTTTCGATTTTCATACAATTTTGTTACGTTAATAGCTTATCTCTGATGGTCAGAACATATTTTTCAACTCGCTCTCGTTAAGCAATGGCCATGCACTTTAAGTGACAAGCAAGTTATTAGCAACCTGTTACAATAAAGAGTCACTTTACTATTCTTTCCCAAGCTGGACTGATCGGTGAGGTATCTGTGGAATACAGTGTAGTTTGCCTCGCAGTAAGGACGGCTTAAATGGAAAGTACTTCATTGTAAACAGAACGGTTTTTTTACATGGATGATGTGTCAAATTTACTCGCCCCAAACAGTTGTTAATAGTAATCAAGTATATTGTAGTTTTGGTGTGTCAAAATATGACAACACTATCTTCGAACTTGCCTAAATGCGACCTACTAAAATTCCTTTGTCATCAGAACGACCGAAATGAAAATATAGTAATGTATGCTTTCATTGCTTTGCCAAAGCCTTTCAATAAAGGTAAAAATATGATGACATATTTCACAACCCTACTTGATAACAGCTGTCTATCAATACTTATAATAGCTGCCTCTCAGTACCTGTCAACTGTTTAGAAAATGGGAGGAGACTGTAAACAGACTCTCCAGTCAGTGACAAATAATATTAATCTAGCCTTACATGATGACTATGCAGATCATTATGCGTGCATTATCGTTCTGAAGACTAAAAGGGAGTTACGAACGGGAGTCAAGTCAGAGAGCGCTACGGGACACACCAAGAAACATAAGACCAAGATTTGAGATCTCTGAGTAAATTTGATTGCTTAATTTACGTGATTCTCTTTATAAAAGAAACCTTTGTATTTTGGACATGTTAGCCAAGATGTCTATCACTATGAAGGATCCTTAAATTCGTTATTTAGTACTTTTTGATTCAATATATTTGTTTTACAGGACTCCACTGAAAACCAATATTTTTTGACGTGGGCTCCCTAAATATCTTCATTATAATAATTAAAGCCAACACTAAACAACAGTGTGACTGTTTGCGCTAACTTATTTGTATAGGGTAGACTATTCTGATCATAAAGTTCCGTTACTTATTTTCTCTGTTGTCAACATATTTCTATTGTCTAAAATAAGATATTTGTAATTTTAGAGAATTTTGGAGTTATTGCCACTTTCATTTCGGAAAGCTTATCGTTCACTCATTTAATGGTTTTTTATCAATTTTATTAAACATGCCCATGTTTAAGAGTCGCTTTCTTTCAACTTGAAAATGAAGTCCGAGCCGTGAGTTCGAAATGTTGTTCGTTATCATCACAGTTTTTTTTTTTCAACTACTTCCTTCCTCCCACGCAATTTTCTCTCCCTCGAGAGCCAAAGATTGTAAAAACAAACACTTGGCATCACGTAGCTGTACAGGACACTGAACTAGCATATGAACCCTCTACTCATTTGCTGCCAGTTCACTGGCACCTTGCACAACGTATAAAAGTTGAACAAAAAAAACAAAAAAAAAAAACGCACAAGCACAACAGAAAAGTAATGCTTGACAATTTCCATAACAAACGCAACATACCAGGTTTTTCATTCTCAGAGCTCACTAAGTTACTTGAAACTACTGAATTGTACTTGTAAATAGCGCCTTAGGGAAGCACTTGCCAAACAATTCCACTTTTGAGCTACAACTACGGAAGCATAGTAACCACCATTAACTAACCCGAGATTTGAATGAGGGCGTACTACAAAATGGGGTATCATGAAAGGCACGTTAACTTTTGTTCTTGTCTACCAGATTTGATCAGGATCGACAGGCCGGCGAGAAAAAATAACTTTGTTCACTGTCAACCAGAAAAACAAGACAAGGATTGGAATTCAATTAACAAAGCACGCCAATCTAACAGTAAACAGGCCTTGCACATACTGTAACGTTGCGGTAAACAGTCATTACGCTGTCTCCTCGAGTGGACTCATGTTTTTCACGAGCAGGTACAACAGTGAACGTAAATCGTCACTCGACTGGAATTCGATCAATATTGAACGCGTCTCACGTGAACACTGCTGTACAACTCCACATGCGCAAACACATAGCTTGGACCTTAGTACCCTTGACTGTATTAGTGTTTGTTGGGACTTGTTGGTCAGTTCGAGGAAACGTTCGCAAAGCAACCGTGACAGGTCGAACGTTCAAAGAACTTCTAACTGTATCGTGTAACTATGAAGTTAAACAAAAACCCTGGAAGTAAAACGTAGTGAGGAGACATAACTACCAGCTTTCAAAGTACGGGCCCCTCGTAAATGTGTAAACGTGAACCTACGTTCATATATTTATAGGAAGTGCTGCTACAGATTTGAGCCCTGGCCTGCCAAAATAGCATAACATAACCAATAGCTGTCCCTGCATGTTGTTGATCATGGTGACGACGGTTTTCAAATTCAAAAACACATAACATAAAAGTGAAATAACATTAAACAGTGTAATAAACTGCAACATAAAGAATAGCAAAGCTCGACGTCGACTGTTATATGTCACGAAAACATTTATCATCATCGTTTATACGTAATTCTTCACAACAAGCTTTGATGCCTGCTCTACTTCTTTAGTATACAAATTCCTTCACACTTCTCTTAATTCCCTCAGGTTGGCGAGGAAAACACTTAAGTGTCTTACCTTAAATTTGTGTGTCTTCTCCTGTTATTACACCGTCATCACACAGGAAATATACGTATTTCACCCTTGCCTCCCTGCGCTTGAGTTGTTATGTCGCCGTATGACAGTGTGTGGGCTGATACCGGATCCGTGCTTGAGAAATCAACGATGTTTATAATTAGGCTGTACACCAATAAATTCTAATCCCAATTCACACATCGCACTCTGATACGTCGTGATTATTCAGCAGTTATCGATCAAAATACACTTTGTAAGAGTCATCTATTTTCAGAAAGTCGTCATTTTCTTTAATTGTTATCCGTACAATATGATCCCATAGTTGCGTAAAATTAAAATGTACTTGGTTTATCGACCGTCCTGTCCCAGTGCTGTAATTTATGTAAAGTAAGTGATGTATTCACTGCACGTATCCGTGTGGGAAAATTTCAAAGAAAAACCTCAAGAGGCTTAGCCTATTAAAGCCCTTTTGTCAAGGTGAAAGTGATTTACGGTCATGACAATATACACTCAACACTCTGCTAAGCGTGTTTTTGCTGCACAGAGGGACACCTGGTAGGGTAAAAGTCCATAATCGAAGACTAATCGGTTTAGCATCACAGGTTAATTATCCAAGGATCAAAAGCGTTGCCACACTAAGGATTACTCCTTTCATAGTGTGCGGACATAAATACGGGTAGATTTATAGGTAATACTGACCCTTTGGACTAATACCGTCGTTGGCAGTGAATAGAAGACTGTAAAAATCCATTATATATAACACTTAGGGTTAGACACTTATGGTAAGTTTATTATCACAAGTACCGGTTCATGATAAGTGTCTCAGCGGGAATGCCCACCCAAATGATATTGGACTCGCTCCAACGAGTGATAAAATTTTCATTTTTCACTTTTTCTTTCCTCCTCTTTCTTTTCTCACCCCAGGGTTTGACGCGCTCAGTCTAAACGTGCTACAATGACAACAGTCTGAAAAGGTGGAGACTCGTAAAACGGCGAGGAGAAGGTTTACTGGTAAAATGGGTGAAGAGTCAACAACTTCCACCACTAAAAGCGAAAGGGTTTGTGAAAATACGCAAATTCCGCATGCAGTAAACCTAAACGCTTCTGCGAACTTTGAAATTATAACTCGTACGTGTAGTTGTAAGTGTAAATATTAGTCTGCACATTTCTCGCGCTTTTAAGTCTCGATCCAGTATGTTTTTAAACCGCGTGCCCGATATTTTGCTTAAACGGAAGCGTTCACTTCTTTCAAGTAAATACATGTTGAAGTGTTTTCGTGTATTCACTATATAATATTGACCATGCCTGAAGTTCCAAACATATTTTTCTAAAAATGTTTGTAAACAAGACACAATCTCAAGAGTGTTATGTGACAACAGCCCCAGGCGTGGATACATGAAATACGGCTCAGTAAAATGAGGAAAATATATTAATTTTTCTTTTCCTCGCGTATTTGTTATAATACGAAGACAAGTGAAGAAACGGTATACAGTGTGCCAAGCTTCACGCGACAGAATATCATAAGATATGCATGTAGGCATGTCATTTCAAACTTATAATACCAGGTATTTTTCTTCATTCGCAAGTCAATATTTGACAGTTAAATAGTTCCTACACAATATCAATCTTACCAAGTCACGCTTTGTAGGGGACATTACAACTGGAATTAAAATAATTACTTAAGCTCTTTATATTTCTCTTAATTGTATTTGTTTGTTTTCCTTTTTTTCCCTCCAGTAGACACGCCCACTAATGCCGGTTCAATATGAGCTTTTGCACCCGTTACACTTATAGCCTGCAATTTGCCAATTTAGATCAAACGGCACTTTTTTTCCCAATGGATTCACAGCCTTTGACAGTATAACTGGAATACCACCATAGGTCGTATGCAAGGTTATTTTCATTCGTTCCATGAACCGTAACCTCCTCGGCAACTTCAGATTCTTGTAGGTTGCCAAGCCCACTGCTAGAAAAACACCAAAAACCAAACGAACATAAAGACCTGTTTGAATCGTCCATGTCCCGGTGACTAGAACCCGTGTCATGCGGTAACATACTTGCGATGCTTTCGACAAGTATTGTCCTCTAAAATGCTATGCATCCCCGAGGCTTGATCATCCCATTAAAACATCCCATATTCAGGCTGGCAGCAGTTTGTGCTCCTGTTGCACTGTTCTCTTGGGTTGATGTTTTCAACCTAAAAGAGAGGCAGTAACCTAAAGGAGCCAACCTAGTCAACCTAGACAGGCTAGAAGTTAATTACGCCAAAGAGATTCGGTACCATCCTTAGGCTATTGCGCTGGGCTGTAAGTGATGCTCCATACGCCTTCACTGCTCCAAGATCATCTTCTACTTTCTGTAACAAACTCTGCAACACGGAATGAGGAAAACGGTTATATAACCATTGGGCCGTGTCAAATAGTTATGAATAATACACACAGGCAAATGTACCTTAAGGTCTTCCATTTCTTTATTGAGTGAGATGTTCTCCTCCTGTGACGATAGAACCACTTTCCGAAGTTCCCTTAGTTCAAGCTCTCTATCTGTAAAGAGATCAATAAAATAACTGATTTGAAGCAACAACAGCATCGTCATTAACAAACACGACAAGGAAAAAAATAGGTGCTCGATGAGCACATGAATCCACGGCCGTAAGTAAGTGGATTAGGAATCGCTGCAGGGCCTGGGTTAAATTCAATGTCTCCAGATAACAAAAGCTTCTTTCCTGACAAGATGTAGTTCTTATTATCAAACTGAACTCGGACAAAAATTCTGGATAACATTTATAATTACTACCAGAAGACCAACACTTTTCTTGTTCAAATTTTGTTTAAAAAAATCGAGTAAAAACAGACTCTTCTTCATGAGCAAGCTTGACAATACATAGCTTACAGCTGGTAGCCACAGTGAATAAAACAGATGAAAAGGGAACACTTTTCTTCCAGAAATGATTAATTCTACCTCTTACTTTTCTGTGTTTAACTGATTTTAAAACTTCGCGTGGTAATCTAGATGGTTCTCTGTCTCTTTTCCTACATGAAGCAACTTATAAATATACTGATCAAAGATTAAAGATTTACTCTTACATGTATCTTGCCTAAGTGTATGTAAACACTGGAAAGATTGGCCTTCACTCCGAGTATTTGCAGAAAAAATACTAGTTACATAATGACCAGGCATAGCTTCTGTGGATGTGTTTTCCATGGTCATGATTTCGTCAACTAAAGCTTTTTGTTTGCACTCTACTAAGAGAGTCATATCCCCTTAAGAGGAACTCGCACGTAATCGCGGTGGAATTGACTGCGTTGTGCTCTGACCGCATCATCCTTCGAAAGGGATGCGTACTCCCTCGAAAGGGCTGTATAATCCCTTGAAAGGGTCGAATTATCCCTTAAAAACGCTGCATAATCTCTCGAAAGGGATTCGAGTTTCCTTGAGAGGAATGAATTACCGCGAACGGTGAATTCGTGATTTCTGTGCCATTTGAATCGCCCAGTGATCGATGTAATCGGCTTGATTGTAGATTCTGTTCTACATTGCGAAATATTGTTTTAAAATTTGAGTGCATGGCATTAATGTCCTCTGCATCACAAGCAACATTAGGGACCTTTATACGATGCAAGGACGGGAAGGCCAAGACGGGAACGGCAGTGGACGCGGGAAATAAACTTTCGCGTGCCGTGTGGCCAAAGGCAAAATGCTTTAAGTTGTGTAATTTTCGTATAGGACGGCGACGTCAATATCTCTAGCTTCATAAAAGCTTTTCATAAAACCAATGACATCCCTTTGAGATAGTATAGAAATATTATCCAGTTAAGCTTAAACGACGGTGAACAGACGACACGGAACTTACTCTTGTTTATATATGTAAAGCAAACCTTCCTGATATCTCGGTATTTAATACGGGGTGTCTGGAAAACCCGAATAGCGAATAGCGAATAGTCGCGAATAGCGAACAGCGAATAGTCCCGAATAGTGCGAATAGTCTCGAATGGTACGAATAGTGGTGAACAGTCGCGAAAAGTGGCGAATAGATCAACAACAGTCTCCATTTGGCGCGAAAATATGCTCGGATATTTGTCCGCGGACATTATCTGTTCCGAGAAGCGAACAGTTTTCCGAGAGAGCGTAGCTCGAGGAAAACTGTGAGCTTCAAGGAACAGATAATGTCCAAGACAAATATCTGAGCATATTTTCGCGCCAAATGAAGACTATTGTTAATCTGTTCGCCACTTTTCGAATAGTAGTACGAATAGTGCGAATAGTGGCGAATAGTTAACAAATAGATTCCATGTTGCCGTGCGTCTGTTCAATAATAGATCACAGATGACGTCAAAATGTGGTAAGAACAAAAAAGTGACTCACGAGGCGATAACCGAGTGTGTCACTGATGTTCTTACCACATTTTGACGTCTTCTGTGATCTATTACTGAACAGACGCACGTCAACATGGAATCTATTTGTTTTACATCATAACGAAACAAACTACTACAGATAAAGCTTTTTTTATTTCAAAATCTTCCAACATAACTCGAAAGCCGGCCTTTGCCCACTTTGGCGAACACGAAAAAAGCCATTTGATGTAATCTATTGTCTATACAAATTGAAGCAATCTCATTGGTTGCTATGCATAGCGAAGAATTTTGATTGGTCCAGGAAAATCACGCCACTGTCAAACTTGACTCGAGCGTCGCTTCTCGTGGAATGAAAACTTACAGCGAAAGCAGAATTGAACTACAAAATCTACAAATCTTAAAGAAAATGCTGGATAAGTCAAGTCAGGTTTTGTCATCAGAGCAGCCCTGTGAGCCGAAAAGCTTGGACGTTGCTTTGAATATTGCAGGAGTTGAAAAACTACGCTCGGAAACTTGCGGTTGCGGTCAACCTGGAGGCCATTCGATTCGAGTTTTGAATGAAAGGAACGTTAGTGATGGTGGAAATTTGTGTCCTCTGTGGTTGGAAATTCTCAAATCAGTGTGAAATAGTGTCGGAGACACCTTTTAGCTGCGATACAGTTGGCCGTGAGCTGTGGTGAGCTATATTTTGCTCGCTGTTGTGCCCTGAAACGGACCAGAACATTCGCATCGGAAAGTAAGGTTATCTGTTTATTTTCACTGATTTTAAGAAGTAGTTTTAATGTTTCATTCCAGACAATTACTGTGTCAACAATTATTTTGAGACTGAGAAAAGTTCAATGTTTTAAAATAAAATAAATTAATCTCATAAAGATTTTGTTTACTGGGTTTGTTAAATTCGAGATAAAGTAATGGTTCTCGGCTTACCAAGACCAATTTTGTGTTTGGTTTAGTCTCGCTCGACTGCCGACTGAGACTGCTCGAGTATTTCTTCCGAGTCATTTTCTAAAACAGAAATGGCTTTATCTTTCTTCTTCCTACTAGACTATGCTTCTGGTACCTGTTCAATGCCTGTACAAGACTTTCCTGTACCTTATCTTTTGCCCAGTCATGTAAAATATTATCTAAATTCTCAAAACTTTCCGCCATTTTAAAACACAGAGGGAAAAACTTTGAAATGATGACGTCAATCGTGCGTCTGTCCTCTAATAGATCATAGGCTAGAACCAATCAAAATGTGAGAATAACTTGGATTATTATATAATGGCAAATAGTGGCAAATCGTGGCAAATAAGGTACCTAGTATCTCGCAGTCAACCTCGCAGCAACGTAGGATGGGATTTTCCCGCTAAAAAGCACAGACGCTTATCAGGACAAAAGGTGTTTCTAAACGAATTTTCGTCTGTTTTAACCGCTGCAAAAGCGTGAATACTTCTTTATTAGATTATCCTTGTGTTTTCTGTTTTCTTAATGTCGGCGATGGACAGCCCTAGCCTGAGTTCGGAGAAGAAAAGGTAATAAATTCACTGAAATTCTGTTGCTAATTTGGATAATTAATTAACGCAGGATATTACATCTAAAGCGGTGACTATTGACGACTATTCGTCATTATAATCCATCAAATATTTTCGCTCGCGCGCGATTGGTCTAAACGCGTCATGTGACCGAATATTCCCCAGTTGAAACTGGGGAATATCCGACAATATTCCCCAATTTTCAAAACTACGCGCGTTGCGAAAAACATTTGAAGAATAATAAACACAATAGCCTCCATTTGGCGCGAAAATATGCTCGGATATTTGTCTTGGACATTTTCTGTTCCTTGAAGCTCACAGTTTTCCTCGAGCTACGCTCGCTCAGAAAACTGTTCGCTTCTCGGAACAGATGATGTCCGCGGACAAATATCCGAGCATATTTTCGCGCCAAATGGAGACTGTTGTTGATCTATTCGCCACTTTTCGCGACTGTTCGCCACTATTCGTACTATTCGAGACTATTCGCACTATTCGGGACTATTCGCTATTTGCTATTCGCGACTGTTCGCCATTCGCTATTCGGGTTTTCCAGACACCCTATCTTGTTCCTCTCAATCGTGCAGTCGGTCATTCGGGCATTAATCGGGAAGCGATCTTCGCACATCCGAAGTTTGATTAAGTACGAATATTCTTTTGTTACACATTTTTGGTGAACGGACACACTCGATGAGATAAAATCTACGACCCTCCGGCCGTAGATTCCAAAAGAAACCAACAAAAAACAAGAACAAGACACAAGCTCGAGTACATGTAATTTACACAATAAGCTCACATAAAAGTAAATACCCCTAACGCATGGGAACCATACATCATTAGAAATGCTTTATTCAGTGGCCATTGTCGTACAAATGCAAATGTACTCACTCAAGTTTTGTTCCAAGAACTTCTCGGTAAACTGTGAGATAGTGAGCATTGATTCAGTTGGTATCAAGTTTGCGCCTACAGTATCTGCCACAGCAGTGCAGGGAGCCAGGTCAGGAGAGTCACTCACAATCTTATCAGTGCCATTGGCATTTTGTTCCGCTTCGCGTTCAAACTCTCCAGTGAGCATCAGTAAATGCTGTTTTCCAAACAAATGTTCTTTCTTATTGTGAGGGGAGCTGAAGAACTGGTTGCAGACCCTGCAGTATAATTCGTTAGAGTCATCTTCCTGCAAAAGCCACAGACAGAACAATGATTGAAACACAAACAGAAAACAAACAAAAACCGCTATAAAAGAAAAACAGCAACAGGGTCATTACTACGTGCATTAAATCAATTCCAACACGAGGAAGGAGTTACCAAACAGAGAATGTAGTCTACTCAAATGCCCATAATGTATGTACAACCGATGGTCAGGCCTGTTGCAAATTCAAAGGCCAAGCCGGTCAAGAATGAAAGTTCACGACAGTTAGAGACAATTCAAACTGTTTTAATTCAAGAGAGTTCTAATCATTGCAGGGATGAAACAAAAGCGATAGCCTGAGAGTAGGCTTTTCGTGTGTAAAGGTAGGTAAGGTAAAACTTTATTTATGCAGGGTGGCCCATTCAGCACAATGGCTGGTATCCAGAGGGGCCCTGCTAAATACAATTTCTAAAAATATAAAACGTCTAATAGTATAAAATAGTTATAAAAATAGAGTTAAAAAAAAAAACAAACTAACGTCTAGTAGTTGAGATAGTTATATAAAAAGAGTTTAAAAAAATTAAAACGAGTTACAAGTATGAACTGATAGGGAAAAAAAATAGATATCATAAATTAAGTGCTATAAATAAAATGGGCTTTGACAAGATTTTTAAAAGAGGAGAGTGATACAGCTTGTTGGATTTTACAAGGTAGTGAATTAAAAAGGGCTGTGCCAGAAAATCTAAAAGTACGTTTGCCAAGGCTAAGTTTGGGTTTGGGTAGATGGAGGTCAGCCTTCCTTCGAGTGTTGTAACCATGTACATTGTAGTTCCTAATGAAATAGTTACTTAAATATTGAGGAACTAAGTTATGCAAACATTTAAAAACTAAAACACATTTGTGGATTTTACGGTTCGTTTCTAAGTCAGTCCACCCTAAAACATTAAAAGTATCTCTAGAAGAGTCACGCTTGAGAATGATACGGGCAGCACGGTTTTGCAACCGCTGCAGACTTTTGCTGGAGCCAACAGACAGTTCACCCCAAGCAGTGTCAGTATAACTTAAGATTGGCTCAATAAGGGTATTGTAGACACCCTTCGCTGCTTTAAGAGTGAGGCAAGATCGTATGCGTGCTAGAAGTCCCAGACGCTTATTAACTTTTTTACAAGTAGTGTCTATATGCTCTTTCCAGTGAAGCTGTTCATCGAGCATAGTCCCAAGGTAAGTGAACTTCGTCACTCTCTCTATGTCCTTGCTTTGAATCTGCAGGACAAAGTCTGAGGTGGTTTGCAGCAGTTGTCTTGTTCCAAAGAGTAACCCTTTGGTTTTGCTCTGGTTTAGTATTAGCTTACTGTTCACCAACCACTGCTCAACACGGTTGAGGTCTTCTTGCAAATTTTCCCTGATGTTGCTAACCTCAGATCCAGAATAATAGATAACAGTGTCATCCGCATACATGCTAATCGACGAGTGCAGTAAACATTGAGGCAAATCGTTTAGGTGTATCACAAATAATAGAGGCCCCAACAAGGAACCCTGAGGAACACCGAAGTCGAGAGGAAGGCTGGATGATAACTCCTTTCCATATTGAACTCGCTGCGAGCGGGTGGTGAGATAGTTTCTGAACCAGCCGAGACTGTGCCCTCTAACTCCATAGTGCTCTAGCTTGTGAAGGAGACATTTGTGGTCAACAAGATCAAAAGCCTTTTTTAAGTCAATAAAGGCAGCGCCAGTCAACTGTTGTTTGTCCATGTGTTCTAATATATGATCAACCAAGTGGACAACCGCGGTTTCGGTAGAATGCTTCTTACGGAAGCCGGATTGATATACCGATAGAACTTTGTTAACCTCAAAAAATGCTAACAGTTGAACTTGGACCGCACGTTCCATGACCTTGGAAACGAGGGGGAGAACTGAAATCGGACGATAGTTGTTCTCGTCATCCTTTTTTCCTGCCTTAAAAATGGGAGTTACTTTAGCCTCCTTCCACTGAGATGGGATTTCGCCAGACGAAATTGTGAGGTTTATGAGATAAGTGATTGGCTTGGCTATTACAGAGGATGCGTCTTTGAGGAGTTTTGCGGGGATTTTGTCAAGCCTGGTAGCTTTGGATGATTTTAGCTTTGACAGCTCATGGCGCACGAAACTGGCGCTAACTTCTTGCAGAGTAAAGTCATTGTTAACTCTGGGGGCTAAAATTCTTGGCAAGGTATGGTCTTTGAAGACGCTGCATAGATTCTTTGCAATTGATGAAAAGAACTTGTTAAAGTTCGTTGCCGACATTGTTTCTGATCCTCCGGCCGCAGATTTCTTTTGTTTAGGTAAGATCTTGTTTAGTGTTCGCCATATTTCTTTCGAGCTTTGATCATTTGAGAGCTGGCTGGAGTAATAACAACATTTTTCTTTACGCATTTTTGTGTTCACAGCATTACGTAATCTTTTGTAGTTGCTCCAGTGAAGCTCTTTGTTTGTTGACATCGCTTTTTTTGTGTTGATGATCACGCTGGTGCATGAGGTCTTTTATTTCTGGCGTTAGCCATGGCACGGATCTTCCGCGGATACGGCGCGTGACAACGGGCGCGTGTTCATCGGCCGCTGTGAGAAATAGGTCTTTGAATGACTGCCACGCATCATTAGGAGTTTGGTCAAGTTCTAAGATATCCCATGGGATGCTGTTTAGATCCTCGCAAAACAAAGCGGGGTCGTAATGTTTATAATTCCTGGCCTCAACAATCCTTGGTGGTGGAAGCGGAATTCTGTGAAGTTTCCTAATTCCAAAAATGGCCGAGTGATCGGAAAAACCGATCGGTAATACTCCAGATACATAAAGTTCAGGCTTTGAAGTAAAAAATAAATCAATAAGAGTTTTAGAATTTTGAGTAATCCTGGTAGGGTCGGTAATGAGCTGCTTCAAGTTGAATAAATTTGCAATGCGCTGGAAATTTTTTGTCGCCGCATTTGGTGAAGTATAATCAAAATTGAAATCACCAAGTAGAACAGTTTCGAGACTTTCATTTACGTGGTTATTTAACATTTCCTCCAAGCTGTCCGTAAATGTCGAAGCGTCGAGGATTGGTGGTCTGTAAATAGCCCCAAACAGGATCTTTTTACTGTTCGGTTGTGATAACTCAAACCAAAGAGCTTCGATATTGTCGGCGGGAGTATCGAGGCGATTTAAACTCAAATTATCTGCTATGTAAACAGCTATACCACCCCCATGGCGGTCTCTGTCTCTTCTCATTAGCTGATACCCAGGGAGAGAAAGCTCTACATCCGAGAAAGAGTCGTCCAGCCAAGTTTCATTAAGGGACAGGACGTGAGGTTTGAACTTGTCACAAAACAGCCGCAACTCGTCCATCTTATTCCTCAGACTACAGATGTTGATGTGAAATGCCCGGAGACCTTTCGCTTCGAAAGGCAGTGATGTTGCGGGCCCTGGATTTGAAGACACATCGTTAGCCAGGAGTACTAGGTTTGCAGCTAGTGTGATATTCAGAAGTTTCGCGGCAAGGACTAGCTTCGACGTCGGCGCCATTTTAGAGAAAGAAAGAAAGAGAGGAAATCGCAGGCTACAAGAGTGACAGTCTGGAACCTTGACCAATTCTAGTAAAAACATTAACGTGTAGTCGATTCAAATTGTATGAGTACACGTGCATGTAGCATTAATCCAAATGCGGCAAAAGAATAAAAGTTGTATAGAGAATCTACCACACATTCACTTACCATTTGTTCGCTCAACAGTAAGCTCGACGGCACTTCCTCAGTAGTATCTACTCCTGAAATTGTCGCAACGAAGGAAATAAATATTTGTATATCCTGAATACGAACTCTCAGAAACCCACTATGTTACTTAATTTTGGCATGGCATTCAAGGCAATATTTACAGTACAAAATACACTTTGGAGTTATCCAATAATTAATAGTCAATATTTAAGGTAAAGGAAAAGCAATGAAGCTCAAATGACTGTTCGGTTTCGTTTGGAAAAGACGCAGACAAATAAGAGTCCAAATAGAATTGGACGACTGATAAAAAAAAAAAAACAAAAACAAAAAAAAAAACAAACAAAAACAACAGAAAAACATTCAAACACACGTTTATTATGATTGTCCGACGTGATTTTATGTTCACTAAGCAATTAACCCTATCTGAAAAATATTGAAAGTACACGAATTAATCATTTTTCAATTTAAACGTTTACATAGAAGGCTTGCTACGAACTATTTTCCCAAGAAAGAGCAAAAGAGCTACGGTCTCCCCAAAACGCAGACCATGCAGCAGGGTCCGAAATTGCGCTTTCCTGGTCGCCAATGCGACTAAAAATTTTGCACTGGCGACCAGAATTTCACAGCTGGTCGCCAGCGGGCGATTAACTATTTCAAGCCACGATAATTACACAAACTTTGATTTTCAGCCAAATCGATTAAAATAAAATTCAAAGCCGCCCGCCAATTGGTCACTTAATTTTTACCTTTCCGCCGCTTTTAAAGTATAAAACCGATTTTCCTGTTATTATAAATCTACCACAACGTTTCACAGCTACGATCACTGCGAAGCTTCGCCGCCATGTTTTTCCAGCGGTTTCCCATAACATACGTATTGCGGGCGCAGAAGGCCAGGTGCGTTCTTTCGCCATGAACATTTATTCAGGCGATGTGGTGTCCAAAGATGTCCTGAACTCTTTCCGTGATTTATTACAAAGTGGAGACGGAACATCCGCGAAGAAATTAGTGGAAGATTTCGATATTCAACATGGCGATCCATCGATCTTCTTGACAGAACGCGAAAGGAAAGATCGTTTTGCACATAGAGCAAAGAACTAAACGGCGGTTTTCAGTCGGGTACATTTCTGCTCCAAAAGGTAGAGACAAGAGAAGGTATAAAATTGACTTGAAACATTTGGCAGTCGCACGAAACTACGTATATGGCCGTCATTCGATTCGTTCGTCGTGGCTTTTCAGTGGTAGGTGTATAAATAATCAGCGTGTTTGTATTTAATCTTATCGTTAGCGGAAAAATCGCCATCATTGCGGCCCCAAACGCGTTCTCTTCGTTCCGATTCTTAAAAGAAAAATTGGCGAGCAGAATTTTCCATCTGGCGACCAAAAATTTTGGTTTGTGTTTCGCTGCGAAGGAAAAATTTTATTGACACTTTTTGGCGACCACATTTTTCCATATGGCGACTGAAAAAAAATTTCAGTCGTCAGTTGGCGCCTGCCTAAAAAAGTTAATTTCGGACCCTGTGCAGACTGCAGATTGCAGACCGTGCAGACCATGCAGACCGTGCAGACCATGCAGACCGTGCAGACCGATTACTTTTTTTCTAACACTTGACTCACTTTTCTCGTTTCTAGTGACAAAATAGTGTTCAACATGTCCTAATGTTTGTTATTTATCCACAGGCGGCACAAACTCAACATCTGACTGTTGATTCACGCGATTAATGGACTTTCTATGGGAAATTCCCTTTACTGGTCCTAAATATACTATAATCAAGCATAAAAACAAACTTACATAAATTCTGGGCGCAAATTGCATCAATTTTTGATGGGTTTGTGGTTTTATTTGTTTTGTCTTTTTTTTGTCTTTTTTTTTTTCGATTTTCTTAGTCTTCATTCTCCTCTTAACTGATTCATAAAAAAAAGGCAAGGAAGGTGATTCCAAGCGACCTTGTCCCACAAATCGCTTTTGCTTCACAAAGTACAGAATCGCCATTAGACTAGGAGTATTTCCTCTTTTGCTTAGTTAAGCGTGACCGTAAACCTCGAGGAAAAAAATCCTTGCATGAAATTTTTTCCTCGAGGTTTTCTTATGCGTCACGCACGATGGACTAAGCGAAACAGAGATCACTCGTAGTCTAAATCGCCATGAAAACACAACTGCCATATGGACAGATAAATTAATCATCGCATCAACTCATCACGGCAACCGTGCTGCGCAAAGAATTTCAAATGCTATTCAGTTTTCTGTGATCTTTCCATGCGTTATACTTTTTTGGCGCGATCGCAGTCACGTTCCAACAGCCATTTGGAATTACATTTTGCACACCTTGAGTAGAAAATGCACATGTCACCTGTGACATTACATTACAAGTGAAGTTTATTTCTACATTTTAAAATAGCTTCATTTAAGCATATTAAAGGGAGTTTGCCTTGCAAAATCTATAGAACATCAACATTCACATACCACCGAGTTCGCGCGGCCTGTGGATAACAAACACTCCGATACATAATTGAAGAGAACCAAAAAATATGCGAGTCAAAAATAAATGCAAAAATCAAGAGTAAGAAAAACAAGTACTCAGTCTGCACTGTCTGCATGGTCTATTATATGAGTACGGGGGTATTCCTATTTACCCTTTGAAATGCAATTGTAGCAGACTGTTATGTCACGTCATGCTATTAATGTATCGAATTGTACTGTCATGTAATGCCATGTAATGCAACACCATGTAGTGTATTGTATTGTAGCGTATTGAAATGAAATGTAAGTAGAGTAAATATTGTGTCACAAGAGTTGTATCAAAATAGAGTTAGTATTGTATCTTATTAAAAGTAGAATAAGAATCGAGCCGTATTGTAAGTAGAGTACATATTGTACTGTACTACATGTGGAGAGCACTGTACTTAATTGTAATAAAGTAAAGTAAGTACAAGTACAATGTATTGTACCATACTGTAAATAGAGTAGAATATTGTATTGTATTACAAGCAGAGTAAGTATTGTGTCGTACAAATGTAAGTAGAGTAAGAATAAGTACATTGTCCTAGTATTGTTCTGAAAGTAATGTAAGTATAGTTTCTAAAAGTAGAGTGATATTGAGATCGTACCAAATTGTAGACAGTAGAGTACTGTATTGTAAATAATTATGTATTTTGCAAATAAGAAAAACATTAACCACCTCTGGATATTCCCAAGGGTGGTCACTTAATAATGGTTCGACTGCAGTTATCAATGACTAACCCAACCTAACGCCAGCTTAGATTTGGAACACACTATTAATATTTCCTGACTAATTTATATTAACTGTGGCTTACCCACAATGGTCTTGATTTTCTTAGCATTTTGTCTTTTCATAAATGCCTGGTATTGCTCAGACTGTTGGTAAATTTTAAGCTCTTCAATGTAGCGTTTTTTGTCTTCTTCTGCTTCATCCAGGTATTTCTTTAGGTTCAAAAAACCAAAACAAAAATGAAAAGCAAAGGATTTTTAAATATTCTAGGAAAAAATGGGTGGTCTACTTTAACCTCAAATCCTAAGCACAAAAGTACTGTCTTGTACTTTGTATTAAAGGGTCTTGATAATAGCAGGCAAGTCAAGAATTTAAAGAAAACGACAAAACTTTTAAGTTTGAAAGACATGTCTCGACAGAGCCTACATCTACTATTATCTTCAGTTGATTCATGTACAAAGCCTTGTGAATTGAATTTATAATAAGTAGGGAAATGCTAATTGTGATGAATAGTGACAACAAAGTGAAGCAAAGCCGTGTAAATCTAAAACTATCCTTATAATCCTTTCACGCTTTGCTTCATTTTGTTGTCACTATTCATCACAATTAGCATCTCTCTACTTATTATAAATTCAACTTCCAAGGCTTTGTACATCAATCAACTGAAGATGAGATCTATCAAAACATTTCTTTCAAACTTAAAAGTACTGTCGTTTTCTTTAAAATCTTGACTTTGTATAAATATTACCCTTCCTAATTCCTAAATTGATAGCTTTTTGCTGATAATCAGTTGGCACATGGCACATCACATTTTAATTTCTACATGTGCAATCAAAACAATCCATGTGGGCTCCTCTTACAATAATTACTATGCAGAGCTGAGTTGGTGCAGAAGAATTGAAACCAGAATTCCTTGTACTGATCTTTGAGCACCCTTGAATTTATGTAAACTCTAGCTCTGCCCCTCACAGAACATTCAGTGATGTTTTTGATGTTTGACTGTACATGTTTATTACAAATCGCAAAAACAAACAAAGAAATAATGATAACGATAACGATAGCGACAGCAATAGCAATAGCATTAACAATAACTTATAATCAAATGATTTAACACACAATTGTTTATGTTCGTAAAGGACGTAGATGTGCAGTGGAACCCCCCACCCTTTTTTTTATGAACACTTTATTCTAACCTGAACAAAAGCTCAGTCAGTTATTTTCTTATTTAAAGACCCTTTTTATATAACCAGTCTGTTAATATTTGTGAGTTCATGTATGTATTGGTATAAATTTTTCTTACCTGCTTCTCCTCTTGAAGAAGATTACTCCACTCCAGTCCAAGTATCTTTGTTATTTCAGGAAACAGTAAATTAGGATGTTGTTGCTTCACTTCAGCTCGACGACTGTTGATAAATCTCACATACCTGCACAGGTATATCAATAATCAACAATGCACTTTCCAAATACAAAAAAATCATTTTGGGTAAAATTCAGGCCAGAAAAAAGTAGTTACATTTAAAAAATACTGTTTACATGTACAAATAGAAAACTACTTGTGCAATGCATAGAAAATATACTATCACAATTGAGTGAGATTGTTGTTGCATTGCAGAACATTGTTGCTTTTATAATTATTGAATATAGTATTTGTTTTAGTATTTGCTTTTGGGTCCGATTTACAAGTTACCTTAAGAGGAAAACTTTGATCAAATGGCATATTAGAGATTTCCCAGTTTATAAAGTTCTGCAGTGATAATTTGATAATTTTCAAGGTAAAACAAAAAAGCTACTGAATGCTACTGAATACTACTCACAACTACTTGTAATCTCAAAGGATCAAGTTATCAAGAGATTTGTAACATTTCTGTGCTTGTTAAAGTGTCCATATGGCCAACGGGATTATTGTGGTTTTGGTATCTCTATAACATCTAAAAAAGTATTCAAACCAAAAGAAATGGATTCTGATGCTTTTTTGCCTTAAAAAGAAGCTTTAAATCCCACTCCAGCAATGCCGAATGAAGTTGACTGCGTAATGAAAGATTGGTGAATCTTCACTTCAGGAACATCTCAAAGCTTCATGTTTTTATTCTACTTGCTTGATGATCGCATTGCTTTGCCAACTTTCATTTGTTTGTTTTTTGTTGACGAAAGCTCCTCACCACCACTGAAATAACAGTGACAGGAACTCTTGGGACTTGATGCTATCCAACATGACGTCACAAACCATCCAGAAACCTAGACTCTTTTTTTGCACTAACTCATTGTCAACTTCATTAGCTTCTGTCAGTTTTTCTACAGATCTTGCCCCATATCAAGCTACTTGGAAATAGATCCTTTGGAAATACATCAATTCAGTACAGTTTTATTATTTAAGAAAAAAACTCAAGCCCTTACTTCTTACTAATTTTTTTAAGAATAACTATCATATTTTTCTTTCTTTATTTATTTTTTTAGATTCTTTTCTTTATTTTTTTATTTTTTTATTTTTTTTGTTTTTGGGAGGGGGGTATTTTCCTAGTTTTTTAGTTTTTAAGTTTCTTAGAGTAACATTTTAGTTTGTAGGGATAGTCTGGCATAGCGCCTTGGGCAAATAATGGATGTGTGCACTATATAAATAAACTATTATTATTACCATTATTACCATTACCATTATTATTATTATTATTATTATTATTATTATTATCATTATTATCATTATTATCATTATTATCATTATTATCATTACTATCATTACTATCATTACTATCATTACTATCATTACCATCATTACCATCATTACTATCATTACCATCATTACCATCATTACTACCTGTATCATTACTATCATCCAGGTGATCTGACCGTAAATAATTAACCAATCATCTTCAAGGAGAAATTATTTTTAAAGCCGCACAGAATTCTTTGCGCGCCTAGTAGAGCTTGTTCTGTCCTTCGGCATGTAGTCCATCGACACATCGATAGCGCTGTGAGGATAAACATGGCAGTTTTCAGTCGGAAGGCTTTTTTTCTCATCATGCTTTGGTTGTGAGTGGAGTTATAACTTTATTACAGAGTATTCTTAAAGATTTTTAAACTAAGAAAAGTTCAGTACTCGATTATCTAGACCAACAAAGTCAGTGAGTTGGCTTGTGGGCCTTCTGCATGGGCACATGACATGTTCTCTCCCGCAAGAGGTGGTTGAACCTTCTTTTCATTGATCCATACATTTTGATGGCGTATTCAGCTTTGTTGGTTGAAGGAACTGTGTGCAGAAGACGTAAGGAAGCCATCTGTGCTGCTCGAACTAAAGATGGATCTTGTACAATCGGATATCTTTCCTCCGGATTCTCATTGGTGTCGTCGCAGAGATCGTAAACAATAGCAAGTCCTCCATCAGTTGCGAGACTTTGTTCAACATTTCTCGCAGCTTCGTTGTTCCAGGCTCTCTTCCACAGGCCAACAATAGTTTTATTCTATGAGGTTTTTTGTGTCCTACTACTTGTAAAGTTTGCTCCACCTATTTTCCGCCGCTTGCTGTCAAGAAAGACGGTTTTTCTTCTTAAAATCGTGCGCTCGAAAAGTGCAGGTAATCATGGCGCGTTTGGGGGACAAATCTAAAAACTTCCAAGGTCTTGTTTTCACTCCTAACAGGGATAAATTACTGCTTTGGGCTTTAAAATAGAAAGGAAAAATACAAATCAATGTTTAGGTGGCCTCAGTATGGAGGATGAAGTAGTACAGAGTCCGTAGAACTTTCTGGTGAAGAAGGTTTTCTTCCTACAACCGCCGCGAAAACATGAAGATCAGAGCGCTTTCAGATCGCAGATTTAAAGCAGCTTTTCGGACTTAAGAAACAAAAATGGTAATGTACATTATTACTTCGAAGTTGAATTCAACTTTTGGAACGATTGGTAAAGCTACAGGCGTTAAAATGTCTGGAAAAGCGGTCGGTAAAAACTCAAGCTTTTGCGTTAGCGTAAAGAATAATCTGAACATGTGGTCATGCAGCGAAGCACGTGTGCAAAATTTTGAACAATTTTTTGCTTTTAAATATGTTTTTTCGCCTCAGCGTGAATGAAAATCTATTGTTATTGACCTTCCTTTCGCATTTCTTTCATTTGGTTCCCTGTATTTGGGAATTTTAGGTTTTAAAAGTGAACAGTAACTTGCACGCTGGATTTCTGCATATTTAATGTACGGCGACCTCCAGGCGCTTTGTTTATTTTCTTTGTTCGCTTCGTTCAAATATTTCCGCGTCTTATTAAGCTACTACAGAACCGCTAGGAAAAGAACCAAAATGGCCACTAATTAACACAGTTGAAATACGACTGATCTCAAAATAATTGGCTTGTTTTTGTCGTCTTTTTGATTTACAACTTTCATCTTTCTTTCCAGTGCCGTCATATTTCGTCGCGCGGCGAAGAAATTGCTCGATTTCTTGTTTTCAGATTGATTTTACAAGAGTTCTTCGCTTTTATTTTTCGTTGTTTTCTCAAATGTTAGTCGTTACAAGAATGAAATTCGGTTGTATTTGGTTTCGTTTTGTCCCCCAAAGTCAATAATTAACTCATTTTCGCAAAGTCAATTTTCTCTGCTTCTGTGGGACATTTTGTCGTGCGGTAAGGAAATAATATAATTTCTTGTTTTCTCACCAGTTTTGTACATCAGGTTGAGTTCTTTTTGTTAATATTTTTTAATATTTCGACCCTTCATTTATTGAACTTTAAACGGGACGTAACATGTCGATTATTTCGATAGTCGATAAAAATCGATCATTGTCGATCGTTTTCCATACTAATCAATCGACAAATATCGGAGATCGATAAAAGTCGATCACACAATTTATTGTGATTATCGACTTTGTTCGATTATGATTGATTTTGATCGATTTTGATCGATTTTGATCGATTTCAATCAACAAGTATCGGAAATACAAAAAACTATGTATGGCGTAGGCATACGTAGGTTGCGGACTGGTACAACAGTCACAGGCGCAAGGAGAAGCAAGGGGCATACAAACTGGGCGAATTTAGCCAACCTAGCGGAGAGGGAGGAGAGTCGTAGCAGCTTGTATTTGTCAAATATTGAACTGAGTAAAAACACTGATGAAATAACATGTCAATTTACTTTACTTTACTTCTTAATTACTTTGCTGGCCTCGATTTTTTCCCGCATCTAGTCTAAACTTTGGCCCGTTCTGTCCCCGCGAGGAAACATGACTTCGAGTTCCCAGGATCTCTCATCTCCCCCGCCTAGAGAGACCCTGGGTATTAGGTTGGTTCGATTTACAATTTTAGTTCAGCTGAAACTGTTAATCGATCATTTCTCGAGGTAATTTAAACATTCTATTCTGTAATGAATAACAGACCACTTGGTTGTTCAGGTTTTTATTTAAGTTTATCGCCATACAGATTTACTTTAGAGCTGTTTACACTCGGCATAAAAAAAGTCATTGGAGCTATTATTGCTTTGGTTACTTGAATTTCGTAGCTGATTGAAACATTTGTCTGCATTTTTGTCGATAAAATCGATAATCAGTTGAAAATCTTGTGCTTATCGACTTTTATCGACAAATTTAACTTGTCGATTGACAATTATCGACAAATATCGAGTACTATCGTCTTATCGACTACGTTTTCGATGATCGACTTTGATCGACATGTTACGTCCTGCTTTAAATAAACGATGTCTTGAAACCTGATCTTGTGTCTGTGGTTACTCCGCATATGGTTTAGGGGTGGGTCGCGGAAAATTTCATTCAGACGTCAATGGGTTAGTGCATGTTTGATTGTTTGAAGTTGTGTAAGCTGTTCATAAACTGCCCCTGCGCATTTTTGGACAGTGTCATAGTCATCATTTCCCAACCAAAGAGCAACTGTTGCACTGTGCTCAGTAAATTATAAGGCTGAATGATTTTCACTCTGACACTTTTCTCCCCTGTGAAATGGAGTGACCATTTCAGCCATGGGAAACCATCATGATGCTGTTGGTTGGTGTTGTAACTGCACTCTGTACACCTGACTGACTTAGAAATAGTGTAATGTAATTCTCAATGTCAACAAAGCCCACAACTACCTCTCCAAATTTATTAAAGGTCAGGCTAATCTTTTCTAGCAATTCCTGGCGTGTGCCATTCAGACTATTAAATTTTTTTTCTTTACTGAGTTGGAGGGCGTTTGATCGAATGGTCGACCGAACTAGTGTTGTGGCCGACATACGACAATAATAAAATGAATGACTAAATAAAAGCAAACGAGAGATCGATGGAATGCAGTTCCTTTAATACTGTATAGAAAGTACACTATTAAAAGCAAATTGAAGTAAAACACCAAGTGATTTTCAAGCTTACAATGCGATGCGGCCAGCGCTGCATGTTGTGCGATTCAAGTACTCAAATCGCTTCCATCCAAGTGTAGAAAAGATTCACCGTCGAAAGACACTTCCCAACTGTCCAAATCAACACTTCTCATATTAACAGCACAATTCCGAGTTCCAAGCGCGGTATAAGACAAAACAAAATAATTCTGAAAAGCATCAACACTCGCTCTGGCAGTGACCGCCATCATTCCAATGCATACTCACGACTACGCGCGGGCTGCCTTATGGGATACGGCAATAAAATTTTCTCTCCAGTCTCGCGCAATGACGTCACCAGATCACCTGGATTACTATCATTGCTATCATTGCTATCATTGCTATCATTGCTATTATTACTATCATTACTATTATTAATATTATTACTATTATTATTATCATTATCATTATTACTACATATGACATATGTATGACATGTGCACAATGTAATCACATGGCTTGTGCACTGGCATATGTTGTCTGCCATGATCATGCACAAAATACATCCACTCAATCAATAGTAAAATGTACATGTATACACTTTATGAAATGGATAAATGGCTACAATGTTTGATTGCATTTGTCAGTGCCATTGGACTATAAACACCAATGTTCCACATGTACAGTATTTAGAGTTCCAGTGGTACATCACAACACAATGAATGCATGCAATCATTATTAATACTGTATGTATATTGATAGCCACTGCAGGCTCACAACATTCTGTATACATGTAAAGGTGATTACATGTCAGTTAAGGTTGTGCTTGGAAAAAAAAAAACTCAATAAATAAAAATAATATTTGATAAACTCACCCAGTAATTGGGGCTTTTGGTTTATTCAAATCTGCAAATTCCTTCTTTCGTTTTTTCCCTTTTGGCCAACCCCCTTTTCGTTTCTGCTATAAAATATAAGTTACACATATAAATAACTGCACATTAAAGACAAAAAAAATTGTACAGGTAACCATATGAATGCAAGTGCAATTAGGGACTTAACACTGTAAGTGATATTTGAAAACTCCCTCAAAATTGCTCAAGCCTTTAGGCCTGTGCAATTTGAAAGAATTTTCAAATATCATAAATAGTGTAAATCCTTAATTACTCGAGCTTCCAGACAATTACTAATTTAAATTATATGATTGAGATTGCACGCACGTTACTTTGATCTGCAGTGCAAATTAAGAATTGACGATAAACTGGCCTGCTCTCGGCCATTCACAATAAAGTAATTTTCTCAGTCATTGAATAAACAATATTATTATACATTGAACTCACTATCTCTTTTCTGATTGGCTGAAAGCATACAGTGAATTTTTGAAATCAACGCCTGTGACGTCATACATGTAACTGCAGATTATACAATAATCATGTCAAGGACACTCAAGGTCACGATAATCATGTCATGTATGACAGCGGTGCATGATTTCAAAGGGTAATCATGTCAAGTTCGCACACTTTGTGTTGCTTGCCGTCAGTGAAGAAGCAAAAAATGACTTCCATTTTTTTTGTTCAATGTCTAATAAAACAATTATTAGATTCGGTTTTTGTGATATCCAGAATAATCAAGGTCAAGGCAAGGGTTATCAGCCAAAGCCAAAGGCTGAGGCTGATAACCACTACCGAGATCTTGATTATGCTGGATATCACAAAACTTCATCCAATAATTGTTTATTATAATAATAATAATGATTAACTTATATTGTGCAGATATCAATATAACATTTTCAGCTGCACATTACAACGTTTAAGAAAATATAACTACATGTACTAATCATCCTAAAAACATCTCTAATACAAGTTGCACTGTATTTTAATTAAATAATAAATATGCAGGTTGCATCCTGTTCAATACTATCTGTATGTACTTGACTGTATTATTTTCATTTCATAGATAACCTTTTCTAAATTAACATAAAATTCAAGGCAAAAATAGCGAATGGTTTGGAAATGAATATTTTACATCTGTTCAGTAAATAAAGTCATTAAAGCAGGACTCTCTGCATGATAGCCTGCACATGCACAAAAGTGCAAGGAATTTTTGGTGGAAGTTCAACAGAAGTTGTTTGTTCACTTGGGAAGTACTGTATACATTGCAGGTTTACAGCATACATGTATATGCCATTCACTTAAGATCAAAGATTATTCATCGATAAGTTAACCTTTTTCAACCAGATGAATAAATTCTTCTTCAATATTAACACTGTCTTTTAATTCATTCACTAGACAAGTATTTCTAATGAATGAATACAAACTGATTTGTGTCTGATAACAGTGTTATTATCAGGATAAAACAGATTAGCCTGTACAAGTACGTACATGTTATTCTGACTTACAGTTGTAGTTTGTACCAGAATTTTGGAGTCACAGTACATGTACAGTACTGTACATGAGACAGTGCACTACCCATAATGTATTTATTAATCAGTAAATTTAAAACAAAATGCCCCATAGGGGGCTTAAACTAAATGACTCAGTACATGTACTGTAAGTTACCTTTGGATCACCAGGTGTGCTGCTTGGTGCCCCTTCAGGCAACACTCCATCTTCAGACAAAGAACCAGAGTGAGGCTGTAATGTAACATTTATTGTCAGTTCATTTGGATGACTGACATTTGACGCACTGCCTGTGACAGATGCAACATCGTCTTCACTGGTTAAGTCAGTTTCCTGTTGGACAGAATCAGCTTGTTGAGACTGCTGAACAGCAAACAGCTGGCTTTCGGGAACTGTGACAACTGCAACTTGGCTATTGAGCACTCCACCTTAATTTGGAAAAGAATTGCCACATTAAGCAAAAAAAGGATTAACCCAAAGGGCTCTAAGTTATTTAATGCGGCTAGATGTAATTTAGGCTAAGTTAAACGCAAAACAATATTGTTGGCCAGCATTTTCCCTCAGGGTCGGTGTAAAGGCTTGTGTGCATACCAAGAATACAAGTGACTTGTAAGATAATCCACGGTATACCACTCAAAAGCATTGCATAACTAGTATGTATGGATAAAAGTTGTGTTATTTTGTGTTTATTTTACCTCAGTTGGTGACTTGTACATGTGTAATGTATATAATAGTTATAATAATAATAATAATAATAATAATAATAATAATAATATTTACATTTTTGTAGGGTGCATTTCTTAACTCAGTACACCTAACAATATATAACTAACTAAATAAATGGAACAAAAATAACTAACTAAAATAACTAAACAATTACTTACGAAAAGTAACAGTAAAACTTCCTTAAAAAAAATGGTCTTCAGTTCAGTTTTAAAACTTTCCACAGCATTAGCTTCCTTAATGTCTTTTGGAATAATAGAGTTCCATAATTAGGTGTGGCAAAAGAAAAGGCTTTGCACCATAAGTGTCCATTTTAACCATTTGACAAGCGACGAGCGTGATGTAGATCGTAAATCACGCGATGGATGGTATTCCTTAATGAGAGGTTTCAGTTAGTTAGCGAATTGGTCATGCAAGATCTTATAAGTTGTAAGTAGAATCTTAAAATCAATCCTCTGCTCAACTGAGAGACAGTGCAAGTCTTTTGATAGCGGTGTTATGTGGCTTGAACCTTTCGATCCTGTCACAAGGCACGCTGCAGTAATTTGAATCCGTCGAAGCTTATCCCTTTGACATTTGGGGATACCATATAGAATGCCATCACAATAATCCAAATGAGAAATTACAAGTCTTAAAGTGTTTACCAGCATATGATGTTCTTTACTGAATAATTATGAGTTGGCTTTTAGTGTTATTGTTTGGGAGGAGGGAGTTAATTATGAAATTAATCAATAAACATATAAGTGAACTTGACTGGATCCCAGCTACATGAATTGAACACAGTCAGGTCAGACATACACTGTACATAGAAGTAGCGAAAATATAAATATCCAATTGTGATGGACAACATAAAATAAAACAAATTTTTATTTACATGCACGCATACCTGGACAGGCCAGAGCACCACTTGAACTAACAGCAAATGTCGCTACTCTGTTGCCTGGTATTGCAACACTCCTTAAACAAAAAGCAAAGAAACAAAAGAAAAAAAAAAAACTGGAGTTAAATGAAAACACAATTTATGACTGGAGGGGCATGTCTATGCTGCATGTTAAAGGTGTACAGTATGTAGACCTGTTTAGAACTAGCTAATACATGTAGGTTGAAAAATGCTGTTTAGCTCTTCTATTTCATTGTCTTTGAATGAATTGTTTTAATTATTTTCTGTAAGGAAATTAATTTTATTATGTTGATTATATCATTGACCATGATTAAGTATTTGTGTGCCTCTCTATCCTTACACTTACAATTTCTTATTTTCATCAGAAGTGATCTAAACAATGTTTTTTTTTTATTACTTGACTTTCACAATATAGCTTCACTAAAAATGTGACTACATCTACTCCACCAAACTGGGATGAAAGGACTGAAAAACAATTGTACATAACTCCAGCCAATACTGAATATGAAACATGTACAGCATCTTGAGGTTACTCTATTTTTAATCAAATCTTGCATTGAATATAGTTTTATAATAAAGTTTCCATATAACGTGCACTCTGATTGGCTGAAATAGCATGCTTTATCAGAGAACAGAGCACGGGTTGAGCACGGGTTGATCACAGTAAGCTGGCTTGCAAATGTTTGCATCGGAATTTTGACAAATTTGACCCAAATTAAACAGCCCCTGTGATTCAGACAAATGCAATGGAAACGAGCTCTATGTCTACAGTAAATATGGCTTACAGAGACCATTGTTAGCAACAGTAGTGTGAAAACTGTACTAAAATGACAAGTTTTGCTAGATTCCCGCCGACAAAACACGTAGCGAAATAAACAAATTCTCAACCTTACCAGTGCTTCGATAAAAGACATTATATTTGTTACGAAGGCGGATTATACTTAAAAAGTAAAACAATGACAGGATACAACAACTGAGCTGTCTCTGTTTATGAGAAGCTTTATTTTTGTAAAAATGCTCAATTGCTCAAAACAACACTTACATGCAGTGTGGTAACGCTCGCTCTTTGGTCATCTCAGCGAAGTGAACCGAAGAGTGGTCAGCTCAAAGCTTGCTCTGGTATTCTCCTCTTAGTCTGTCTACCTTTTTACGGTAGTTCGGGCGATCTTGCTGCAAGCGGCTGTAAGCCATAAATAACTGTAGCTCCTTTCAAATTCAACTCAGCATTTCGCATTTTCATCTGCAAGCTTTGAGCTCCTGGTTTCGTAATCTTCGTTGGAAAAGTGCAGGTTTTCATGGGCCACAATACGGCCAGATTCGTCCGAACTGACAAACCTTTACCTGTCTTTAGATTCTTATTAGAAAATTAACTAAAAAGCAAACTTTGAAGGCATTGTTCTTCTCTCGAAAGCCGCTCGAAACTACTCGAAACCGAAGCTTAAATGAAGTCCAGTTTGTGATTGACAGCTGTCGCTTTGTTAGCCAATCAAATAACTTGAAAAATTCTAACAAGGATTGTGATTGGCTTATTTTAGCGTGCTTTATCAGAGAACAGAACACGGCTGACGCCACTTGGAAAATAAAGTTTGGTTTGAAAATTCAGCCGAATGCATGGGGAAATTATTGGAGTCTTTATCATAAAGCAAATAAAGAAGCCTCGACTGCGCTCTGTTCCGTTGTAAAGCACTTAGGAAGCGGTAGAGCACTCGAGAAGTGGGGAAAAACACTCGACTTCGTCTCGTGTTTTCCCTTACACTTCTTTCGTGCTCTACCGCTTCCTGCTTGCTTTACAACAGAACAGAGCACAGTCGAGGCTTCTTTATTTGTTAAGTACATGTAAGCTCACAGAAAATATAAGCTACGGCTGTAACTCTACAGGTGCTAGTCGGCAAAAAGTTTCTAGTACATACAAATGTTCTTTGGTTTTCCTTTGCTCCTTAAGACGGACGAATAATTTAGATCAAAATAGTATATTACAATTTAATTTGCCCTAATAAACCATTAAGCTTAATACTTTGCAAAACCTTTCATACAGTTTAGCAAAGCTACAGAACAAAATAATTTATGCTAAAAACCAACAAATAGACCAAATATATAAACACACACCTTGAGATATCGGAGTAATTTTGAGTCACAACAACCTCAGCAAAACAATTCACTGACGATGCAGCCGTTTCAAAGCTTGTTTTATCGCCATCCGATTCCTGGTTCGCAGAAAACGTGGGTATAAAACCCAACGCTGTCACAGGGGAACTCACATTCTCCATTTTGAAGTGGCAGAATGAACCCGCACTTATTGCAGCCAGCGGTTAAGTAGGGACGTTGTGTATGAGTGGCGAAAAGTATAATGAAAATATCTTAAACAAAATAATTCTCTGGTACAAAATTTCGTTTCGGCAGCCCCCTCTCGTCGGACTTGTTGAAAATAAATTCTGAATATAATAAAAAAATTTCGCAAAAACAAAAATAGTAGTTTCTTGTTATAAACATCTTTTAAGTGACAGGTGAGCAAACAGACACTGACCAACGTTACGTTCTGAGTCAGTCCAATGCATGGGTTATATTAACATCACTCTCTCGTAAAAGAACCTATACCTAATTGAAATCAAACCATATCGACTTTTTAGTCAAACTCTGCCGTTTTCATGGCGAGGTGAACTGGTTGTTTAATTAATTTTCTCACTTTGTCAACAAACAGTTTGCTCCTGTGGGACCAGCCTATTGTTCATTGTCTAAATTGTTAGCACCTTTAATCCTGTTTTCTTAGAGATCAGCCTCTATTGTTTGCGCCTCCTTTGTCACCAAGTAGAAAAGTACAGTTTGATTTTGCGTCGGTCAAACACTTGTATCGTTGGGGCTTCAGCAATGACTACTGGTTTATGATTGAATGATGTCGCCAGAGAGTAAACTTCCAAAGAAAACAGGACAGGAATTAGGGAATTTTTCATTCTACTCTACACCGTGCGCGGAAGGAGATTTATTGCACATCAAACAATCGTCGAATGCGAGACCATTACGTGTCGAATTTGCCTTGCCGGAAACAGATTTGGAACAAGCTGAAACTCGCACTACCAGCAAAGAAATAATTGCTTTCCCTACACTTCCATCTATTTGTGAGTTTACAATGTTCTCGAGCAACCAGCCACTAACGGAATCCGGGAAAAAGGTGTCTCAAATTCGCCCTCTGACAAAACTTCCACCAATGTACAGTAACGCGCGAGGTGGAAACATAGCTATCAAGAACGGTGCCGCTAGTGGTTTAACAACACATAAGGAAAACGAAGGGATTGTGGAGAACAAAGCCGGACTGGTTACATGCACCAAACAAGACCTTCGAATAGAAGTAAAATGTAAGTTACCCGAGGAATACCGAGATCCAACATACAAAGAAACCAAAAAGCGAATTTGGGACTGGTTAAAACAGTCAGAAGCACACCAGCCAGCGTATTTACGTCGTGCCAACGCTTTTAGAAAAACAGTGAATTTGGACAAGTCGTCTGGCACACAATACGTAAAAACTTTACAACACGCCTCTCTTACAGAAAGGATTTAACTGACTCTAGTCAGTAGTAACTGATTGGTATATAACGCATCTCATTTATTTATAGATATATAATTTAATTTGTTTAAGGCTAGTTATAAATGCACCTATATCAAATACAAACAAATACAAACAAATAAGAGAATAATGGACAGACCAACGAATTGGTGAGGATACAGTTTAATCCGGTCTCACTTTTGTGCTGTTTATTGAGGTTATGCTTCTATTATTTACTCACTAGACAAGAAGAGAAAGAGACCAGTAGATTCCACAGTGGGTAGTTCCAATCTGTTTCACTATTAATTACAATAAGCTAGTTTAGAAGTTGCCTTCAGAGCATGGACTGACATTTTGAAGTATCTTTTGTTTGTTGTGAAGTGTATTTCGCGCTCAGTGTAATTAAAAGCTACTGAATTTAAATTCTTGTATATTTCTTATAATTGGAATCTTTCAGTGATAGTTTCCCGCTGAATCTGGGTAATGTATTTCGGGTATACTTACATTTTACTTTCATTCTTGGCTACCGCTCATAACGGAAAAGCATTTCATTATATAGAGTTAAAATAATCAATTGATTAAAATTAGGAGCAGTGATCACTAAAAAGTAGATTGTTCATGTAAACGGCTCCTTCTCTGTAGGCGGGTTCTACGAGATTCATCAGAAAAATAACGTATTTTAGAAGCCAGATAGTACCCTTTGCAGCAGTAGGGAATAGGATCCAGACTGCAAAAGACTTTGTTCGGCCACAACAGATGACAAAAGTACTTGGGAAGGCTGTTAAGATGTTGCTGATATGACTTGCCATTAATGAACTTTACTAATAGCCTGAGTATCGACCTTCACAACAGAGAGGCGAGAGTGCAGGAGGAAAGAAGAGGAAAACGGCGTTTCTTTCTTTCCCTCTTCTTTTTTCCTTCCCCTGCCGCCTTTCTTTAGAAAAGCCAGATACCCAGGCTATGAATTTTAATTTGAACTACTGAAACTAACGCTATGCATGAGATAGCTTTCCACCACTTCTGTAAACCAACAGAGAATTCGAAATGATGATCCTTAGATAAAAGGATTACTGATACGCTTTAAGATGCCTTAATTAGTACCTGTTCTTTGGTCAATCTCTATTTAACACGTCTATCAGCAAACAAAGAATTAGCAGAATCAGTCTTCGAGAAATATCGAAGGACGACCTTAGCTGCTATTGTAACTGTCTCTCAAAAACAGGTTTACCATTTGAAACCTTTGTGATTTAGGTAAACTATCTGTAGTGTGATCAGAATTGTTCTGTGCGTTCGAGGTTCTCAGGAAGACAAAAGTGACCAATCAAAGAGGCTGACGACCAACTTTTCATCTCGCTCTGATAATTCATAGAGTACACGAGATCGTGGCACGCGGTCTACAGTATTGAGTGGCCTTTGCGCAAGTTCTAATGCAATTCATATCTAATTTGCCAGTTGCAGATGAGGTACCCAGCTACTCCCAGCTAGAAATTGCCAAGTTAATTTCCAGAATACAGTCAGACCTGACCCAGGTCCTGATCAGTGGGCTAAAATTTTCAATCTTTCCAGAATCAGACTTTGACTGACAGGTTTGAAAAGGCAAGACCCAATGATTTGCCGTTGAATGCTTGGTTGATAAATTTATTTGCCATGATTGTTCTGGAAATCTAATAGCCACTTTAAAATAAACAAATTGGCTGTTTGGGTGTGGGATGAAAAAGAAAAAAAAATCTGATTCCCCAACGGAAGAGGCATATACTTCACCATCCACCCACTGGCCGGATCCAGTAACCACCAAGCGAAACAGAGATGCACTATTTTTGTGCTATGCAAATGAAACGCTTTGTAACACCTGTACGACAAAAAGAAGAACTCGTTCTTGCAATGAAATTAGAACAATGGCAATAATTATTAATCGAAACAAAAGGAGTTTACGTTAAGAAAAACGATAAAGAATCTACAAGAATTTAAGTAAAGCATTGTGTGCTCTTTAAATCCGTCGGTGTTAGAATATGACCTGAAACACTGCTTGTACATGTAAGAATGAAAATTAAGCGCGGCTCTAGAAATTAATTTTGATACCAGTTCTGTTTTTCAAAAGCTCTTGAGTGCCGCTAGATTCACTAGATTGTTTCGTTTCCTGTATTTGGTTATCACGATTTAATTTTCAAATGAACTGACAGCTTTTCAATCAGGTACCAGAACTCCCATTTATATGCATCCCCTCAAGTCTGCCATGTGCAGTCTCGTTAACAGTGAAATATATGATATCAATATCAAGAAGATAGTCCTCAATTTTCTTCTATGTACGGAGTCAATTTGTACCGCACTTGCTTCCATGTTGTGAAACAATGACACTACATTTAACCACTGCAGTAGTGTCCTCTGTGTTAATTTGCACCGTACTGGCTTCCATAGTAAAAGATGGTAAGTTTGACTAATTCAAGCTTGAAAACCGAGGTTATAGAAACGGTTTCTCCCATCATGGAAAGGCTTTCTTTTATCCCCGGGTACTTTCCAATTCATTAGCCAAAAAATTGTATGATATTCTTTATCCTCAGTTTTATTTACAATTCTCTTCGATATTTCAGACATCGATCAAGATATTGAAGAATCGGATCCCATGATGTTTGAGCTGTATGACCAACAAATGCGAGGTTAGAAAAGTATAAACACCAAGACTCCTAATATTCGATTTTTCTTACTAAGAACATCTAATATCCATATCTTTCTGTCGGTCTATTAATTATATTCGTACATATTAAACTGTCGGTCTATCCACCTGCCAGTATATATCCATCAACGGTGTCCGGGCATCCACAGACTAGTGTACTATCCGTCAAGATCTCGTCCACCGTCCGCCCATAGTCATGTATGCGTTTCCTCGTTCGTTTATTGATTAGACGTGGAAAATGACTTTGAAGAAGAAGGCGGGGAGGGGTGCCACTTAGCTGAAGTCTAAAATTTGCCGTACCACTTTTACACACTTTTCATCAATACCTCAAGCAGGCTGCAGAAAAAAGAAAACTTTGGGCTGTGGATCGCTAGCCAGTAACTCTTTTGGGAGCGTTCGACGTTCTTTTGTTCATTCATTGGTTTATTCGTTCCTTCGTTTGGTCGGTCGGTAGGTCGGCCTTCTAGTCGGTCGGTCGGTGGTCGACCTTTTATAGCATTTTTGTCCGTGGCCTTTTAGTCTATTCTCCATCTATCGCCTTATTTTCAAATGTACCGGCTTTAGTCTGAAACTAAGATACACTCTAAAATGAGTACCCCTAGCTGCCAGGCAAGGAATAAAAGAGCTTCTCAGCCTAGGTCAACTCAGAAAAAAATTAAATGAAACAAGACAATCAGAGTAATAAATTGGTTTTGAAGTTTTTCTAAAAGTTCCATACAGGTACCTCAGTACAAAAACTGTCTCCGCTGCTTAAGCTGAGTTCATGTCTATGTCTTATTCTTGTTGGCATATGCTGATGGGTGGACAAGAAACATTTGGAGAGTTGAACCTTGGAAAGGAATACTTTGAAGGTGATATGGTACTGACAGAGGAGCAAAGAAAAAATATTCAAAACATTTGGCAAGACGGTAACTCACAGGGCAAGGATTTGGCGCCCACTGGCTTTCGACAACTATGGCCCAACAACACAGTTCCATACTCCATAACCACAAGGATGCGTAAGAAGAACTAATTATTTCCAGATATATAAAGAAGAAATCAATTTAGCTATTTAGGTCAGTAAATTAACTTTGATTTCTTCAACTGCATCTGATAAACACTATGAAAGACGTCACGGTTTCAGTATGTCACGGTAAATTGAGTTCTTGTGTTGTTGTTGTTGTTTTTGTTGTTGTTGTCGGGATGTTGTTGATGTTGTTGGTGTTGTGATGTGTGAAGTTTTCAAGAAACTGACACGGATAAAACATTTCCAGTGAAAGGTAACTCACTATTTAGCTAAATAGAGATAAAATCAATGGTAACTGAGGATATAACAATGTACGTTAATGTCATATCTCCAACCCGGATTGCTTTCAGCTGGAAGTAGCGCGTTTTGAGACGCGATAGCTCGATAAAACATCTCCCTGCGCTGACCGATACTAACACTCCAGAAATAGAGCTGAAAATGGAATAAGCAAGAGGGGTATCCTGCAATAGTTAGTCTCGTCTTAAGAACATTAATAGAATCCCAAAATCTTATAATCAGTCAATGCAAGTTTATTTCCTAAGCAATCTATTTTGAGGTTTTCTGGCCAAAACAGAATAGGCAGATTATTATTCAAAATGATCATGAAGAAATTATAATAATGGGGTTAACCTTATTTTTTGTACAATCGTTTTTTTTTTTTTTTCTCTCATTGCAGGGGAAGCGACTCTGTTGAATATTCGCGCAGCTATTAAGGAATGGCAAGACAGGTTGTGCCTCGTTTTCAAAGAGAGGCAGAACGAGGACGATTATATCGAGTTTGCATATGAGGGAGGGTATGTGTAGAAATGGTATGTGTAGAATCGGCTCAGGCCGATTCTTTTTAACACAAAACACATACCTCCCTAAAGCAATTCAATCAGCTGCTGGTGGCTTCGGCAGTGTTCAAGAACAGAGGAAATTGTTTAGATAACTTTTACACCAGTTGCATCTTTAACTAGCTGCTCTGCACAGTCTCATGGTGCAAATGAAATATTTGTTTTTTTAATCACCTCATGATGAATTTATAATTATTCCCTTCTAGGTGCTCCTCAAGTATGGGTCGTATTGGAGGTCGTCAAGTCATTTCTGTGGGCTCTGTTGGAACTGAGTATGCAGACATGTCGTGCAGGTCGCCCACACCATATGGAAGCAACGTGACGATCACCTGTAGCAAAGGAAGTATATTACACGAAATTGGGCATGCGCTTGGCTTCTACCACGAGCACAACCGACCTGATCGAGATCAGTACCTCACAGTGGTTTGGGAAAACGTTATGCCTGGTATGTTCGTAATTGCTATTTTTAGGATGACATACTTTGGTCACTCGCTAATCAAGCACCGCATATATTGAAAATCACTGTAAAAGTACAAGGTGTTTTTTGCGATTCGTGTCACACTAGTAACATGCTCACTAGTAGTACCAATCAGGATGTGTACATAGTGAAGGAAACGAATACCCTCACCAGATCGAGAGGGGACAGAACAATTCTGACAGAAGTAGCCGCAAGAATAGCAGTTTGATTTGGTTATCATCGTTATAACGTGTGTTGATGATGAAAAACTGGGAAAAAATCCCGAGCCAAACGAGAATGAGAGGAGCTGCGAGAAGTTTGCCGAGGAAGGAACTCCAGTACACAAAAAAAAAAAAGAAAGAAAGAAAGAAAAGAAAGAAAAAAGAGAAACTCTTGGGCACTCTTATTGGCTCTCTCAACTCTTAGAATTAATAGGATAACTATAAACGACGTTAGCACTGAAACTAGCGCTTTTTCTATGACAACTAATTGTAAATCAGTTTCGCTAGAAGCAAATCGAGGTCACTAGGATTAAAATCTATAAAATAAAAGTCATTTTGCATTTGACGCCCAAAAGCTCTTTGACTACTTATCCAAGAAGACGCACAAATTAAAACTGTTACCTGTATTGCCTCGGGTTTGGTTTTCTCCTTTACATCACATTGCAACCGCAAATATATGAGAGAAGATTGCTGAGAATTGCAATCGTTGCACTAAATTGTAAGCCTATTCCGGGTTCTCGGGTTGTGTGAAATGACAGCGAAATTACAAGACCTTCTTGCCTTAAATTTATACATAACGATTGCTAACAAGCATGTTATAAATAAGAGCAAAATCTCTGGAGGCGAAGAACTAAAATCCATACATTTTTCCAATATAGCCACGTTCTCGCACATTAATCCAGCTTTATAATAGTTCAATGTTTCCAGGCTCTTTCGTTTCATCCCACCTGAAGTACTATCTTTGTATGTACATGTTTACAGGATGTAGAGTTCACTTCAGGAAGGAAAGATTCATGACGATCGATTCCTTGGGTGTCAAATACGATTATAATTCAGTGATGCACTATGGTCCTTTCTTCTTTGCTCGAGAGAGGGGCGAGCAAACGCTGCGCACAAAAATTAAAGGAGTACGTATAGGACAACGAGAAAAGCTTAGCCTCTTAGACGTCCAGAAAGGGTTATTGCTTTATGAATGCGACAAAGGCAACGGTAAACATAGTAGTCCTAGGACAGTTAATTACCCTTTCAATCAATTTTGCTAAACTAATTCTCATTAATAGGTCATTTGACAGTTGTGTTCTTAGTTAACTGACCTATGAACTCAAGCGAGGCTATAGGTGACCTTGCTTGGATAAAAACCTCTCTGTTTTTCTCATCAGTTTAAATGTCAACTAGTTAGCAAAGGAACAACTTGATTTACACAACAAAAGCAGTGAGGTCTTTATCAAAACAAGGTCACCTGCAGCCTCTCTGCCATTTAAAGGCCAGGTCACTGAGCAGACAACTGTAAAATGGTCTATTGGTAACGTTTGCATAAATAGACTCGCGGTGTTTGTTATAAATAGAGAGGATGGCGGAAAATCGGAAACGAAGAGTTAAGAAAGTGATAAGGCGTGAGCAGGAGATACAAAGGGAGGGACGGGAGGGCACGACAGGGGAAGAGTAATTGACTTTTAGCGTCTCGAAAAACACAAAACACTTGGTCACCAACGGGCCACAAAAGTCTGGCTGTATTAACAGGGTGGCCTTATCATAAGGGGTTCTTTACATAAAAAAAAAATGACTGAGTGAGCTTTTGTGTGGGCCAAAATAAAGTGGCCGTATTAACGAGGTGGCTGTGAGGCGGCGTTCTACTGTATGTTTTGAACAGTCCACCACGCCAGTAGACGGAAAATTGAGGTTGACTGGGCGGCAAGTCAGTTCAATTCGGGCGCAACGAAATGGTATTATTTGAAGGTGGTTTATACAAAGCATGGCAAAGGTCATTACATTTCGTTTTATTGGTTTTGATTTCAGATTCAAAAATGGAGGAAACAAAGTGACCATAAGCTGGCACTGGACACATTTCTCAATGTTTTAATAAATGGCTGCACAAGAGAAGCGACGGAAACAGTGGACTGTCATCAAATCACGAAAGGGTGAATCAGGAACGATGTGGAAAATTGACAAAATCGCAAAGCCACTGATAACTTAGTGTATCAACTTCAATATATATATACATGTATGGCAAAGAGCCATAGTTTTTAGAAAACTGTTGTTATTTACAAAGTTTGGCCCTTTTTTCTATGAACGAAGGTGTCAAATGTATTTTAGAAAATAAACTGTCCAGCCGGAAAAAAGTCATGAAAAGTCATGTTCTCAATGATCAACCAGATAAGATAAAGAAATCTGTTAAATTTGTATAGTCAAAGATGGATGAAAATCTCCAGATGCGATAGGCCTACAAATTTGGCAGTTATATTGAGGTATAGAGACAAAAAGTATTTAAATCTTGTCGAATTAGCTTGTTAGATCGTTTCTTGGCACCGTACGATACTGCAAGAAGTCAAATGATATTCGGCCTCAAAAGGGTACTTTTCCTGCATTGGGTATATCGATAATTGCACTGCACCGGCTTTGTTGGTCGCGGCGCAAAACAAATTTCGCTCAAGAGAAAAACTGATATCTACTTCTGGCCTCGCTAAGCTTGAACTTTGTGCCTTGTCTTCATGGGCCTACGGCCTTGCTACTCATGCCGTCAAACCAAAACAAAAAAGATTGGTCCTTCTTCGTTAGCATTGTTTTCTCATTCTTCTAAGGAATTGAAGGAAATGCCGTCAGTCAAATGTTTTCGATTCCTTGCACGATTAAAACAATTAAGGTTAAATTTCAGGGCCAGAAATAAAATACCTGTCATTAGTGATCTCAACCGTGGACGAGTACCTGTCTAACAACATTACAAATCGACCAATAAGGTTAGTTGTCGTTGCTCGCTCCATATGCTCTCTTTTATTCACGAGAAGACCATCTTTGAAGAAAAAACGACGAGAGGGGAAATTGGCGTTTCAAAACTGCCCCTAAAACGGAGTAGCAGGGAAACTTGACTCTGTTTACAAGGTACATGTAAGTAGCCTTCTTTCCTTGTCACTATTAACAGCTTCCTCGTCCGTTGATATGACTGATCATGATCTTGCGTAATGACCGAACTTCGCTGACCAAAACAGCTTCACAACTACATTAAGTAGTTGCGTGAATTAGTACCAGAAAAGAACAAGTTATTCTACGTAAAATATGGGTTCAACAATAATAACGGCTCCTCGTTGTTAGGTTGCTTACTTATGTCTAGCCTTGCCAAGAACATGCCCGTAAAAATGTCGACAGATCAAAATGAGTTATAGGGCTAATTGAATTATTTTTGGCATTTTTTCATCCTGATTGGTTTATAAAAATGTAGCTCTTTTACAAATTCAAATATCTTTTTTTTTTTTTTTTTTTTGCTAATTAGTTTCGTGATATCCAACATGCTGTGTTTCTGAACATCATTTGGTACCAGCCCCTTTGTTTGTCTTTCATTTTTCGCATTGCTAAGGGCCCATACATGTAAAATACAGCTAAAAAGGGGAAATCATTCTCAACACATATCTTATTGAATCTTTTGCTCCTTGGAAAAGATCAGGGTGTTAGCCAAAGAAATCATTCATTAATACTTTTTCCTATAAATCCTACTGCTCATACATGTAGACTAAAGTGATTTATAGTGCTTGCCAAGGGCGCGACAAACTGTGTGACTCCACTGTTACCTTGCTTGCGCCGGATTACACAGAATAGAACTACATACATACATACTTTTTTTGATAAGTAGGTTTGATAACTAGTTTCTGCCATCATTGTGTGATTGTCAATCCCATGAGTTTGAGTTATGAGTTCTAAGTGTCGACGTCACGGTTACTATTCAGTTTAGCCTGAATACCACTCTTGGATTAATGTTAACCTAATTCAGTAGCACTCCGATTAGTCTGCACTCAGCGTGATAACGGTTTGCTTGACGTTTATGTCGAAACGACTAACATTAAATTTACACTATATTCATTTCAAAAATCATGTTCAAGATTCGTATGTTCGTAAAAGGATACGTATTCTTCCCTGTCATATATGATAAATTGTAACTATTACATAGCAGTTTTCTGTGCAATTGTGACATATTAAGACTTGAGTGTTACCCTCATAAAATGAAGTCTCTTACTTACTTACTGAAATTGGACCACATGCCTATGTCGACACTCTACCTCGACTGGTCTAAAATGTAACAGCTAAAACTTTCATATAGTGGTTAACTTAGAAACTCAAGATTATAAACCATATTTCTTTTGTTATTTTTTTTAAAGACATCTAGAGTGACTTAGATAGTAAGGATGAAAGGTTTCGACCTCCATGTCATTCTATTGATACTACAGCTGTTCATATGCAGAGGTAAGAAGAGTAAGCAGTGTTCCAGGTAACATTAAGGACTTCTTAATTAACTACATACTTAATGGACTTAACGAACTGAGATTCTTACTTGCCAAGCCTAAAAGATCTGACAAACTAAATTTGTCTTTTTGTTAAGTTCGGTAACTTATTAAAATGAAGTTAGCTTGAAAACAGAAAAGATAAGTTAGCAAACGAGAAATTATTTCGAACGGTGTCTCTATTTGCGCATAGCTGGTTTTTGCTCATTTAGTAAAAGTTCATTAACCTTAATGAGGCTGGAATTTAATTATGGACGAGATGATGTTGTTAGTAGTGTCTATGGGATGTATAATGGAATTTAAGATTCGTATTTTGGAGAGGAAGGGAATGAGTTGGAGTGCAAACAACAAAAACACAACAAGTTTCGAAATAAAGCTTTGCGCCACAGTTTTGTCTTTCTTATAATTTTTCCTTTTTTTCAATCAATCAATCAATCAATCAATCAATCAATCAATCAATCAATCAATCAATCAATCTATCTATCTATCTATCTATCTATCTATCTATCTATCTATCTATCTATCAAAAACTTTATTCACGTGTCGAAATTTAGCTAGCCGAGAGGAAACACCCCTCTAGCAATTGGAGCCACTTATGATTAGAATCCCACTGACCGGGGGGAGTTTGTCAAATAAACTATCAAAAAGCCTACCAACTATTTACTGATGACATAAACTATCAATTGCAAGAACTTAGCTAAGGAGACGAAGAAAAAGAAAACACCCTGACAATAGGAAAGAAAAACTCATTCTGTAAAGGTTACAAAGAATGCAATTTGAGTAACTGTTGTCTTCTACCAACACACTTAAATCACATTGAGAGCCTGGAATTGTCACAAATGACATCGGGGGTAAAATGTCATGGGAAAAGTGTCTAACGACCTTATCGATCGAAACACCATAGATCAACATTGACTTTGGTTTAAGTCACCGCTGACGATGTGTCCTAAGCTAACACAATGTAACAATGCATATATACTGCATTCTTTTTGTCCAATCGAACAGTACGATATACTCGTGGGTTCTAGAAAAGCATATTTTTACATAGCAACACAACACGGCGTAACTTTGTCCTCTCCGTCAGATTTTAGCGTTGCAAACAGTGTTACAGATCCAAACCGGGTGGTAGACCCAACAACCCTGAAGATGTACGATGAAGAAGTGGAAGGTAATGATGATATCTTTTCATCTTCAATGCAATGCATAGAAGAAAAGAAAGGGTTTTCGTTGTTTTGATCATAACGACGATCATAACCACCACCAGTACTAACAACATCTCCGCCGCTGACATCATTATGTCGTTATCGCAGTAGTTAAAGTGACCGAAGCTGCATAAGAAGACTGGTATTGAGGAGCGCTAGATTTTTTAACATAAATGTGAAATTATTAGGGTCATCAGATCGGTCACTGATTTTTCTAGTTTGAATACCACCTCACCTGATATACCATGAACGGTACGGTGTTCATTGCTCTCTTATTTGTACAACGATATAGTTCTTCCAACATCAACTCTTGCAACATTCTTATTCTCTATAATTCACTCTGTTTACCCCCAAATTTTGCATAAACTATTGTTGTAAACTGTTCTTGGGAGGTCTGCATATTCCCAAGACCATTTCACAACAATAGTTTATGCAAAATTTGGGGGGCAAACCGAGTGAATTATGGGCAACTGGGAAATAGAGAATGCGAAAGTAGAATTATTTCAGGCTGTTTAAGAGTTACCATTCCCTTATGTGACTGATTTATGACGGTTTCTTTCTATGGACTTGCACTTTTGATTTTCAGCAACATATGGCGAGTTAAACAAGGGAATGGACTACTTTGAAGGAGACATTAAACTGACTCAGCAGCTGAAAGATTATATAAAATCAACCCGAGAAGGGGGCAACCTCCAAACAAGAGCTCTTATAAAAGATGTGAGAAAATTGTGGCCCAACCAAGTGGTTCCATATTCGCTTGCTGACGATCTGAGTAAGTAGCAAATGTAACGATTTTATGTTAAAAGTTATTGCAATGAGGGCGGCTGTGACACATGCTAGGAGAAAGAAAGTTTAAACGAGATCAGTACCACCAGAGGCAACCGAGACTTAGGGCGTGATACATTCAACCAAAATTTCCGGGCTGAGGTTCGAAATTTTCTTGGGGGCAAATGGATCGCGATGGGTCCGGTAGGTCTTGCTCCATCCTACTCGCGAAAAGACTTTCGCGCTCATTTAAAATGGCGGATGTTGGATCACTGTTGCTCGTGTCAGAACTAGATGACGATTTCGATTTTATCGATGATATTGTGCGAGCTGTTTCATGGGTAGAAATTTAACCCGTATAATTGGCTGTTTTGAGCAGACCGTTCCCAGATATGTGCCGGTTGAGTTCAACGATCTTCAAACACCACTTTCGAATAAGGAAAAGAACATTCGAAATTCTCTCGGTAAACTGTATAGACCGTTTTTAACAGCCAAAACATAAAACGCGTAACACAGCTACGTAACTGTTGTTACTGCACATGGATGTACGAGTAGCACCGATAAATCCGCTGTTAACAATCCATAAAAGCTGCAATGATAAGTGTTTTCCTCCATGTTGAACATGGGAAACTTACAAAGTAGCTACATAACAACTTGACACTAAAAGGACTTGATAGCAGAAAAAGAAAAATACCAAACAAAGATGTAGCCTTTTTTTAAGATTATTTCGTATGTTTGTTTTGTTTTGTTTTGTTTTTGACTATTTATTCTCTACCCTGTAAATTCCAAACACCCATGCATTGCATTCTTTTACTGCACGAATTCTTCTCTTATTGCAGCCAAGCATGCCACGTATCACAGGCTCCAATTTAAGCTACTAACACGTAATCTTTACTACAAACACCTAGTGTCTAGTCCCAGAATAATCGTGGGAAAAAGGGATGAGAGCGGAAGTACTCCAAAGAAAGACATTGGGCCACTGTGAGTGTGCGGTGGCAATCCTGGCTTTAGGGGATGGTAATCCCCAGGGTATGGCCATGGGGAGGTGAAAAACATCTTTAGGGGTCCAATCCTCTGGGCGAAGGAGAAATAAGAGTCAATGGAGTAAAACTTGACCTGTATGGGAACAGGCCATGTGAAAATCTACGGCTTTTTGCTTGGTTGTTGTTTTGTTTTACTCTGTTAGATGGCAATAATTCATTCAATTGATATCCAGCCATACAAGTCGCGAGTGCAGAAGTCGCTTGTGCAGAGATTCATGTGGGTCTCAATGGGGTAGTGGCTTTTACGGCTAGCGGTTAATGTTTTGGCTTTTTTACGGTCAAAGGTTACTTCAATTTTCTTGCGGTTAACTGAAATCTTAGAAATTTATTACCATTGTTTTAAAAAGTTAAAAAAAAAAAAATCAACTTTCATTGCTTAAAAAAGTCCAAAAATTATTTTGATTACTGTAAAACAAATTTATGGTCTTAGAACCATTCTGGGACGGACAAATGTACTATCATAAGGATTGTAGACGGAAACAAGACACAAAAAGTCTTGACCAGATACCTTGATACTTTCACTTTCGGGTTTGAGAATGTTATTACGGTTGCTATTTTTTATGGCTAATGTTTGAATTTTTGGAATTTTTTTTTTTTTACGCCTAACAGCTAAATTTGTATCTCGTTTTACGGCAAAGCCCATTGAGGCCCTCATTAATGGTGCTGACTAATCATTAATCTACAGAAGGTGTTAGGTACATCTGTGCATTATTGCTTTGACTACAGGCGCTGAAACTCGTGGTTACATACAGTCAGCAGTAGCTGAGTGGGGCAGTAAAACTTGCCTTACGTTCCGACCGAAAACTGATGCTGACGAAGATTACATAGATTTTGTCTACGAGGTAGGGTACGTACGACTTATCACATTATGTAACTTCTAAAAGTAGAGAATGGATAGCAAAACTGAAGTCCTGTTTTACCTAAGCCAGGGAATAGTCAATAAAATTAAAAGAAACGAAACGACGACTCTTGCGTCAATAATGCTCACATTAATTACCACTATATATTACATATACAGTCGCGACAAAACAAAACCATATATGGTGAGATCGAAGCTTCGAATATAATTATGCAGCTTCCCAATAAACATATAGTATATCTTTTAACATTGTGAACCATTCAGACACCGGACCAAATTATTTTCTTCATTAGGTTAATGAAGGGGTATCTTTTTTATTCAATCTTGTATCATTAGAGCGACAACTTTAGCAACCATATCTTCCCAAGCTAAAATGCAATTGAAGTTTAGCTATACTCAGCAAATCACTCGCCATTCCAAGTATTCACGCGATAAGAATGACATTAAGTAAATGATCCATATCCAGCGTGTTGTTCGATAGTGAAATTCAGTCGGCGATAAAGAATTCACGGTTACCACTGTGAAGAGGCAGACAGAAAGACAGAGTGACCTAAGACCTGGAAGGAAGTTCGCGTGAGCAAGTCTGCTTTCAGGAAGAAAAACAGACAGGCAAAAATTAGATGAAACTAAACAATTTCTAGTCTTGTACCAAAACGCAAAATTTGATCACTAGTGGATGATAACTTCTTTTTGTACTTTTTAGATGTTCGTCATATGTAGGACGTATTGGCGGTGGACAGACAATTTCAGTAGGAAACTCAGATGGCTCAATTACTTGTAAACATGGTAACATCGTGCATGAAATTGCGCATGCTTTGGGGTTCTTTCACGAACACAGTCGACCGGATCGTGATGATTACGTCACTGTTCACTGGGACAATATTGAAGGCGGTGAGTACACGGGCACTTGAGAGTCACAAAAGTAAGTTTGTCTGTCTTTAGACAGTTGACTTTCATTCGGCACATGAGTCAATTCTGATGAATTTTGGACTGGAATTTGTAATCCGAGTTAGTTACCCTATATCAATTGCCATACAATAACGCTTACCGCGCTTTCACCGTACTTCTCTTTTTTTCTTCACCTTCACACTGAGGTAGAGCGATAACATATTAAAGAAAAGCAGCTTAACATTATCAACTAATTAAGGGCCCATTAACCGATTCATGCGCGCGCTCGCGCGCGTTGCTAAGGAGGTGAAATTTCACTTCCGGTTACTTACGTCAGCTTGAAAATAATAACAACTCAAAAACTTGCAAATTTGCTAACGTTTTAGAAGTTTTTTTTGTGTTTCACAAAATGCAAAGCAAAAAAAAGTACAAGCAAAGACAAAATAAGAGAAAGACAGATAAATAAGAGCAGTAGAAAGAGAAAAACTAACTCCGTGTGGCTTTGTTTGATCTTACCGAAGTGCGCTGGTGGTGTAAATTGCGCACGCGCTGATAGGGTAACTTCCAATATCTATCGGGCGCACTTCCGGTTTCTTTAAATGCTAAAGGAAACGCGGTTTTTCATTAAATCCAGCCTTTTTCGACGAATTTCGATTAAAGCCAATGTTGGAAACGTAGCTATGCATTCCTTTTTCGAAATCATGCTTTTTTTCAGAGAATTACGAATTTTTCAATATTTTGAAATGCTTTCAAAATCTGACCTTTTAGAAATGAAACAAAATCGATGCATAGCGTAATGTGGATTTAAATTGAAATATTAAATCAATGAAAAAATTCTCGATAAAGTAATTTGCCTGGGAGCCTTTGCATTTTTTCTGTATTAGTCACATGACCATGGGCGTGGCCTGATGACGTCATCACTAGTGTTACTGATCATGAAAAAGTTAAAACACATGAAATAACTCTGAACTAACTAAAAATGATGAGGTTGTATGAGAATAAATTTTCCTTAGCAACGGCTCGAAAAGATCGGTTAATGGGCCCTTAAGCAATAGACCACAAGTTTTTATGGTTTATAGGCTGATAAACCACGCGGGATGTTGGAAGAACACGAGAAGCATTTGTAAATCACGAGCCGCAGACGAGTGATTTACGAATTCTTCTCGTGTTCTTCCAACATCCCGCGTGGTTTATCATGCCTCTAAACCATAGAAACTTGTGGTCTATTGCTTTTATATAATAATTCAGAAGACACGCGAAATTTCCATGAGTTTACTGGCACAATAAATCATAGCTGATTGACCAATCAGAGTGCACGCATTCATTTAATTATTATATATTAAATAAGTTTAAGACAGAGAGCCAAATCAAAACCATTCAATTACTTTAACAATTTCAGATGACTAGAAAAACGCGACTTTTGTCGCTTTTTTCATTCCTTTTATGTACAGAAAAGAAATTCTACAGTGCAATAAACCATACAAAACTATGTAAAAAAATGCATTTAAATAAATATACTAACATAACAACGTAACTCATTTCTCTGTATATAAATGTTTTATTACCAGGTTATCAAAAGAACTTCGAAAAAGAAACTACTGAAACCGTCGACTCTCTCGAAGTGGGTTACGACTATGGTTCTGTTATGCACTACGGGGAATTCTTCTTTACTAGAGAAGAAGGTTTACGAACTCTGGAGCCCACACAAACAACCACAGCAACCATTGGTCAAAGGATCGGCCTTAGCGACCTAGATGTTCAACAAGGGAACTTGCTGTATCAATGTCCGGGTATGGCCGTTTCACTTAAAATTGCTATTAGTAGCTAGTGAAATTTTACTAGAAAACAGGAATTCCCTGTGGTTTCGACTTCTGATGTTCGTTAAGCCTGTTATTTTAATAGTAACTTGCGTTTGCCTAAATAGCGCGGGAAGATGTGTGGAGTTCATGTCCAGGCGGCAAAAACAATCACCCACAAACAAAATCAAGAGACTATGGGTGCGTTCCTTTGAGGTGATCTGGGTCAGGATCAGTGATCCAAGATCACTCGGATCATGGTGCATCAAAGGAACCGATGAATCCACTCTGGTGACGGATCATCGGTTCCTTTGATGCACCATGATCTGAGTGATCTTGGATCACTGATCCTGATCCTGATCACTCCTAAAGAACGCACCCTATGTCATTGAGCTATATCATCGCCTCTTGCATGACAAAATAAAACGCCTTACTAATAAGATTATTGTACAAATTTCTCATTTATCTTCTGAGGGCTCCCTGAATCTCATGCAAACGATTTTGATCAACGTAACGAACACCAAATATTTCAGAGGTTGCAAACGTCTGCCGAAGGATCTTCCAATTTTAAGTTAGTTCGATCTTTTCCCGAGAATTTTACCTAAGATAGCTGTCTAAATATCCCCAAAGAAACCAAAAGATGACCGACGCGTGTCGTACTTTCTAAGATTCTGAAATTCTCCGAAGATTATTTCAAAAAATTTTGAAGATAGATGCCTAATCATTTCTGGCGACAATTGTCGAAATTCGAAGGTGATGTTACTAGTGCTGACCTACATCCATGGCTAGGTCATGAGTAACGAATTTTTTGCATGTAGCCCATGCGCATAATAAATTGACACAACTGCATTTTTAAGCTAATTATTCCTCTTTACGTTACCATAGCTGTAATTAATGAGCGCATTTATAACTAAAAAAGTATGGGTTATAAGTTTGCTGGATCTTTCATAATACGTCAATGATCACTATACTCTCAACGTTTTAACACTTCAGTGTAAGTAGTTTACCCTCACTTAGTGTCGTATGATTATGAAAACAACTCAACATGTTTGTTGTTCAGATTACCGGGATGAAGTAAGAAAAGAAAACAAAACGAAACAAGACTCTGTAGACAACGAATTATGGGAACGACCACTGCGTGAACATGAGGTCAAGGTGCTAAGAAGTAAGGTGCAGAAACATAAGCACAAAAAGCACAGGGGAAATGCAGAGGTATCTGTGAAAAAGGACGCTACATCCCACAAAACAGAGAAAAAGAGTAGCCATCTGCATACGATCTTGAAGAGCAAAACGACCCCAAAAACGTTCACTCAAGCTAAAACCAGTGACAAGGCAATCAAGCATGCCACGGCCGACTCTAGGTCGATGGTCTTTAAAGAAAATCAGCTTAAACCTCAGTTGCGCAAAGCTTACAGAGTAGACGAGGAAGATATATTGGAAGGAGACGACGATGAAGGCGATATGTTGCCTTACTCCCGAGGTAAGCGTTTCAAAGTGGTTCATTAATTAAATATATTGCATGAATCCCGATTCCTTGTTATATCTTCAGATCAGTCTAAAGCAGCAAACGCCTTACCCTAAAGTTGCTAATTGCAAGTTACGCCAAATTTAGCTACAGTCACCAGTTATGATCACTGACGAATAAACGTTTTATTTTAGACGAGAACATGAGGCTGGCAGTGACCAAATCGAGATAACATGCTGAGGACAACCAAGCTGGCGACAGTTTTAACGTCCGGTTTAATTTTATGCATTTATTTATATGCATTTTGTTTTTTTCGCTTTTTCGTTCCTTGTGATACAGATGTCAGTACACCTGTGAGTGCCCCAGAAACACCAAATCAACTGGCCACGGATAGAGCAACGCTCGCTCAAGAAGAAGAAGATTCGGTTCAACAACAGGACAATGACGAAATAGGCATGTTAATATACTTTTGATCATTAGAATTGACTCAAACAACAGCTGTGCATTTTACCTTCCAATTATGCTGCTATTTTCCCAGGAACCAGTGTCTCTTGTCATCGGCCAAATCTACAGCTACCAGGAAATGAAAAGTGCAGGATAAAATTGAATGCTAACGACCTTTAGATGTTTCCTTCTTATTGTTTTACCTTTGTTCAGCTAACGACTCACAGCCATTCCATTTTAGTGTCAAGGATAAAATGTAATATAACAAACGTCTTGTTGTTCTGCAGGCGAAGAGAACTTAGGCAAAGACTACTTTGAAGGAGACATGATGTTAACACCAGACCAGCAAGCTTTTCTGGATAAGATAAAAAACGCCGACGACACACAAGTTGGCATCAAACGGGCCCTTATTAAAGACAAAATGTACCTTTGGCCGAAAGCTAAAGTCTACTATAACTTTGATAAAGGAGTAGGTATGTGTATGTGTAAAGTTATTCTGCCCTGTGATAATTATTCCCCGAACGTTACTTTTCAGTATTTCTTCCGCTTTAATTAAATGCACTTTCAGTGAAACTATTTAGTTAGTCCTTTATCTACATGTTGGGATGACCAGCCGTTTGTCACTAAATGTGTTCTTTTTTATCTCTGAAGATAGGATAGGTAGAAGACGAGCTCGTGCAGCTATGCGTCATTGGCAGAAGCACACTTGTCTCAAGTTTAAACGCGTCAAGAATCCGCCTGAAGATTTAGGATACATCAACTTCGTCTTTGAAGGAGGGTAGGTGATTTAACAAAGGCCACTTTTGCTGACAACAAAACATTACAACACGTACAGGCCCTCCGAGGTAAAATAAAGCGGTGAAGTCTGAAGCTGAAGCAGTTTAGCCGCTGAAGGTGAAAACATGCAGTTGTCAAAATGGACGTTAAGGCAGTCGCACTTCAGTACCAGTTTTGACCATGACTGACCACAGAAAGGAATCAGTAAGATGGAGTTGGTGAAAAACTGGAGCGTAGGTCTTGTTAAATCAGAAACACAACGATCAATGCACTTTTACTGTTCTTATCGAATTTTGAAACTTGATATAAATGACATTTTGACGATGTCGAGTTTTGATTTTTTATTCTAGCTCATTCTATTACCGAAGTTTCTTTTTCTCAAGCTTTGCCAATCAGATCGTATTTATTTTCTTATTTATTTCTAGTTGCGCTTCTCGAGTGGGTCGCGGTGGAGATAAAAGCCAGAAACTGACTATAGGTAGCCCAGCTCTGAGGTGTAAAGTAGGAAATATCATCCACGAGTTGGGCCACGCTGTCGGCTTCTTTCACGAGCACAGTCGGCCGGACAGGAATAAGTACGTCCGTATTCTTAAGAAGAATATTCTTCCAGGTGAGAAATCGAAGCTGTTCAAGTCTTAACAAGAAAACACACTTCTTTCCGCTGGAGAAAAGTTCCAGAAGGTTGACTTTCTGAGGTGTTTCTGAAGTATTTTAAACTCGATTTTTATACTTTCAATTTAATTTAGTAGAACCGTTACTAACTATTATTATATGGCTTTGGCTTGTGGCCGATATAACGCGCGCTCTGATTGGCTAAGAGCGAAATCTGAGCGGTCATTATGCAGCCGTAATGCCCACGGACCGATTACGGATTATGCAAATTAGGAAGAGCCCGGCTCGGAAAATTCAATCGCATTGAAACGATGAAAGCCGATTAAAAACAGTAAGAGAAGTAAATTTAATTCCGAGTAGCTAGAAGTTTAGGGATTTTTCCTTAATAAAATTTATATAGAAGTCGTTTTTGACTTACCAGCCGGTAACCTTGGTGGGCACTAGGGAAAAACAATCAAAGTTTGCCGAGTCTTAAGTAAAGCTAAAATCGCTAAGTGAAAAACACCATCGGCTGATCTGTCATGCATCCTGAGCAGAACACCACGAGGAAACTTATAAGTTATCATCTTAGTCACAACAATTACCGAAATATTGAACTCCGTCACAGTTCTCATCAAATAGATTACCTCTCTTTAACACAAGCAAGTGTAAATCAGCTTCCAGGATCATCAGATGTTAACAATCGGGCGGTTTCTGTCGGTAGCAGTGTTTCTGATAACTACAGGAAGTTTTAGACGTTCACAAAGCTTGAAAAATTAATCCATAAATCCCAGAATGAAGAAGGCGAAGATATGTCGTCGAAAGCGAATGCGAAGATCGAGTTATTTTAAGCAGTGCATTCTGAAGCATTAGTATTTTGTTTCACCGAAAGACCGTTGGTTTGGACTATTTTGAAGCACTTTCTGTCTTTTCCATGTGCGTTGACGTTTCGCCACAAAAGTCGGAAAAACTCCCCCATCAAGTTGTGGCACCACGATACTAAAATACCTTTTTGAGGCTCGGACAATCATTTTTCCCGTAAAGAAATGTGTACTTTTAACGGAAGACGTAATACAGTGGTGAAGTTCAATGACTGTGTAGTTTTGCCCTCGGTTTGAGACGATGAATGAATCGGTAAACGCGCGCATCGCCGGATGTAAATTGACGACTTCCGCTCAACTAATTTTTTCTTTTCTTTAATTCATGAGCCATATAATAAACAACTTAATAACCTCGACCGTTCGGTCGTTACGGGAAAATCTCAAACCTCGGCCTACCGTATTGACCTCGCTATCGCTCGGTCAATACGGCAAGGCCTCAGTTTGAGATTTTCCCGTAACGACCTCACTCTCGGTTATTAAGAGCAGCTTCGTCTAAATATCAACTAGACTTGGAAATAGCGAAAAAATCGAATTTCTTCAAACTCGCCCAGAATGAAGCCCTACGGGTACTAGTTACAAAAATATTGTTTTAAGCTCGATAAATCAAAATTTTTTTTTTTCCGCAATTTTTTCGTTTCGATGCCCCAAATCGGCCAAAATCCATCGAAAATGAGCGGCATATTCAGAGGCTCGTAAACTCAAAAGTAAAAATCTTCATTACAATCTGATTACACGTCGTATTTGTACTTCCTTTCTTGTCTATTTAGAGCTAAATAGATCGTGATTTGATTGGAACAAAAATATTTGATGAATTTTCTAAATTAACGACCCAAGACAGCTTTACAAGAGGTCTACATTTAGCCTATTTTCAAATGCTAAAAAGGCGTTCTGGTACACGGCTTTTCCCAAAACGCCTAGTTTGGTCTGAAAGAGCATTGTTTCTTCTTCAAATTAGTGAAATAAAATTTTTGGGTAAATAAAATCGCGAGCGCTGAGATAGCGAACTACATGCAGCACTTCTTCCTGAAAACGTGACCTTTGACCCAAGTGTAACGAAACCGATTACTGCAAGAAAACCCGGAAGAAAAGCAAACGCTTCGTTATTTTGAAACAATTTCTAGGGATATCTCTCCGAAACCATGATTGCAAGAAACTATTTCCAGATATGAAATCTTACAGGGTGAAGGAAGGAGCTAAAGGGTGCATTTTGACACAATAACTTTGTTTGCTGAGAATTGAATTGAAGTCAATTCCAGTGAAATTTGCAAACTTGAAGTATGTTAGCCGATACTTACCTGAATATTTATATTTATAGAAGAGTCGTCTTCTTGGATTAACCTTCAAAAGAAGCTGGACCCAGATCTGGAAACCTCTAAAAGAAGAAATGTTTAATGTTCCGTGACCTGCCCGCTGCTATAAATTCCATGCAGATGCCAACCGCATGTTTGTCGTAAAACCAACTGAACTCCACTGACAGTTTCCATGTGCAACCCCAAAATAGACAATCCCCAAAAATGTAAAGTGAAATTGGCTGTCTTCAAGAACAATTAGAAGCTAGAGTCAAGTTCCATTACGTTTTAAAAGTGCTTGATTTTACTTTGTTCACTCAGTAGTTACTGTCACTTTCGAATACGGTGTAGTATCGGTCACGCCAAAACACTGCAGACCGTGCAGACTGAGTAAGTTTCCCATACAAAGTCTCGTACGCGTTTGTCTTTTGAATCAAGAGTCAAATATTGCGCTTGTGCAGCCTTTGGATAAATGACAAACTTTCAGATATATTTAACACTATTTTGTAACTAGACCCAAAAAAAGGAGTCACAATGAAAAGCCCAAACAAGTGTCTGCAGTCTGCACGGTCTGCACTGTTTTGACGTGACCGATTCGCGGTATTCGAACGTGAGAGTAGTGAACAAAGTCGACGCACACAAATAAAATCAAGCACTTTTTAAAGGTAATGGAACTTGACTCTAGCTTCTAACTGTTCATGAAGACAGCCAATTTCACTTTACATTTTTGGGGATTGTTTATTTTGGGGTTGCACATGGAAACTGTCAGTGGAGTTCAGTTGGTTTTACGACAAACATGCGGTTGGCATCTGCATGGAATTTATAGCAGCGGGCAGGTCACGGAACATTAAACATTTCTTCTTTTAGAGGTTTCCAGATCTGGGTCCAGCTTCTTTTGAAGGTTAATCCAAGAAGACGACTCTTCTATAAATATAAATATTCAGGTAAGTATCGGCTAACATACTTCAAGTTTGCAAATTTCACTGGAATTGACTTCAATTCAATTCTCAGCAAACAAAGTTATTGTGTCAAAATGCACCCTTTAGCTCCTTCCTTCACCCTGTAAGATTTCATATCTGGAAATAGTTTCTTGCAATCATGGTTTCGGAGAGATATCCCTAGAAATTGTTTCAAAATAACGAAGCGTTTGCTTTTCTTCCGGGTTTTCTTGCAGTAATCGGTTTCGTTACACTTGGGTCAAAGGTCACGTTTTCAGGAAGAAGTGCTGCATGTAGTTCGCTATCTCAGCGCTCGCGATTTTATTTACCCAAAAATTTTATTTCACTAATTTGAAGAAGAAACAATGCTCTTTCAGACCAAACTAGGCGTTTTGGGAAAAGCCGTGTACCAGAACGCCTTTTTAGCATTTGAAAATAGGCTAAATGTAGATCTCTTGTAAAGCTGTCTTGGGTCGTTAATTTAGAAAATTCATCAAATATTTTTGTTCCAATTAAATCACGATCTATTTAGCTCTAAATAGACAAGAAAGGAAGTACAAATACGACGTGTAATCAGATTGTAATGAAGATTTTTACTTTTGAGTTTACGAGCCTCTGAATATGCCGCTCATTTTCGATGGATTTTGGCCGATTTGGGGCATCGAAACGAAAAAATTGCGGAAAAAAAAAAATTTTGATTTATCGAGCTTAAAACAATATTTTTGTAACTAGTACCCGTAGGGCTTCATTCTGGGCGAGTTTGAAGAAATTCGATTTTTTCGCTATTTCCAAGTCTAGTTGATATTTAGACGAAGCTGCTCTTAATAATTCGATCATCATACGTAATCTCTACCCTTACAATACGGACACCTCCATACTATATAGATAATCAGCTCAGTAGTTGAGGTCACATCACGCGCTTTTATGTCATAGCAAGTAATCAGATGACTGGATATGAATAACAAAAAACCACAAAGCTATATTTTGTTGCAGCATCAAATAGTGTTTCAGCGAAACTACATCGCACGCCACGTTGCTAGAAAACATAATCGATACTCATGATTTTAAATTATATAACATTTAAGATAGTGCGCGCGCTGTCATTGATCGACAGGTGTGTTTAGACGAGAGTAAGTAAACACAGTTGCGACAAAAAATATTTTATAAAAGCAAGAACAGACTTAATTTCCGCGTTACATCTCCTCATCTTAGCACTCGGGGGATAAGGTAAGGTAAGGTAAGGTAAGGTAAGGTAAGGTAAGGTAACTTTATTTTAAGTCGTAAACGTAGGGAGTGGTTTCCCAATCTCCCGAGCCAGGGGCTCATGAAAAAGACCCACGACTATTTAAAATAACATTACTACTTTACAATTACTATATTCGCTAAAATAAGTTCAGAATTAAACTAGTCCTAAAATTAAAAATTTGGGGATTAGGAGAATTCTCGAAAGTTATGCAAACGCTCGACCGCCTCTAAGGTTTTCATAACTGTCTCGAATTCTCCCAATCCCCACCCCTCTTCGCGGTGAGATCAGCTATGTAAACATGGAAAAAGTCGCTTTTAACTTAAGCAAACGTGCCCCATATTTAGAGTCATGGGCCAGTTAATTGTTAGGGTATTATGATCTGTGTGAAATAAATGCTGTTTATTAATTTATTCCATTCACAGGTTACGAAAGAAACTTCTTCCGATTTGGCAGGAAGTGGATCGACTCGCGGGACGTCCCATACGACTACGGATCCATCATGCATTACAATAGAGCATTCTTCTCGCGCTTTCCTGTCATGCTTGATACACTGGTCCCTCTACATAGAGGTGTGGAGGTTGGTCAGCGGAAGGCACTCAGTAGGTTTGACATCCTACAGGCCAACTTACTCTACCAGTGTGATGGTAAGAATCTCTGGGTGTCTATCCTTAAACAGAACCTAGACACTACAGTACCCCTGTCGCCCACGCGACAATAAGGAGTTTAAGAAAACCACGACGGAAACAGGAACGGGAAAGGGAACGTCGCTAAACAAAAGATTTAATGAGCAGAACCATGGCTGTACACGTGCGTTCTAATCTTGGTACATTTCTTGACCGTCCACTGCAAAACAACAACGTGAAATGACCAAATTCTGCGTTGTCTGGAGAATGTGAACCAAGTATCGACGGATAATTTTAATCTCTATTTCAAATTTATCGCTGTGTTCCAGATTTAGTTTTGTCATAGTTTTGACAGTGAAATACAAAGTAAATGCCTTTAGAGTATCGCGAGATTCGTAGGTAAAATATAAAGTCATTTTTTTAAATCGACGTTGTCCTCGGCGTCGCCGTCCGTGATTACTTAAACTCCCTACTAACCTTCCCATCGCTTCCCGCGCTCGCGCTCCTCACTCGCTACCAACTCCCACTCGCGCTTTCTTGTTCACTCCCAGTCACCCAGTCGCTCTTCGCGCTTAAAAGAAGAGCCTGTGGACGAAGCAGTTTACAGTGCATAGACCATTGGCATAAGTGGCGCCTAAATTTGAATAGCGAAACCTATACATCCTAAGCTTCACATTCATGTGAAAAGTCCTTTGTCAGTCCTGGTAAATATTCACCAATGTTCACTGAGCCTGAGGCGAATAATTTTTTAAGAATAATTTTCAGAGCTAAATACCAAGGACTACAAAATAACGGACTAAAACATAAAAACACAGAAGCAATTAGTCGTGTGCATACACGTATGCAGCCGTAGTTTTAATAATAAGCTTACATATACATGGGTTGTCAATCAATTTACTCATCGAGTTCGGCAGTAAAACAAACGAGCGCAACACAAGGAAAAATAAATTCATCCGGTACCTATGTTTTATCGTTGTTGTCATCATCGCCTAAAAATGAGTAGTTTTAGTTTGAAGAAAAATAAATTTCGGTCAATCGATCTGACCTGCTGGCGATCGACGAAACCACTGCGTTTACGATTCTTAAAAGCCTTGAATGCGAGTTTTGGTCCAAGGGTGACAGTAGTCATTTTGAAAAATCCTCCATCCTTTCAAATATCCTGGACTTGGAGTGATGTCTTTTGAATAAATGAAAACTTCACTCAGCAACTGTCCGCCATGTTTACTAGCCGAGATGGCAAAGATGGCGAGCTTAGTAACCAAGCTCCAGCGGGGTGAATATAGTGTCATATGATGAGCTTTTCGACCAATCAGAATGTCCAATTCTTATATTCACCTCTGGAAATTATATTAATAAGGAATATATAGGTCCGCAGTACATGTATATTGTAATGCATGATGGATCCGTAGTCGTATGGGACGTCCCGCGAGTCGATTGTACGTACATGCGCCAGGCGCTAGTAAGAAATAGGTCCGCAATACGTATGTGCGTGTCTAGTCACAGCAATGTTCATTTTCTTGAGCAGAAGGTTTACCGAATGTAAGTGGTCACATCAACGCAAGTCACAAAATAATTTGTAACAAACCACGTCGTATTTTTTGTTAGGACGAAAAAGGCTGAGTGACGAAGAAATACAGCAGCTTAAGGAGGAAAGTTACGATCAAGTATCTGAAGGTATGATTCTTTCTCTAAGGACTAAGACGAAAAAAATGATTAAGAACTGAGAATTATCGTTTTCAAATTCATTCAGTCTTGAGAACTAAATTTTCCTCAAGATCGGTTAGAATAAATTGAAAATGTGTTTCAATTCGCAAGATCAGAACAAAAAAAGTTCTCAAAAGCCATAATAACTCTTTGCAGTTCATTCTGAATTCAAAAATTATTTATTTATGTAGCAATATTGCTTGATGTTTTGTAATACTTTTCTCGTTAGATTCAGTCATATGTGCAGACGTATATGACCGTGATTCTTGCCAGTCAGTTAAATCTCGGGGGTACTGCCAAAAGTTTCCACATAGTATGAGAACAACGTGCGGGATCACGTGCAACTTATGCGGTAAGAGATTCATGACTTAAAGAGATGATAATAATAAACTTTTATATACGTAGTATACTTTCAATTTGATTACTGAACATCTTAAAAATATAGAAGAGTCGCAGTAAGGATAAATCATGGTAAAATCTAGAAACATTATCTGATTGAAAGCATATAAAAAAATAAGCTTCCGACTGTCTTAACCACATGCAGTCTTCAAAGGGCAAATTGTAAAAAGACAGTCGAAACTTGTGTTTTTTATCTATTAGCCGAAAATCGTTTTGAGATTTTACCACTAAACATCTTGTTTACCTTTTCGAAGAGTGGCTTTTCCTTCACATAGTTTACATATGTATTGCAAGAAACAGACTTATTCTAAGATCTAGATTTGGTCTTATTATACAATAAATTGTATAGCCTATCTTTTGCCGATGATTTCGATGATTCCTAACCAAAACTGTACGTTACACGGGCTTGAGGGGCTTGAGGGCTCTTGTCTTTCTTAGTTAAAGGCCCGTCTACACAACGCCAGTGAAATTTTAAACGGTGTTTTCACTCTGAACACGAATCAAATGTTTTCCGTCCACACAACGCCGGAGACGTTCAGTGAAAACGCAACAATTACCGGTCATTTTGGATTTGTGTTTGAAGACAACTCGGGAAGAGAAATCACACGATTATTGTGATGTCATCGTTTACGAAAGCCCTGTTTTCAAAATGTTTTCCGTCTGCACTAAAACGCAAAGCCGGCGTTTACAAATTTCTCCAGTTTTCGAAAAGCTCCGTTTTCGTTGCGAACTATTGGGACAGCAGGCCTTACGGTAGAATGAAGCTTAATTTTCAAATTTCTCCCGCGTAATGTGGACGGGATCTAGGACTAGGCATTTGAAAAAAGGCACACTTTGCATGAAAACGTTTAATGCTTGAATATTTAATCAACGTGGGTAAATTCGATATTAGAATTATTTTAAAACTCGTAGGAAGTAAATACAAGCAATCACACGGAGGGGCAGGGGCGAGGAAAAAGTCCGCGGCCACTCATGAGGTGACGCGAAAAAGTTTGGTCAACAAATTGAAGATTACCCCGCTTAAGGAGGAAACGGGCTCTAAAAGAATGATCCCCGAGGAGAACCCTCAAACTACTTGACAAGTTCAATTTTGAGTGAGGTACACTTTGTGTCTCCTTACATAGTGTAAACGAGTAAAGATGTAAACGGGTGCCATTCATTCATTTGTGCACGCAGCTGAATGCATATAGATAAAGTAAAATAAAATAAAATGAAATAAAATAAAGTAAAATTAAAATGAGTGCATATATAGAAACACAACATGACGTAACTAGCAGGCTAGGCCTAAAAGTAACATGGTATTAAATAAATACAATTACATCGCACTGAAGGGCATGGTGCAGCGGGATACATCGATGTAACTAAATCTTCACTTGTGTAGCAAACCACTCCTAAGTTTAATTTGAATAATAAAAGTAAACATGCAGTAGAGAATATAATTATATTATAATTAATTAATTTACATAATTAATGATATTCTTGTGGTTCTCCTTTCCAGGTATGAATGCTAAAAAGAAGGGAGCGGTACAAGGCAACCACGAACAGCGTGCTTAGCTAAAGAATTTAAGAATTTTCCATGCCTACTGGCACCATACATGTTTCATTTCGTTTTCCTTACAGATCTATTTTTCTATACTAAAAAACATCAAGCACTTAATCAATGCTATCAGAGCCAACTTCATTTTCCACAGAGCACGATTGTAAATTTAATTGCTGAAAACTATATCTATTCATAAACATTGACACGCCTTGAAATTGAACCACGCTTTGTCTTGCTACAGAGTATATAAACACTGTACGTACTTCCCAATTTATTTTGTGATTAGAGTCAAGCTGCTATCTTAGTGTTACTTTAGCTATCAAATGCGAGGAACCGACCAACCGTTTGATTTCAGGAGAAATTCTCTATAAAAATGCTCTTTCAAGATGGTTGTGCAGGCATAACATAATACACGAAATACTATTTGTCATATTTCTAAGGGCAATTCAATTCCGAGGCTTAAAACGATTAAAGAATCTAGAAGGGAAAAGGCAGATATTCTCCATTAACTAAGAGTCTTCTTCGATTATTTTAAGCCTTGTAAATAAATATTATAATCTAAAGCGAACAATGTGGACATCGATTTTACATTACATCACCCATATCTTTTTTTTTCTGAAATACAAGTATCTTTATTGTCTTAATCAATCATTCTAGTAATCTTTTAAAGACAATACTGACGAAACGACAAAAAGTAATGTGACCATGCATGGAATTAAAATTTAATTAAATATACTTTAAAATTGTGACTTAGAGAGGAAGTAGCATTACTGACTTACTTTAATCCTATTCGTTTGTGTCTGAATATAAGACCTTTACCAGATAACGCCAGTGTTGCTTGTGTAGAATGTTGTGAGCTGTGTAACCGCTCCTCCAGTAGTTTTCCAGTAGTTCAGTTGGATGAAACACGTTGTCCCACGCTCGTGTCATGTTGATTAACTCACCTTCACATTTCATTACCGAGTTTAAATTCAACATCTTTATTAACTTGTCACTACTCACGATGACTTCGATTGCGTTGATCCTAGCAGTATGCAGGACACCTGTCATATATGAACTCAGTTAAATGACCTTGCTCTCCATGAGTTATCGTAGCTGAGTGGATAGAGCGCCCGCCCGGTGTCCGTAGGAACTTTGAATGTTATTGTGAAGTATGAGAAACAAGAAGTGGAACTGCAAACACTCGTGGTGGAAGGATCTGGGAAGGGACTGGTTGAGAGTTCTGACACTCAACTGGAAGGAGTTGTTCAAAATGCAAGTTGTCAACAACAACCAAGAGTCTTCACTTGAAAAATTGGTTGACCGGTACTCAGAAGTGTTTAGAGAAGGACTTGGGACCTTCAAGGGCCCAAAGGCGAAAATTCATGTGGAGTCAGAGGCACAACCAAAATTCTTGAAGGCGAGACCAGTGCCATATGCTATGACAGGGAAGATTGAGGCTGAACTCAAGAGGCTACAGGATGAGGGAACGATTGAACCGGTTCAGTTCTCGGAATGGGCTTTCCCATTGTACCTATTCTGAAACCAGACGACTCAAAAAAATTCGCATCTGCGGAGACTACAAAACAACTGTCAATCAAGTGTCAAAACTGGACAGTTATCCTATCCTGAAGGTTGAAGACCTCCTGGCGACACTAGGAGGCGGTGAAAAATTCACGAAGTTGGTTATGAGCCAAGCCTACCAGCAGCTTCTTCTGGATGATGAATCTAAACAGTACACCATCATTAACACACAGAACGGGTTGTTCCAGTACAACCGCCTACCCTACGGGATATCGTCAGCACCAGGAATATCTCAGCGGAACATGGAGAATCTACTGCAGAACATTCCTTATGTAATCGTCCGGGTGGATGATATCCTAGTGTCCGGAGCCTGCGATGAAGATCACTTAATTAAACAACCTGGAAGAAGTCTTGAAACGACTAGCAAGTGCTGGCTTACGACTTCGGAAAAACAAGTGTGTGTTCATGGTACCTCAAGTAACCTACCTGGGTCACAAGGTCAGCAAAGAAGGTATTCAGCCATTGGATGACAAGGTCGAAGCGATCACCAATGCACCAGCGCCCAAGAATGTGTCGGAACTCAAATCGTACTTAGGCATGATTAACTACTACCAGAAATTCCTGCCTAACCTGTCGAGCGTGTTGGCTCCATTGCATGATTTACTACATAAAGAGACCCGCTGGCATTGGGGTAAAGAGCAGATGCAGGCTTTTCAGAAGTCTAAGGATTTCCTGAAGTCCTCTAGACTCCTCGTCCATTATGATAGTCAGAAGAAGTTAACCTTGGCGTGCGATGCATCACAATATGGCTTGGGAGCTGTTCTCTTGCATCGAATGGATGATGGCTCAGAACATCCAATCGCATATGCTTTCAGGACACTGTCCAATGCAGAGAGAAATTATTCCAATCTTGAGAGAGAAGCACTTTCCCTGGTATTTGGTGTGAAGAAATTTCACTAGTACATTTACGGCAGACATTTTAGTCTAGTGACTGATCACAATCCATTGGAATCATTGTTCAATGAGAAGAAGGCCACACCGCCTATGGCAGCAGCTAGAATTCAGCGTTGGGCCTTGACTCTAGCTGCATACAACTACTCCATTGAGTACAAACCAGGACCAGAACATGTCAATGCTGATGCCCTCAGCCGACTACGCTTGCCGGTTAGTCCTTCAACTACACCTTTGCCTGCAGAAACCGTGTTTGCAATGGAACTCCTCAATTCAACACCAGTGAGTGTGAATGAGATCAGAACCGGAACCAGATGTGATCCAATACTGTCACAAGTAATCAAGTTCGTTCAGCATGGTTGGCCTAATCACAACTCAGATGAAGCATTGAAGCCCTACTTCACTAGGAAAGATGAATTAAGTGTTCAAGATGGATGTTTGTTGTGGGGCAATCGAGTAGTGGTCCCCCCCTAAGGAAAGAGCAAGAGTGGTAGAAGAGTTACACGAGATACACCCTGGAATTTGCCGTATGAAGGCGTTGGCGAGAAGTTATGTGTGGTGGCCAAAATGGATGCAGACTTAGAGCAGAAGGTTCACCAGTGCAGTCCCTACCAGGAGAACAGGAAGTCACCGCCAGAAGCCCCTCTACATCCCTGGGAATGGCCTCATAAACCCTGGGTTCGACTCCACCTAGACTATGCGGGTCTGTTCCTTGGGAAAATGTTTCTCATTGTGATGGATGCCCACTCCAAGTGGATGGAGGCGTTTCCAATGAATACGTCAACTTCAAGTGCTACCATTGGGAAATTGAGAATCGCTTTCGCGACACACGGCCTACCGGAAATTGTCGTCACAGACAATGGCAGCAACTTCGCGAGCAAAGAGTTTGGAGATTTCCTCAAACATAACGGGATCCGTCACATCAGAACAGCACCTTACCACCCAGCGTCTAACGGACTGGCTGAGAGAGCGGTAGAACATTCAAGGAGGGAATGAAGAAGATGAGTGGAGGAAGTGTGGAGACGCGAGTTTCAGAATTTCTAGCTCGTTACAGAATCAGCCCACAGACTTCAACAGGAGTGTCCCCTGCAGAATTACTTCTAGGAAGGAAACCCAGGTCAAGACTAGACTTAGTCTACCCAGAAATCGGAAGGAAAGTGCGACAAAGCCAAGCTTCTCAGAAACAGGCACATGACTGGTACGCTAAGGAACGCACCATGCAGGAAGGGGAAGCAGTTTACGCAAGCAACTTCCGAAGAGGACCAAGGTGGTTACCTGGAATCTTGAAAGAGTCAACGGGTCCAACTTCCTTCGCAGTTCAGCTAGAAGATTGCCGACTCTTGAGACGTCATCAAGACCACCTTATACAGCGATCCTGCGTTCCCCAAGAGCCTATTGCTGATCAAGAGGTTCCAGCAGACCCAATTCCAGCATCGCTGGCAACTGAACAACCAGAATTGCAGTGGGAAGAAACCCCAAGGGAGCCACCTGTCCCTGTGCAATCAAGTACCCAAGGCATTCCAGAGAAGCGTTACCCTACTAGGAACAGACACGCCCCTCGATACTTGGCTGATTTTGTCACGAAGTGACTTTTTAGGTTATTAGAACAGAGACACTTAAGAACTGCAAGCTAAGTTTTGTCGTTGATTTATTGTACTAGTTTTCATGGCTTAGTGGGGGAGTGTAGAATGTTGTGAGCTGTGTAACCGCTCCCCCAGTAGTTTGCCAGTAGTTCAGTTGGATGAAACACGTTGCCAGTTGCTTGAATTAAAACAGAGTTGTGTTCTCGAGTTTTGGCTGGTTTATTGGCTCTAGAATGTTACAGCTTGTCCTTCGCTAATTTTCCAATCTTTCCCCAGCTCTACCCTTTCTCCTTCATCACCCTTTAAACCGATCGTCTCCATGTCTCCCTGGGTCTACCTATCTGTCTTTTTCCATCTGAATACTACGCTACGGTAGTACAATAACACCGAATAACAATTAGCGCGAAGCCTTTATTTATGGGGTATAACATGGGGGTACCCGACCTCCTCGTACTACCCACCCCGTTCCCCAAACTCTCTTCAGCCTAGTTGCCGACAGACTGGCCCCAAACATTTCATGAACGAGTATTAATCCTCCTACCATTCGCTGTGCATGTAAGTTCAAAATATAACGTTGTTTCATTACTTCTAGAATATATTCTAGCATTTCGCAGTGGCTACTTCCCAGTAGCAAAGAAAAATGAGAGAAAAATTTAATGTTATCCTCTGAGGGTGACAAGCTGATATAAATAAAGCAAGATAAAGGTAATAGGGAGACGGGCCAAAATGCGGAACTCCTTTCTTATAATTATTTGTCCTTTGATCCAATAGTTACTATTTTTAGTTAATTAAATAAGTTCACACATTCTTTGCTTGATATGTTCAAGAGTCGACGAACTTTCTAGTCCTAGATTATACGAGCTTTAAGATCTTCTTTTAGGATTTTGTCACGAAGTTTTCGCATGTGTTTTTTAAAGCTTTCATAAAATTAGATCCAAATTAAACATCATACGATGAACAGAAATAAAGATTTGTCTGTCGGTTGTTTATGAAAACAAACACGGTTAAAGAAAAATGAATGCCATAAAAAGATCTTACCATTTTTTTTTCCTCTGATGTACAATCGAAATGATCGATTGACAATTGTACTGGCGTTCGCTTCTCCAAATGTCAAAAATGTGGCGATTCAGAATGCGAATATTGTACAATGGTGATTCTTTATAAAGGTATTTAGCGCGCATACCAGACAGCTGAAAATAGTCTCAAACTTCGTGGAAGTTATTAATTGAAACTCGATTATTCTTTGACGAGAAATCCATCACGCGCTATTGTTATTCTGTGCTGTCTCGGACGTTTTGGCGCAGGGCTTTGTAGCTGTAGACTGATCAATTTAAAACATCAATATCACTGAACCGCTATCGGTTAACAAGGGCATAATAATTTGTAAACCAAAGTGCAAGTTATAACGACGTCTCACGTTACTCAGGCCGGCTGCATTCATTGTACACCGTACAGATATATTAGGTGAGTATTTTACGCCACGGGAGTCAACTTGGCTTATGGTAAGCTCACATGAGTGATCCTTTCTTAATGAGTATCAATGAATATCAACCAGTACACCATATTTTACTCCAGTGTAACGCCACAGAATAAAGAGTGTTAGTGAGGGAAATAAACATGTATTTCAGCTTGTGAATGGCTATGCTTGTCACCAGACTGGTGTTTGCGTTACACTAATTTTCACAATCACGAATATTGAAAAAGTATCATATTCAGAAATAATATGAAAGTATTTCCGACAAACAGGTTAGCATAGGATCAGAGAATACCTTGCCATATGATATCATACAATTCATTATTCAGTCCAGTGTAGGCGTAGGTGTGAATATAACAAAACATAAATGTCTTCCTGTTGAGAACAAAGTTTACAATCAACCACGTGCTTTTGAATAATGCTGTGAATTACTAAATATATGCAAATAGCAGTCACACGAAAGTGTTGAATTAAGACGCCAAACTCAACATTTACTGCGAAACCTTGGGTCTCGAATATCTTTCTTGTCAGTAATATCCACGAAATTGAGCGACTGTAAGAAGAAACAACACAATTTCAGGACACAGCTGGTGCATAACCTGGTACGTCTGCGGATTTTTAGATAAAAAAAGAAAACTGAGGTAACATCGCGCAGTCCTTAAACACCGCCATTTTTATGCTACCTAAATATTACTTGTGCTTTCTCTAATATTACTTCAGTTCTAATCTGATGTTTTACCACAAACAGACCATGGCATCCCATTGGCGATTGACAATGTTCTTGCTCTGTCGACACAATGTGGTGACTCTCGTTTACTGAATAAGTAATCGGGCATGACATCTTTTGAAACTGATCTTCAAGTTTTGTTTGAAGAGTCAGGTGGTGTCAAGAACAATGCCCTGTGAGTTAAAATTACATTGGAGTATACTGTACTAGCAATGTAGGTATACAGGCTTCAGCGAACTCTATCTGCAATCTTAATTTACATGGAGGTTTAGTTACAACTTTTTTATCCTCGCAATACAAACGTTCCACTGTTTGTCATTTACTGTTTAGATAATGGATGTGTTCGCTAGAACGTCCCTCGAGGTCCATAACAAGTTTCGTTCTGCACACAATGTGCCACCCTTAAGTTGGTCAAATGAGCTTGCAAGAGGCGCACAAATCTGGGCAAAGAAACTAGCGAAAGAAGGCGGCCTCAAACACGATCAACTGAAGGGAATTGGAGAAAATGTGTTTATGGCATCTCAGGGTTTTGATGCTGCAGCAGAAGAGGCGACGGAGACTTGGTATTCAGAGGTAAATTACATATGGGTGGCTGAGACTGCTGTACCTTGCGTGAGGAGATCACTAGAAAACAAGCATATCTAAAACTGGCACAGAGAGGGAGGGAAGGAGGGTAATTTAACTAACCCGGACATATAGGCTAAATACTGTAAATTAAGTGTGATTTTAATTAAAACTATCGTCCACTGTTTGATAAACATGCAAATGTTTTAGGTAAGCCAATCACCAAGGGAAAATTTAAATTCTATTCTAGTGTGACTTGTGATTAGCCTTCAAAAAGAAAATTGAAGAAAGGGAGATGGTTCTAGTATTCATGTTATTGGTTAAAACTCGTAGGTTATGAGCAGGTGATAGTTAATGACGCCGAATTGTTTTAGTAGAATTCGAACTGAAATTAGCGCAAATATCGGTTTCCAATTATTTTTCTACGTACTGTATTATCAAATCGCACGCGAAACTTATAGATCGCACGAAACTTATAGATTTTTTTTTATATATTTTCAAGTTATTTAAGTCCAAATACCATTAGTTACCTTCTTTTAGTCTTCTCGGGAATTTTATTACCATTTGCATCTAAACGTTCCGCCAAAACATCGAGAAAACGAAAAAACGTCGCCATTGCGTAGACGAGAGACTGCAACTGCACTCTATAATGGCTGACAGTGTACCGGTAACCTTTGAATAAGTATACTATACCTAAAATTCTAATAAATCTCGCTAGAAACACATTTCTAGTGTTATGAAGCTCAAAGACCTGTATAGAATTAAATTTCTGATACGTGATCACCGATTGTTTATCATTTTGTAGTTACCACTTTAGTCTTGTGTGTGGAGGCGCGGTGGCCTCATGGTTGGTGCGCTCGTCTCCGGATCGAACGGTCCGGGTTCGAGCCCTGGCTGGGAACATTGTGTTGTGTTCTTGGGCAAGACACTTTACTCTCACAGTGCCTCTCTCCACCCAGGTGTATAAATGGGTACAGGCGAATTTATTGCTGGGGGTAACCCTGCGATGGACTAGCATCCCATCCCTAGCCGCTTCATGCTACGGAAACCGAGTTAAGCTCCGGTCTGATGGGCCACCTGGCTCGCATGTAGAGTTTTACTTTAGTCTTGCAATTTTAGGGCTGACAGCCCACACAGTGAGTCTTATGACTTCTTGTTGTTTATCTTAGTTTATCGAGAATACTTCAGCTCCGAACAATACCCCATTGATGGTGATGTTTGGGTTTGTCTACTGGCTTTGGTCTGCATCTCTCACAAAGATCCTGTTTAGGTTTCTTGTTCTGTAAACTTTAGTTTCTATTGGTTGTCTCAAGAACTGTGTAGTTCCCTTCTGGAAGTCGTATGATAGTGTTTGGGTTAGTATTCTAAGAGTGCTTAATCCTCCAAGGTCAGTTCGTCCCGTGTGGCCCACACATGGTTACCGATAGGCTATTTAAGTGCATGTGCAGCTTTAAAAGGAGTGATTTAATGAGTTACGCATACACAGGGTTGTGATGTCAAATTGAAAGTTTCCGCCAAACTCTTTCAAATTCCGTCGTGTCTTGCAGTTGGAAAAATAACTAAAAAACAATTTACAATTTACTTTTTCTTCAAAAGTTTACTTACTATCTTCATCTTGGTGTTCTAAAAGCTTTTGTGTGCGAGCGAAGGCACTCAGTCATAATTGTAGTAATGTTTTGGCCAAAATTGCAACAAAATCGCTGTGGTAGTGTCACTTTACTTCGTCAGAATGTTGGGCCCGAGTACAGCTATACCATACACTACTATGAATTTAACTTACTTTGGCCTTCTTTTCAACATTTTTTCAATAGGTTGAGCGATACGATTTTAACCAGGGAGGGCATCAACCTAGAACAGGCCACTTTACCCAAGTAGTATGGAAGAACTCTAAGGAGCTGGGCATGGCAAGAGCAAAGAGTTCTAATGGAAGTGTATATGTGGTGGCCAGATACCGTCCAGCCGGAAATGACTTGAACGCATTCAAGGGGAACGTCCTTCCAAAGGTTGGTCGACTAAGTTACTTTAGTATCACCCTACTAGTGGACTAATGCAAATCCTGCATTTTAATTGGCTACGCTACTAGAGGACTATTAGTAATAGTCCTCGAGTAGCGAAATTGGCGCAATTGAGCGTGACGCTTTCTTTCTTTTTATTCCCAAATAAATATTTCTTCAACTTGCATTTGCTAACTTTATTGTTGCCTTTTCTGTCCGACTAGTTGGGTGATACTAAAACAGTTAGACCCTTCGCCCTCAAGGGCTACGGGTCTAATTGTTAAATAACAGCAACAGTTTCTAAAAGCAGTATAAGAGCATTCTTCGGGGACCAGATCGGGTGATTGGCACCAGGCAAACACTCACGTCAAATAACCTAGCTTCTTAGCTGAAGTTCACTGCCATTTCTCCTCATCTAGAGGTTCATGGCCAAAAAGTATTCAGCAGCAGTGATTGCATCGAACATGACGATATTCGGCTCTAAATTTAATCGTAACGATATACTTTATACAAAGAGTTAAAGTGAGGATTAATAAATGACATATAAATTTAAATCATCCTCGTTGCTTTCATTAAACGAGACGACAACAGTAACCACACAGGATTTCAAGCCCAGTATACTCTTCGCCAAAATGTGCTTGTCCGGCTGCAGATTTCAATTCTTGAATAAGCGATCACCGATACCCTGGTATTTTTGTACAAACACGTGGATTTAGCTCTCGTGTCTCTTTCCGTGCTTGTGTCACCGACTGCAATGTTGTCTACACGTGTACTGAATTCCAATTTGTTCTTTGGGTTTAAACGAGAAATGACTCAATTAGTACAGCCTGGGCTTTCCCACATTCAGAAAACAGTTTTCAATTCAAGCTGACCCGGCACATACAGCCAGCTGCGTACAACCGTCTACTATTTCCTTTGCTAAGGAAACAGTGACGGTGAAGTCTGTACGCAGGCTAAGAAAACTTAAACGTATTTTTAAAATTGTTCTGTTTTGTTTTGATTGGGGCAGGTGCCAACGGGAGAAAAACAACAAATGCCAGGTAGGACGCATCGCATAGTTACTTGTGTAAAGTAGTTTTACTTCAATCATCGATGTGGAGGCAAATTACACAAAGAAATACTTTTGTGGTTTTCTGTTACAGAAAAGACATCCCCGCAAGGGGAAGACGTGGTAAAGATGCAAGATTCTTTTATTTCACACGGTAAGAGAACTTGCAATACACTTATCTATTCAATCTCTTTTAGCTGTTGGCACCTTCGTTGTATGTAGATAATGTTATCTGCTCCGTTTCTAAGTAAATGGGCAATAGGACTGGCCGTTTCTCCTTACGCCTTCCTGGATTTATCATTATTTACTTGAGTTATCAGGTTATGATCGCATATTTTCTATTGCAGGGGGTGAGGTCTTACCCGTTTTTCCCAGAAAATGACATCGCACTATTGTAAGTTATATTATGGATGCAATTTTATTGGTTGCAGATTCGTTCATTGACGCGGTACTAAAAGCACATAATGAACTTCGCGCCCTTCACGGCGTGCCCAGTCTTAAATGGTCCGCTGCGCTATCAAAAGAGGCGCAGGCTTGGGCAGAGAAGTTGTCTCGAAATGGTGAACTGCGTCACGCGCATAAAGAAGAACGAAAGTTTAAGGGAGAAAACATCTGCCGCATGTCGAACCACTATGATGTCACTGACGCTGTGAGGATTTGGTACTCGGAGATCAACAGTTACAAATACCACTCGCCTGGTTTTAGTTTCGATACTGGTCACTTCACTCAGATCGTTTGGCGAGATACCACTGAAGTTGGAGTGGGAACATGCAAGAGTCGCGATGGAAGTCTTACGTATATTGTCGCTAGGTACAACCCAGCAGGAAATGTGCTGAAAAACTTTCATGAAAATGTTCTGAACACTAATAGCCAAAGTTGAAAACTTGAATGAACAACACTAGTTGTGTGACATTGAGTTAACTCTTGTTACTACTCGCAAAAGTCAAGCTCTGCGATATAATAAGCCATGTTATCTGTTACTCCTGGTGATTGTTATTTAAGCATATGTATTAAGGTGAAATTGTGTTGCGAAAAATGTGATATAAAACGATTCATATTAGAGAGGGTAACTTGACATTTTCCCACAGAGACATTACAGCAATTCTGACACAAAAGGTGCTCGCAAATTGAGGTCTTCTTAGGCCTTCTGACGCATGCTACGATGGAAGAATTGCACGGACTAAAGTTTCAATTATAAGTTTTAACCGTCAGCCGGGCAGTGTAATTTGTTTCAAAGGAGTAGTGTGCGACTGCACGTAATACCTACTAAATGGATGAATTAACTCATATTGCTTCTCAGCTGTTTCCCAATTTATATTTCATTCACTGTAATTAATTAAAACTGCATGCACCTGAAAGCTTGTCGCTTCTCTGGAAAAAAAAGTTTTTTTTTTTTGTTTTGTCTCGCTATCTTTCCGTAAAAGTTTCAAACATCTCTTCTCTAGGCGAGATTCACCCACGGTATATTTTATGCTGGAATTGATTGATTATTACATTTACGAGCAAACTTTTCTGCCATGGCGGTCAACTTACCACGCAAACATGTGCCTGTCGTTTTCGTTCAGAAGTGGAAAAAAAATATGTTGGCTATATGCCCGAACCCTTGTTGAAGATAACAATTGACCGATAAGCCCGCCAGAGATTTGACAGTCAGTGTAAATTATATGACTATATACAGTATTAAACGCCTTCTGCGCGCATCTTCAATTATAGAACCATTCATAATTAATGCTCCTTAACACGAGTCCGAACACAGCACTTTCTTTGAAACAGTCATAATTTAGCATGGTAATGAACCCATTTGAGCTAGTAATAAAAACTTGAAGCTATCCAGGAGGCTGGTTTCCTTATGATCCCTACGATCGCAATATATGATCGTTACGATCAACCAGCGAAAGTTGAGCGACTCTTAGGACTGCCAGTTCCCACGATCGTTAGGGAATAAAAAATGTTTCCGAGACGACCTGGATCGAACGATGCACTGCATTCTGGTATACTTTTCATTGCAACGATCGCTACAGTCGCTGGAGACTCTTTGGTGAGCATACATTGGGAGTGCTTTCCATAAGATCGTTACGATCCTCCAGATATAAGTGAACGGACGCTTTGATCGCTGATCAATGTATTTAGTGTTAAGCTTTGTCTAAGGGGCCAGTTATATAAAATAACATGTTTGACCACATGCAGAGGAAATTTGAAATTTATGAATTCTCTTTTTCAGGGTCGAATGATGGCTAATGATATATCCCAAGATATATCTAGAACAATGAGGAAAAAACAACGCGTTTAATTAGCTGGCATAAATTGCTGCTATTCCAGAAAGTCCCTTTAAAGAGTGTTAACAAACACTAAATATAAAGATGCCGACAAGACAATAAACTAACAGAATACATAATAAACTGAAGGTCTCAATATATCAAGGATGAAATTGGGTTAAAAGACATGGTTGACCCTGTATTTGACAACGAGCTCGTAACACAGAATGCATCATTTATATGCAAATTTTAAACGAGCTTTGGTTTTCAATTATATACTTTGTCCACAGGTAAACCAGTCATTGTTCACCTGAGAACTTGTTTGAACAAACTCCCCTGGACAACAGTCTTGTGCGCTTCTCTGGCTTGCACCAACACGTGTGGTATCAAGTTGCTTTTTGTTGCGTTTTCCTTGGAATATTTATAAACGATTCCACCCATTGTTAAGCGCTGTCGAATGATAAAAGAAATACTTTCTCGAGCAGGTAAGTAGCAAGTTGGTCGAAATGATCAAAGACAGGGTGTTGAAATAATTTATAAGATGCATGGCGGTTCGTATTTCTCTTGAAACGCCTCGATTCGTAAACATTAAAACCGCGGGACATTTGTGATTATAAACATGCACCCTATCAGTAAATCCTTTCTCCCTTTTCCCCTTATTCGTTGACACCTTGAACAGGATCTCTCCCCTGCCTCGATTCTTCTCAATCGTAAACAAATCCGTACCATACGCAGATGGCAAAGAAAAACGATTTTCTTATTTTTTGTTCTAAAATAAAATGACTTCTATCAGATTCATCAGTAATATATCGCGATGTTTATATGAATCAGCTTCGCAGGCTTCAAAACATTTCCAAATAAAACTGTCAGATTGCGTTGGTTTACCAATAAACGCCGACGTGTTCTTCAGTAACTTCCTACAACATAAAGTCTTCACTTCTTAAATTTGCATATCATCTTTTAACCTGCTGTAGCCACAGAAACATTTCTTCCTAGCTTTGCAGTCGCATGAGATTTGTGAGAGAAAGATAGAAAGAAAATAAAAAAACCATTAATTCTGTTGCTACGGGGGGTAAGATTACAGTTGGAAGAGAAAAAATGAAAAAACTATGATAGAAAATGTAATATTTATTTGTCGCTACCAAAAATCGTAATTTTACAGTGTAATAAGTGAATGTTTTCAAAAAACATATGACTGCTGAGCAGGATGACTACAAAATATGTTTCACTTGAAAATATTATGTTATTTTTTATTCTACGTTTATTCATTTATTTATTTTTTATTTTGGACAGGCCGCTTTAGTGGCGAAATCGTGTTTTTAACAGCGCAACATCGGATATCTTTCACCGGGCCGTTAAATAATGTATCGTGGCGTTTATTGAGTGGCCTCAAGGCGACCAGTTGACAGCTGCAAGTAAACGTGCCGATCACTTGTAAATGCCATGGTATCAACCAATCACATCCGTCAATGCTTACGGCGCATGAATAAATATACCTATGATATTCCGTCAGAGCTTTCTTGTTTCCCAGGTTTCCAGGTCGTTTTCGATTTATACAGTCTTAACTTCGAGATTCATCGCTGATGATAATTATGAATGAAATCTTACGTACTCAACATGACTGTATGCGAAAAGTGATGAAGATCCTGCGCTAATTTAGTCAAAGATTCTGATTCCTTGATTTATATAACTAGTCTCACTCCATTTACTGTAAGTTTACTAGCTATATGTTGATTAGTTTTCTCTCTTTTAATCTACGTAACGAACTTCGGACAATTACCCGAGAGAGCCCCACTGTTCCCGTGACAGCACCGTGACGGTCAAGAAGGACATGTCCGTGATAGCCTTCACAAGGTGCTCGTCCCGGGGTGCTCGTTTGACCGTCACGGGTTTTCCGCTAACATCATATCGATTCCCATTGGTCTAGAAATTTATTTATCCACCTACCCAAAAAACAAGTTCAATTGCAGCTTGCTAAATTTCAGTTTCGACATTTCTTCATTTCACTTTTGTTGAATGCGCTTGATTTAAAATTCAAATTGCCACAAGGAAAAATATTCCACGATGTCAAGATTATTATCGAAAATGAAAATTCTCGGAGTTGAGATCCTGGTTTGAACCTTCGTCTTGGCATTATAATTAACGGTTAAATGCTGGTGAAGAAGATTATTACGGGCCACGTAAGTTGGATAAATCGCCGAGATCCAGACTGTAATGGATATACTTTATTTTCATACACAAGTCGACGAGTTGTTTAAATTTACTATTTTTCGTTAAATAGGATAGTGCAGTAATTGAAGGTAGGAGTTATTTACTTTTAAATCAATGCTCCAAGCAACCACTAGGTTTGTCATTTCAGCGATGATTTATAAGGGAGCTTAAGCAAAGACGACGGTGACGCCAGAAACGACCCACAGATGGGTCTATATTTCAATGGATTTATAATGAATTTATATTTTACCTTCGAAATTCGTTCCTATTTGAACCTGTTGAGATCTGAAAACCTGCTCAAACTAAATATGTAATGCCAGCGATCGATTCTCAAACGCAATGCGAAAAAATTTGCCCCCGTGGCCTACGTTCTCCATGATAAGCTAAACTTGGTCATTTCACATTGTTGTTTAGTAGAGGACGGCTACGAAATGTACAAATATTTAAAACGCACGAGCATAGCCACTGTTCCGCTCAGTAAATTTTTTGTTTGGTGACGTTTTTGTTACCGTTGCCGTCGTGGTTTGCTTAAGCTCCCTATCAGGAAATACCTTCGAAATACTCACAGAGATCCAACCAGATTGAACACTGTAATGGAGTTCTCGCTATTTATTCTATTTAAAATGGAAGACAGTTAAACAAAAACTACAGAAGTCACATTGGCCATTTACATATCGAAAAAAGTTAACTTTCGCTTTCTTTTTCAGTGAAATAGAAATATGGACTCGTTTGGGAAAGAAGCTCTGGAAGCCCACAACAACTTTAGAAAAGCTCATCAAGCTCCTCCACTCACATGGTCCAGCGCCCTTGCACGAGACGCCGAGGCATGGGCCAAGCAAATTGCGCGCGAAGGCCGACTACGCCATGACGACACGAAAGATGGCGAAAATGTTTTTATGGTGTTTGGGCGGGAAATTGACGGTAACGACGCTGTAAACAGCTGGTACAGCGAAGTGAAAGACTACAACTTTAGCAAATCTGGTTACCAGTCGAACACCGGTCACTTCACACAAGTCGTTTGGAAAGGGAGCAAAGAGCTAGGAATAGGCAGGGCTAAGAGTGCCGACGGGAAGGTGTTCGTGGTAGGCCGTTACAGGCCGGCGGGAAATAACATGAGGGCTTTTAAAGAAAATGTCTTCCCGTCAAAGGCACGTGAGGTGGATAATACTGATAATAATAGCCCTGATAGCCCTGGTATTGCAGCGAACTTCACTGGATTGTGTAATGGGGGAAAAAGGAAAAGCAACTCAATAATAATATTAAACGAAAGAAGAACATTAATGGCATGGTGTTTTATTGCTATGCATTTTCTCTCATTTTACTATTTTTGCTTTATTTTTTAGTTTGTTCGCATTTCCTATTTGGTATCTTTTTTTAACATCACTCTGGTTGCTGAAACAGACAGTAATTTCTGTTTAATTGTGAAAATATAACCTACTCCTTTTGCAGGACGGGCCAGTAAAAATTCCCGAAAAGGAACAGTCTAAGAAATGCTCCACACCTGTGCACCAGCGGCAGAAACACGAGGAACGACCTACTGGAGCTGGCGAGCATCGTAGAGAGGAAACGGTGAGGAACTTATAATTAACAGTTAGACCCGTAGCCCGGCTTCGCCTCATGGGCTATTGACCCGTGGCCTTTGAGTGCGAAGGGTCTAAGGGTCTAATCAGCAAATGCAAGTTGAAGAAATATTTATTTCGGAATAAAACGAAAGAAAGCGTAACGCTCGATTGCGCCAATTTAGCTACTCGAGGACTATTACTAATAGTCCTCTAGTAGCGTAGCCAATTAAAATGCAGGATTTGCATTAGTCCACTAGTTGGGTGATACTAACAACAACTACTCCTACGGACTATTCACCAGAAGTGTTAAAAAATACATTAATAGTCTATTGCATCAACAAACATGTTTCATATTTCTACGTTTCTTGTCATCAGAAAGATAACTCGCTATCATATTTAATACTTCTTCACCCACACATAACTGACGCATGAAAATAAGAATACCAACATTGAAAAGCAAAATGCTGTTTGATTTCAGGTTGTGACGTATCCGGATGGTACTAAGAAGACTGTAGTATCCACGGTAACAGTGACTTTAAAAGGAAATAGTAAGTGGAAGTAATAGTGAGAAAAAAAAAACAACAACAACAACAACACAGCTAACCAAACCAACAAACAAACAGAGGAACCGGACCACTAATTGTGTCGCGGTCGTGAACGAGTTACGGTTTGAGATCAATGTCATCTTGCCGTTCCTTGTGGGACTGTTATATTCGGTACAGAACAAAGATGAGAAGCCAGGCATATTGTCCCTAGCAGCGGTACAGTCCTACAAGGGACCAGATTTCTTATCTTTTCAACTGTGATGACATCTGAATCAATAAAATACCGATACATCCGTGCTAAGTACACGGGCGACGAGAATACAAGCATTAATCGACCCCAGGGACATGCGGCGCTGCTTGGAACTAATTTATATGAAAATCTATAAGAAAAACAGTAAGAGTTAGGGTAAGAAAAGTCAAGCTAAAAAACAGAGACTGGGAAAGGGTAGCATAATGATCCAAGCAGCTTTGAACTTCTCTGCAGTTTTTCTATCGATGTTCAATCTTGAACGAGTTGGAATTTACTTTCTCACAAAGGTTTTCCTCGCTTGTTTGTTTGTTTGTTTTTTCTTACTTAGGTCAAGGTGGGTATTCCAAGGAAACTGTCACAACAGTTCATGGTAAGATTATCACATTCATCGTATACTTTCACCACATCAGGTTGATGGGCGAAGTGCATGTAGCTATGTACACGGGACACTTTCATCATTCCTGATCCTATCAATATGCAGAATTTATTAAAAACTGGGTAACTTAACAAGTTGTGCAACTGGCTACGAGTCTCCCTATAGCTTAGTGACTTACTGCTTAAAGCATGTGACAGGTGTACATCAGATCATGAGTTCCACTCTTGATGTAATGTACAACTAGATTATGAGCACGAGATTTTTATGAGGTGACAGTTGATGAGGCCAAAGACCGAATAAACTATCACCTCATAGAAATCTCCAGCTCATAATCCTTTAACTGGCGATTCTTAATTACTCCTCTACGTACTATTAACCTTCTAATTAAAGAAAAATCCGAATTTCGCGGACTGTATTGTCATTTCAGAGATTTACAGTTGTGTATGCGCACATCAGTTTCGAGATTTTGACGCCAAAAAATCATGAATGTTCTTCTTTCAGTCTTTTCAGCAATTCAATTATCCATTTGTTTATAAATGTTCGTCCGAAACTTCGAAAAAATGGGGAAACGTCGCCATTCCCTAGACGACCTACAGCCAATGAAAATTAATGGCTGGTAGTCGTCGATGCAGTTGTCCGTTTTGTAAACGGTCGATGCCAATTTCGCGACACTTACAAATTTTTTTAACTATCAACGAATTTTTCTCTACGAAATAAAAGAAAAAAGAAAATTTGTAAGTAACCACCCAGTATCAGACCCGAAACTTCCGTTTCCTAATATCCCTCTTCTACCACTACACTACCAGGTTGATCCGCCAAATATCTGCAAATATTAATGATAGAGTTGACCCAACCATTAAATAAAAGCTAACCGCAAGCAAACCAGTGTAAATATGAACAATCAAGCATTTGACGAGTGCGTTTTACTCAATCAACAAATTAAAACCAGTTTCTACCTTGTCCAGGCCTATACTAAAGCAGATATGGCATCGTCCATTCTGAAAGGCTTGGTCAACAATGATGTCATCGACCGTTAAAAATGGCACCAACCGTTTACGAAACGGAAACCAGCGTCGTCGATTGCTCAGCTAATCAGATTGCAGCATTTGCATTACATTATGCGAGTAGAATTCTACTAAAACTGACCAGTTTTTGGTCTTTTTGAGAAATGTTTTAGTTGATTTATTAATGGAAAGGTTTAATATTTACGAATATCCTATTGGTTTCTTTTTTACTGCCGCAGAGTCAAGAAACCCACAAGCATTTTCTAGAGACATGAAAGCGGCGCTTCCTGATAAAGGTTGTATGTTGTTTGAAATAATCTCTAAGTTTCTTAGTGACCCTGAATGGATGGTCATTAAAATCGATGAAATGATTCAAAGAATTGGTCATTCCTAATCATAAATATAGAAATATTTAGCTACAGTATATATACGTAGTTTTTGTTTGTTATGGTTATTTTTTACACTTGAATCCTCTTTTTTTCTTTTCTTTGAGCAGACTCCCCAGGTTGTAAAGCACCCCATGATACTAAACAATCTCTGGGAGGAGGTAATTTTTTTTCCTGGTTAATGCTGGCTGTTGACTACGTTATGGCAAGGCAATAAAATAATATAATGACAAAATATATTAATGGTTCTTTAATATATTTCATAATTGTTACACCAGTGCTTTAAAGACATGCTGAGTGCATGAAACATCCAAATAGACCGGCTCATCCATTGTGTTACACAAGTAGCTAAACTCTAAGCTACATAACAGTAATAGTACCCTGTCAGAGCTGGGTTACCCTAACAATTAAACCCATGGTTTTGGATAGTTAAAGCCACTTTGTGTACAAGTCTTGATTTGCTAAATGACTGTCGTATCTGACTTTGATTGTCATCTTAACAAGAGCACTAAATGTTTTTTTTTTCTTTTTTTTTTTGTAAGGAGAATCTCGCGCGCCAAGCTCAACCTCAAAAGCTGGCTTTTCAAAGCAAGCCCTCGACGCACACAACAAATACCGGGCCAAGCATCGTGCACCACCACTGAAATGGTCCGATGAGATTGCAAAGGACGCGCAGGCCTGGGCGGAGAAGTTGGCACGTGCCCGTAGCCTTCAGCACGCTTCTCAGTCAGAACGTAAAGGGACCGGTGAAAACATCGCCATGTTCTCTGGAAAGTTTGAATCAGCGGGCGATGAGGCAACAAACATGTGGTATGCCGAGGTTAAGGATTACAGATTTGATAAGCCAGGTTTCCAGGGCAACACGGGGCATTTTACGCAGGTGGTTTGGAAGGAGAGTAAAGAGCTGGGAATGGGCAGAGCCCAGACTGCTGATGGTCGTTTGACGTTTGTTGTGGCAAGGTACAAGCCTCCAGGAAACTTGTTGAATCATTTTCAGGAGAACGTTTTCAAAGGGTGAACTAAAAGAAAAACTCTCTTGCCCCATTTAGATGTGACTCAATACCATCTGTGAAAGCATTTAAAACTCGAAATATTGAAATATTACTGATGTACTTGTCCATCTACCGAATTGCAATAGTTGTGCAGTATACTTTTCTCTGTATGCAGTACAGTGTGAATGTCTGGGTACAGTTTAGACATTATAGTACTATAAAATCTTATGTATATATATAAAAAAGAATTAAGAAACTGTGAAAAAAAAGTCAAAATACTAAAGTGCATTAAGCAGCTCCGTTCAATGGCTACATTCATAGTAATAGGCAATGTAAAGAATAAGGGAAATCAAATTGGCTGTAGGAATGTAGAGAGTAAAATGATGGAGAGTCACAGTAAATGTGCAGGGCAAGCTCGAGATGAATATGTAAACAACATCTAACATCATCGAAATACATCAGCTACATATTATCTAACCAAAATATATGGTGTTGGAAGACTAGTAACAGTAAATAATTAAAAATGGGATTTACCAAGTGAAATTTAAAAGATTACATTAAAAAAGTAGAAAGGAAAGAAAAAGATAAGAAAGAACACGGAATCATATAGATGCAATAAAAAATGAACATAATTGAAAACAATGAAAAAATGGTAGTAGCTGAGTGGCCTGGAATGTATCAATACAGGTGTTCAAAGTTGGGCAAAAATTAAATAAGACGGTCCTTGGAGCTCCTTCGAACCACAGAACTCAATGTAGTTTTTGTTGCCCGGTCTAACATGGGCATGCGCTGCATTTAATTGGGTTTATTTCGATAACAAAGAAAGACGAAAGAAATTGCTTGGATCTAATCTTTGTATCTTCACTTTTCCAACATATCTTTCTAAGAAGTTAGTTTTACTCTATTTGTTTTACTTTTAATAACCGTTACCAACTTTTCTACCATTTACAAAGTGCCGCCATAACCCACCTATCTTTGATTGTTTGTTACAAGGTATCCTCTTTAATCGATTACGAGTTACAAGCTTTGCCAAAAAGAAAACATTACAGTGACCTAAACAATTTAACAAATTGACGTCAGCTTTTCATGCGTCTGTCCTGTTATTGATCATGAATTTCGTCATAACATTGTCAAAGTAGCTGTGGATCCGCACATAACCTTTGACAAGGTTATGACGAAATTCATTGTCAATAACGGGACAGACGTATTAAAAACTGACGTCAGTTTGTTTTTTACGATAGCAAATTGTCAAATTGTCCGCCCTCGCTCGTTGACGCATCGCATAAATTATAAATTCATGTGTCTGTCCGCTTATTGACAATAAAAATTAGCCAATGAGCGCGCGAGAATTTCTGCAGATGCCGTAAAAAACGAAATAGGCCATGTGCAATATATCAATATTTTAACATGGTTCCAAGGCTTTGACAACAAAACTGCAATTTTTTTTTTTTAAAGTTTCTTTTATCTCTCAATTTACAAGAGACTTGGATACAAAGAGAACACCACCAAATATAGAAGTTTGTCCTGAAAGCCTCGGAGCCATGTTAGATTATGGATATATCAAACGTGGCCTATATTCTGAAGATTGCATGCGATCTCAATAAAAGCTGTGTCAGTTATTTCTCTTCGATTCGGCCAAGCCTCATTGATTGGTGCTCGTTCAGATCCTGTAAGGCTTATATTCTGTGTCAACGATTTCAGGGAACTTAGAAAAATTAGAATCCCATGAAGAAACAGTGCCTGTCAAGTTACCAGTCAACTCTATAAATCTTCACCTTGACCATATGCAATCTATGACACACAACTTTTTCGTTGATAGTATATTATAAGGTAAATTTGTCGCTATCTACTATACTGGAGAAATATTGACAGCAGCCAAATTGCCATATTACGGTTTACTGCGTGAATCATTTTTGCTACCCGTTATATTTGCGATCACTGGCTTCATCGATTGTTAGCAGTCTTGCGTGCCTACCTGCAAGCGTGTTTATGTAAAGGTATCGATAACAATTGAGATCGCAGTATTTTCAGACATTAAAGGTTCTGTTGACTTTCTGGTGACCTGGTTAATGGCTCGGAAAGCATGCGCAAGTAAAAGTTCATAAGGGAGTGCTAAAATTACACAAAAGAGTGATTTAATGTATTTGAACTTTGCCGATAATCGTTATTAGTATAAATATACAAGCATTCTATCACGAATGCCGTTCTCTTATTGACACGTGTCCTACTTACTATCCATTCTGCATATTGTAGATAGCGAGTACCTTCGCAGTGTTCGGTTGAGAACAAAATGGTGGCCGCTTCTTTGCGTTCTCGAAGTTTCTGTGAAAGGGGTTTAAATAAATTCTGAATGACTAGTAGATTTATACTAAAACAATTAATTTATTCACTATCGGTTTCTAGGCGTGATAGTCAATTCGGGCTACCTCGGCGTCAACTATCACGCGTTATAGTTCACCGCTAAATTTTCTCCGATTCTTATTGGTTTAAATTGACCACGTGACGTGATAGTGTTCATCCGCGGAGAGACACTAGCAGCCCATAGTGCCCGTCCGAGGAAAATACCTGGATGGATAGTACTTGTCCGTGAAAATTTTTCTGTAAACAAGCTGGCTTAGAGAAAATTACCAATTGAAATTGCAATAAGTGGGTTTTTGTCTGTTTTCAAATTTTACATTTAGCTTTTCACGGCTTTCTTAATTCTAAAACAAGTTGAAAATAATTCACTAAATATGAAAAGAAAATTTAGTGGTGAACTGAATGTCTCGGAACTATCGGTCTGATAGTTTCCCCTTGGAAATTTGATGTTCTTAAAACTAGCATATTTGCCCTCTAAACTTCGCTTCTCGGGCAAATATTTGTATTAATAACATCAAATTTCCGCGGGGCAACTATCAGCCGATAGTTCCTCGACAGAAACACTCTATTGTTTAAACAGAAATTTCGAGCTCAAAATTTTATTGTACGTCAAATAGATAAGAAACATTTCGTGCTTATTTTTCACCAATTTTTTGGAAGAATACTTGTATTATCATAAATGAATTTAGACTACAACTTGTTAATAGACATTCCGTCTACACCAAAAGCGAAAGTCGTAATATAAACATGCAATATTTTAGTTAGAAATTAAGACCAAAAGAAAGAAAATGTACCTTGCTGTCGCTTTGTAGCAGGCAGACACACACACAGTGAACAAATAGATCCGATTATAAGTAGGATGTTTTTTTAGATCGCTTTACTTTGATAGTCCTGTAAGATTTGACCTTAGATAACTCAAAGTCATATCGAGTGCAAAGTGGTTAATAACGTTACTAATGCTAACCAATTACATGCAGCTGCACAGAAACAGAAATTTTGACTACCAAAACTAGAGCTCGGGAATGACTTTGCAAATACACTGAAGGACCAGGATTGAGCCCCTAGTAGCTGTTATCTACATTCTGTTCAAGCATTTTGCAATATTAAAATCAAAACAAGAGAATGAAAACACTTACAAGTAATTACCAATTCCTTACGTGATTGGCCTTTATATGCCTTCTTATCCTTATGCTAATATTGAGCAACGAAAACAAACATTTTGAATATCCTTGACAACTTAGCAATGAGCGAGTAGCAGCTTTTCGGTCTGTAAACATCTTATCGACATAAGAAACACGTAACCCCATAACTTACTTAAGCCCTCAACAATCGTCGTTGGCGACCACGGTAAGTTCACAAACATCCAGTGAACGGGTAAGTTTATTTCTTGCTTGAACTATTTTTACTCGTAATTAGCGCCTTTGTTTCATAAAAGTTCCTGTTGTGATTTGCATTCACGTAGAATAAATGGAATGAGGTGGGCGATGGAAGCACTTATAAGCACGACTTTGCTCTGTTGTTTAGAAACTTGCACCTGGGAAGGGCGCGCTTTGACGTAAAAGCGACCACAAGCTTGGAGACAGAAGGAACAACAACTCAGTAGTGAAGAGGTAAATGCACAGTTTAGCACCTTACCAATATACGCTTAACGACGGCCGATTAAATGGCTTTGAGATAAATGACGTTAATCGCAAGCAGGGAAAAACAAAGAGAACTTAAACGTTATCATTTTCTTTACCCTCTGCCAATATAAAGGAAATTAAAAAGATCGAAGACTTGAAATGCGAAGCGTAAGCTATTGGAACGTGAACATTTACACTTGGCCTTTGTATCCCGTCGTTCTGATCGAACCTTTTGAGCTATATTTACACAGTATTATATCTAACGCACCTGAGAAGTTTTTGAGCCAAACATAATGTGGAAGTACTTGCAATAAAGATCACTTGAATCTAAGAGCACGCCCATTTACATGTAAAAGTGTGAAGGAAAAAAGCAAAACGTTCCATCGCACACTGCTTTGATGCGAAGAGAAAAGTCAACATGTTACAAATGGAATTACATAAGCTTACGATATTTGTGGTAGCTTGGACATTAAAGCTCACCGCAGCCTTGATGGATTAACAAAGGCTTACATAGTTTTGTTTCGAACCATTGCGTCTGCATTCTCTAAGCGGGTGATATCTCTCACGGACACATTTGCATAATAGAACATGACAGAATCTACATCAATCAAAGTCAAGATACATGACTTTATGGGCAAAATGTCATTATATTGAAAAATAAGTGGTTTTCATAACGAAAGTCGGCTAGTGAAGGTTCCATCCAGGCATTTTGTTCAACCAGCTGAAGCTCGAGACAAACCAATCGTTAAGAACTCGGTATGCTATCGTTTATCTAGATACTGCTAAAGCTATTGTCCATAAGATATAAATATTGAAATGTTACAAAAAACTTACGGGCCGATATAAGTCAGTTTCAAGTGATTATTGTTTCGCGAGGTATACATATGCACTATTGAATGCAAAATCAAGGAGTGCCCAAACAACTCGAGAAACTTGTTGCCATACCATTAATTAACGTCTTCCTACGTAAGAGTCGTCAAAACGTTTCGAACCCACATGTACAAATCTCAAGCTGATTTTTTTTTTTTTTCAAAAAACAATAGGGTTGGTTGCAAAACAGATTGAACGCATTCAGTTGGCAACATCAGAAGGGACTTGATTATATAGATCGTTACAAAATATTACCGACCAAGTGTTGTTTAGGTTGCTTTGAATGAGCAAGAACCCTTCACCACATCATGACAAACATATGAAAAACTGTAAAACACAAACTCAGTACTTGCAAAATACCTCACAAAGTTGTACCCGAATACAGTATGCAATTAGGAGTAATTACTGCCCATATTGAACATTATTCATGTATACTTAATGTAGACTAACCGTAGACTGAAATGCCAGACAAATTTGGGAAAGAGGCACTTGAAGCTCACAACAGATACAGGTCTCTGCACCAGGCTCCTCAGCTGACTTGGTCAAGATCTCTGGAAAAGGACGCGGAAAGGTGGGCCAAACAGCTGGCGAAAGAAGGAAGACTGAGACACGAGGATATTGACGACGGAGAAAATGTGTATTCCGTGACGGGGAAGAGTGATGTTACGGGCGGGGAAGTCGTGGATCGGTGGTATGCAGAGGTCGACAAGTAAGGAGATAATAACAAACATTTTTTTCTTATTATCCGACGAAAAGGCTTACACACAATGTTTAAACTTGTCAAACTGGCTAACTTGTTTGAGGAAATAAGGAGCGCTACTCGCAAAAAGTAGACGAAAAAGGCTTTATTCAGAATATTTTCTTTCTTACAAAAGGTGATGGAAATCAAATGAAGTACAGGAGAAATATTACGAGCTCTCGACCAAAGTATTGAAATATTTAGACCGCGAGAAGGTTCGAAGCATTCAGCCTCAAGCTAAGCTTAATCCTGTCACACAGTATAAACGACATACAATGGGTCACATTTTGTCAAGAAGACGACATCGATCCATTCTAATCTTGGCATCGAACGATATGGTTTTCACACTGCCGTTATCTTCGGCCAACATTTTCCATTCTTTATTCACGTTACGACCCTTATCATTCACGATTTCCACGCAATTTGTCAATTCTATTACACCACCCTTTTTTATAAAACAGTTATGACTTCAGAAGTCCAGGCTTCAAAAGCGGCACTGGCCACTTCACACAGATCGTGTGGCAAGAGTCGAAGGAACTGGGAATAGGCAAAGCCAAGAGTTCTGAAGGGAAGATCATTGTTGTTGCACGATACAGACCACCAGGGAATGTTCTCAATCACTTTCAGGATAATGTAAAACCAAAGGTAGTACACTGCTGTTATTTTGTATTAACAACTTAGTGTTGAACAAAAACTACAATCCTGGTCAAATGCCTTGGGACACTTTGCACTTGCCAACATATGGTCTTTTTGTCCACCTCCCCCTCCCTACCCCCATCACAATGTTGATGTCGATCCATCCAAAGTAGACCCAATATTCCAACATTGCTTTTGGGGGACGGGGCGGGGGGGGGGGGGGGGTTCAGAATATTGAATAATGACTTCCCACTTCAAAATAAGTGTCAAGTGTCCCAAGGACTTTAGGCTAGGATTGAAGTAGATTCTGGAGTTACTTGAGTTACGTTCCTTGTCCTGAACTAAACTTGTGTAAAATACCAGTAAGCCCTGTTTTCTCCTCTCGGTGGCAGTTCCTTAAAACTTATGCAAAAAAATGGATAAATTAATTTATTAATTCGTCTATGTTTATCTTTAGCTTGGCAGCTCAGTAAGTTACAGTTCTAGGGAAAGAGATCCGAGAGCATTCAGTAGTCGACTGGAACCGCAACGAGATTTTGATGGAGGTAGAAGGTCTCCTAATCGCCAGGAGAAAACGGAAACAGTAAGGGGAATTAATTAAAAAGAATAATCTTAAGGGAGATTAAGGGATAAGGGTCGGCCTTCTGGTCAAATGACTAAGGGTCCTCGAGCGAGGAAGTGAGTGTGTAAGGGAGCGAGCGAGGGAGCGAGTGGCATCCATATGTTTTAACATGTAATAACATGTAATAATGGAGATCGAAAATAATGGCGATCAAAAATTCAAACCCTATTTGTAACTGATTTATAACAGCAAGTGATAATGCATGTGCCTTTTTGTCTACAGTGTATCTGTTTTTTCCCCTAAATATTCAAGTTATACACTTCATTATAATGCAATGTTTTGCAATTTAACACAGCTCTATTTATGTTCACTTCTATTTTTTTTTCCGGTTTCAGGTCACTTACGACCGGGATGGTGTCAAAACAACAGTGACGAAAACAATTATCACTGACGGAGGAAGAGGAGGTCCGTGGATCGATCAGTAAAACCTGTCTTCTTGCCTTTTTCTGGAATTAACAAAGAGCACCTTTTTTTGAAATTATTAAGCAATACTACGATATTGTCTTCCACTGACAAACTTAACGACTTCTATCTTTTAGATTCATTTGAGAGCTTTACAAGGGATATGCGAAGTAGATTTGACGAAGGTAAATATTTCTCCAGTGAGACCTTTTGCTCTTAGATTCAACTATAAAGACTTTACAAAGACCATTGACCCTCAGTAGCTAGTGTTAAATCGACTGACTTTATTAACTTAATTCATTCTCTCCTCTGGGAGAATAGGGCATTCATCCGAAGCATACAGAAAATACCTTAGAGAATGATCGTTTTGTTTCATTTTAAGGGGAAGCTGAAAACGTAGGTATTAACCACTGGACAAACCTGGTCAATTTGGTGGTCGAACCATTTTAAATTCATTCACACGCACCTGAGGTTGACGGAATTATTACTACTATTTTTTGTCAGTTATTGCCACTGTTGTTTATGTTCCTTTTCCTGTTGCTGTAGTTGTTGTTGTTATTGTTTCTTGTTATTATAATTTGTCGTTTTGTCGCTGTGCGATGATACGTTAAATGACTATGTTCCCTCTTTTCAGACCCTTTCAAGGATAGAAAGGACAGATGGGAACGAAATGGTAATGCACTAATGGTTACTTGTGTAAAACAACAAAGGGGCAACAGCAGCCTGCGTAACAAGCGTTCCTGTACAAAGAGCTTTTCCGCATTCTGGTCGCGCACAAATTGGAGTGAGAGCAAAATATTTCCAGATAACGGAACCATACTTAAAGTTCGAGACTTCGTGATAAGCATGCATTTGCAGCATTTTTGTTTTTTAAATAAAGCTTCCACTTAAGTATCAAGGATCTAACACTAATTAGTATAATTCTACTAGGATACTTTTGCAAATGCTGTAATCTGATTGGCTGAGCCATTGTATACCCATACCCACCCATTAGTGTGCAGTGGCTTGGTGTGGTCGACAAAATTGCAACGTTTTCTCGTTTCTCCGAAGTTTTGAAAGAACATTTAGAAACAAATGGATAATCAAATTACTGAGAAGACTAAAAGGAGGGCATTTACGGTTTCTTGAATTAAAAAAGCTCGAAATTTTTGAAAGAAACTGAAAAGCGCGCGTACACAACTGGAAAAGTCAAACTGACAATTCAGTCCGCGCGAGTTTTCTAAAGTGTGAAGTTTATTACTAAGACCAGTTGATGAGGCCGAAGGCCGAATCAGCTATCACGTCATAGCAATCTCGAGCTCATAATCTAATTGTTAAATAGAAAGTCCGAACTCATAACTCAATTGTTAAATATACCTGGTTTGTTATTGTTCGTTAATGGTTTGGTCAGTTGAACCTGATAGAACTGTTCTCTTTTATTACAGACCCCACAAAAGATAGGAAGGACAAATGGGAAAGAAATGGTAATGTATGGAATGTTTTAACAAAAGATGCGGAACTATATGTGAGACTTACTGATTAGCATGCAGCATCATTTTGGTTCTTAATTAAAGCTTGCAATTAAGTCTCAAGGATCTACTACTAAATAAATAGAAAGCCCGAGCTCATAATCTAATTGATAAATATACCTGGTTTGCTATTGTTTGCTGGTGGTTTCAGGTTATTTGACCTGACACAACTGTTCTATTTTATTGCAGACCCTTTCAAGGATAGGAAGGACAAATGGGAAAGAAATGGTAATGTATCGAAAGCTTCTTGGTTGGAAAAATCGTCATTATACCGCGATTCACCCGCAAATGTTACAAAATATTAAGAAACAACCCTAAAATAAATGTCGAACATTTAATTTGAGTGGATTATGTTCTCCTCTGACATTGATAATTAATTTTAGTTCAGGGACCATCTTCCTCAACCTCGTGGAGCAGCCAAAAACCCAGGGAACCTAAACCAGGTGGGCTTTAAAATTAAATCATGATCTTAAAATGCCAAAGCACCAATGTTCATTACTCTTAAGTCAAAACTTGGTTAAAAGAAATAACGAAAAGGATATGGAAATACTAATATATCATATTTATTCAGCACAATTGTGGTGAATTTCAATACCTTTGCTGGTAATTTCAGCCTAAAACGTACAAAACAATGGCTCCACATTTGGGACAAACTTACAGTGCAAAACATAGACTAGAAGCATACGGGAGACTAAGTTCATTTTCGCGCAATAACGAACCTTTACATTGGATTAAGAATTAAAATAGAAAGCCGACATCGCATAAAGCTGAAAAATCTATCATTTACCATTTACCTAGTCCTTAGCCTACCGCTTACAAATAAACTTTTTTTAACTTTTCAGCAGAGAGATTTACACCTTCCAGCTCAGCTACATCATCTCCTAAAGGACCATTTCCAAAGCAGTCTCTAGACACACACAACAGATTCCGTTCCATGCATGGCGTACCACCTTTAAAGTGGGCGGACGACCTTGCTAGGGAAGCGCAAGCCTGGGCTGAGAAACTTGCGCGCGCACGTACATTGCAGCACTCAAGCAAAAGCGAAAGAAAGGACGCTGGAGAAAACATAGCCATGTTTACCGGAAAATTTGATTCTGCTGGAGAGGAAGCAACCACCATGTGGTAAGCACTATCAAACGGTAACTTAACTGGTAACTTAAATTGGGCCTTTTCGGATGGGAGATCAGTCATTGCTCTTATATCTAGTTTGTACGAACTATCTGGTGACCAATAGTAATTGGACTGACTGACTGACTGACGGACGGACGGACGGACTGACTGACGGACGGACGGACTGACGGATGGACGGACGGACTGACTGACTGACTGGCAGATTGATTGATCAATACATTAATTGCATTTACTATGTACCATATCACTAACGTTTTCGTCCGAGAAAGAGAGCATTCATTATTCAGCAGGTATCATTAAAAAAGAGCCATTATAAGCTCACACTAGTTCACTGCACACATGATATCTGTCAAAAACACGGATTGGATCCAGTACGTGGGCATGTAGTGCTAGCGAAAGAACTAATGAATCCAACAATTAAATCTACATGTATATCATAAAAGATAAAAAGACTTAAGAGACTTAGAATGCGCGTCACACGTGCACCATCTGAAACAACACGACTATCTGACAATAGAAGAAAGAGTAGTCCTTTTTACCCGTCATCTTAAATGTCCCAGTCGTTCTTTACCACAGCTTTGGCTTCTTCTTGTGCCAAGTTAGAACGGTTTTCAATTGACTGTCGTAAAACCAAACCAAACCAATTACTTACCAATTAGACTTCTCAGCCAACCTTAAACCGCAGTAAAACTAAAACCAACGCATTTTTTTTTTACAAAACCAACGTAATGCTCTGATTACTTTCGACACTCAGTTGAAAGCCACTCTAATCCCATATAGCATTTGTAATTAGACTTTGTATCAGCAGTGACATTACATACTCTACCCTAACATCATAGGTACGACGAGTATAAGAATTACAACTTTCGTCGTGGTGGCTGGCAGGGAGGGACTGGACATTTCACGCAGATCGTATGGAAGGACAGTAAAGAGTTAGGAATGGGTCGAGCTAAAACCGGAGATGGCAGTCTAACGTTCGTGGTGGGTCGATACCGTCCCGCTGGCAACGTTATTAACTACATGGCGGAAAATGTGTTTCCAAGGGGAGGCCGCTGACTTAATCAGTGGATGGAACTGTAGTTTTACTTCAACTAAAAGTATTTGTTATTGCATTTTGCATGGGAGAAAACAGAACAAAACTAAACTAAATAAATAAAAAATAGAAGTTTGGGCCTGAAAACAACCCGCTGTCTAGGTAATTGCCAATATTCATATATTTAGGTACATATGACAAGTCTAATTGCGAAAGCTGGAATGACTAAGTAAATGTCTAGATTGGTTATCACGTATCATATAATTTATGCTCATACGTGCATGGAAACTCATTTTCAATTGTAAATGGAGCACGTTCCAAGACCTAGAGGTTTGATACTTGCGGCCACGATACGTTTATACATATAATTATCCATTCCATGGTAAACCAAGGAATTTTATTATTATTAGAGGAGTTGTAACGATTTCATATACATATTTTAGGAATCGCAGCCATTTAGGAACGTTTCAGAATGTAATTGCTTCGAAATTATTCCTGAAAATGAGCTGTGTAAGAAAGTAGGTGGCTTCTGCGTAGTGATGGTGCCAGTTTGCTCCCACAAATTTGAAGACTTACGCAATATAAGTCAATTATAACAAAAATGCAGAAAAATCAGTCTCTGGCTGTCACATAAAACACTTAATGAGCACAGTTTGCTCTTTTATGTCATAAAAATAAACTTGATCACGTTATTTACAGTAGTTGCAATTTTACCCCTTGTCAGCCCAACTACAATAATATGTGTGAACTATATCCATCGTAACAAAGCGAATCAATTTGTCTTGTATCAATTGTAAGCCTAATGAATGGAATATCATTAGATGTCACATACCGTAAATCCTACAGTAGGCAGCTCGAGTATCGTCCAAAATTTGAAATAAGCGTCCACCCCACCCTACCCCTCAAGTAAGCACCCACTCCCCTCCCCCTCTTTTGAGACAACGGTTACAAAGACTGAGTACAGTGTTGACCATGTCGAATGACAGTTGATATATTTGAAAAGTAGTACGTTTCAGTTTGTCAATTTGCGATAAGCTCTCCTGGCTTTAGTTCGTGGATTCAGGGGTATTTGCATGGGACCACTCTAAGGGTGGAGCTGCGTTAGACAAAGACCTAACACGACTAAAGTCTTCCTCACAAATATCGTATCGGTCGCACAATTCAACCCTTTTTTCCATCTATTTTGGATCAAAATCAAATTCCAGCCCTGTCCCTGCCAGTTTTTCTTTGTAGATGTTCTCAAGCATCTTGTTTTGTTCCTCACTGAACATTGCTTGCCAGTCACCTATTTCACCCTTGCGAATGAAGTCACCTTTAGTACCAGACATCCATTTATAGTTGGCGTTCCCCTCGTTTTTCATAGCATCCACTGTCGTTTGTTGAACTATAAGATCGAGTGTTTCGCGTGAGATCTCTTTTCCAATGAAACGTGCGATTTTGTCAATGGCGGCTTGCGGATCCTAAAGAAAAAAAATTACTGTTTCGGAATCCAACTTTACGTCTTTTTTCACATTTCTGTATAGTAATTGACTATACTATCAGCATAGTTTTAAAAAACTATGATTACACCACGCACGAATTGGTCGCGCACCACGTGCACGTTTTGCGTGCGCCTAGCTATAGAGGCTAAACAACTGAGGTTATGATGTAATATCGTATTTTGTTGGCTTTATTTAAAGAACGAGTAGAAAAATGCCCGCTTCTTGTTAACTTAACCTGATCCAAACAATTAGAAGGTTCTGGGGAATTCGCAAGTTCTAGTTCAAGTTCACAGACTCGGGTCTCCATAATATCGGTCAAACTCCGTCTACGCCTGGCCAAATTCAGTCAAGTAGAGCAGATGATTTGACCATTTCAAGATTAACTTAATGTTGCATAGTTCAATTCGTTCGTTCATGCGATGACATACAATCCAGTGGAAAAGCTATCTTGTTAATTAAACCTGGTTTGACGATATAAGTATTTCAACCACTTGTAACGACCTCAGTTAATAATAATTGACTGCGGAAGATTGTGCGTCGCGTTCAAATCGTTTTAGGGCTAAATTTTGAAAACTGTTACACTGGATTAGAGAACTGATCCAGAAGGTACGAATGTATCACCGTAAAATATAACAATACGCTTGGCATCCTGAACTACATGACAATGAACGTGTTAATCGTGATACCGAATGATCTAAAGCAAATCTGTAGGATCAAGGGCTCTGACCAGAAATGAAAAATGAATGAATGGCACGATACAACTAACCAGCAGTCGCTCAAATTCATCATCAAAACCTTCTCTACAACAGGGAAACAGAACCCTACTCTACCAGTTAATTCCATATCAAAATAATGGTATCAACTTTAAATACTGTAAGTTACCTTTTTCATGTCTTCATACTTTACAAATAATATGTTAGGGTCATCTCGATGTTCCCACCAACTTAACACGTGATCAAACCAAGAGCCTGAATTTACTGAAAGAACAACAAACACGTAAATTGCTCGCTTAGTGCTAGCTGGGAAACAGTATACTTAGTGAATGCAATATTATTATGAACAAGGTACATGTATACACCCAATTTTAGGAAAAATCAACTCCTACCATTTGGTTGTAGAATAAACTGAAATATCGCAATTAATAATGGTTAAAAGCCGTAGAAGAACTCAAAAGAAACACTGAAAAACCAAAATGTGGCATGGATGGGCAAAGTTGGAGATTAATGAAACGGATTTAATTGAGGTAAACTTGAAAGACATCGGTCAATTTGTTTAAAAGCACATTATTATAAGAAATTCATTCTTCTTTGGTAGTTTTGTGGTAGAGATTTTGCCACTACAAGACTGCTGCTCAGCCAGTTGAAATTTAGAACTGATAGTCAACAAAAATAAACAGAATCGGCTAAAACACTGTGGCCGACTGTGGCCAAGTAAGGTTCAGTCATCACAGTCAGTCTGGTTCTTCTGTACAAAGGGCATGACCATTATATTAAAGAGATTAACAGCTTAGCAACACAGAGGAAGCATAGGGTAAACATAACTCCTAGCCACTGAATAACAACTTTGGGACCCTGTCTATAGAGGGAAATAAAAATCTGACAGCAGCCAACGGTCAGGTACATGTAAGGGATTGAAACAAACACTGGCATTCTTCAGAAAAAAAACAACTAACTGTTTAATCTCGAGACAGCACATAACTCGTCTTAGTTACTTTGTTGATCATGGCTTCAGTTTAACCAACAAATAAAAGTGGGAAAGAGTGGCTTACCTTCTCCTTTTATGAACTGGTCAAAGAACGTTTCCCAAGAAGACGGATCTTTTGCAGCGGGAATGAAGTGATAATGGTGATAATATGACACAGCTGTATCTTTGGGATTACGCATGACATAAATGTACCGAGGCTTTCTAGTCTTGTCAGCAGCCTTGGGAATCAGATGGTAGCGCAGGTGTGATTTGAAAACACGAGGCGAAGGAAAGCTCTCAAACATTTTCTCAATCATGTCAACAGTTGATACTTTGTAAGGATTTTCTTTGTACGGAAAAAGCATCCCTTCTATCCACGGAATTCGCATGTCAATCCACCTGTAATCAATTCGTCCATCATGGAGAATTTGCCAGACAATTTCTTGTGTCCATGTCGTCCCTAAAACGAATAAATACATTGAAACCTGTATTAAGCGGACCCCACATTAAGCGGGCACCCTCTATTGAGTTGATACCAGCTTAAGTCCCTAAATTTTCTTCCCACTTTTACTGTAAAATAAACCTGCATTCAGTGGACACCTCTTTTAAGTTGACACGGAAACCAATATTAAGCCATTTTGTTGCACAAAACTTGCAATAAGCGGACACTTCAAGGACTTTTTACTTTTAAAAGCTCGGCTCAGACTCCTTTAACATTAAAATGCGATGTTGTTTTAAAGCAAAGTCGGTTATTCCAGATTAAAAAAAATAATAATAAAATAACCTTTATTTACCCTCGGCAATGTTTATAGCACAAGTGCTAGTGGGGCCGAGCAAACAACTGAAATAAATAATTCAACCTGAACATAACATTGTTAATAATCCCAACTGGCCGGAGGCAAACCAGTTGGCTATTTACAAGCGTGGCCGAGAATTTGAACTTGAACCGAGAAACAAATCCAGGTAGTGGCCAGAGCGGGACGGCTGGATTGTGAGTCCGACGCGCTGACCACTCGGCCACGCTGGCTCCCTTTTTTTTTTTTTAAATTTTATTTTCTTCCCACTTTTACTGTAAAATAAACCTGCATTCAGTGGACACCTCTTTTAAGTTGACACGGAAACCAATATCAAGCCATTGATGCATGGACTGACTGGATATTGTGCTATGAGCAGTCTTTGATCTTACACTGTGTTATACTGTGTTACAAAAGGGTTTTTAATTAAATATTATTGCACAATACATTAGAACCTGTTTAGAGCAGGCACCCTGCATTAAGCAGACACTAGTGAATGTCCCAAGGGTGTCCGCTTAACACAGGTTTCACTGCATAACGAAAATCATGCACACAAATATTTTCCCTTTGAAAAGGAATTTTTGATCTTTGCTAAAAAAATGCAGTGGTAAATTTCATTGACTGAGGCAGGCTATAAATTTCTAATCACTGGCTTAGTAAACAGCTGTTTCGAAAGACAACCCTGACAATTGTACGTGTACTTAAGACAAGGTCTTATTTCAAAGCCTCTCAGCTAGGTTTTAATTCAACACCTAATTTAACTACATGCTAGAAAGAGTAGTGCTTATAAGATGTACTTGCAAATGCAGAGGTACTACTTGCAACTGGTACAAATGTACTTAAAATGCAAAGTGTGGTAACCACCTTACCAGCTTTTGGATATGAAACAACATAAATATCTTTTTCTCTTGCGACAAGTCCAGGAAGTGCCTCTATCATTTCCCTAGTTGTCCCTGGCCTGCATGCTACTCCATGAATCCTCTGTATTGAAGGATTTTGGGATTGGGGGTTGTCAACCATGATTGTAAATGTGTCACCCTAATGAGAGTAAAGATAGTTATGATGTGGTTAGTGATTACAAATTTGGTGGTCTAATCCTTTGGAGGGGAAGAAGGGGAAGGGGTGAAGGCATGAAAAGGGGCGGGGGCAGATAAGGGGAGTTTTGCAAGGTTGATGGCTCGTCTGTATTTCTGAGTGCCAATTTGACAACTTGATTAGTTGAGCACTAGTACCCATTTTTATTTCTGGATAGAGATCTATTACCGAAAAGTTATTCAGGAATTCAGAATAAAAAGAATTTTGAATTCATTTATGTGATGGCGTGGCAACATAATAACAAGGAATAAAATTATACCTAATGGACTACTGTTGCTGGGAACAGGATGTGCACACTGTGCTATTCATAATTTAGCAGAACAAAATATATTTTTTTGATCAATTTATATAGAAATGTGGTACACTGTATAATTAACTGACCACTGAAGTTACCTATAAAAAAACTAAAGGAGTGTGCACACTCAATCATTTGATACTGAAACCTGTTACTGCAAAATTAATAGTCAGAATTAATAGCTAGAATGCAGAATACTGCAAACCAGAATAAAAAGAAAAGAAACAAAACAAAAACAACAGTGAGAACAAAAAATTAATAAGCAACTTTGTTCTAAGAAATGTAGCAGAGTTCAGAAACTTGAGAGTTATAAATAAATGTAATGATTGCACAAGTCTACCATGATTAACTCTGAGGAATTCAAAGTTTTGATGATTGATAATGATACTGTACTATGAATGGTCCATAATTTTTCACAGGGTTTAAATTAAGTGCCTGATGTGTTCATTCATCTCCTCAGTGCAAGATGATTCTCATCCATGCTGTCCTAATCGTTCAACTCACCATGAGATATACATGTATGGGAGTAATCATTTTACAATTATTTGCCAAAGGCGAAGTGAACATTGGTGAATTTACAAAATGTCCACTGAGCCTGAGGCGAATAATAATTGTTTTAGTATAATTTTCAGCTGTGAATATCAACGACTACAAAATAATGGACTAAAGCATAAAAGCACATTCACAATTGTTTGTTTGCGTACACGTATGCAGCCCTAGTTTCAACAAGAAGCTTACATTTACATCTATTTTGAAAAACAAACAAGCGAAACACTACAAAAAATCAATTTATCTAGTACCTTTGTTTTATCATTGTCGACTTCATTCATAGTTTTCATCATTGTCTAAAATTAATAGCTTTAGTCTGAAGAAAATAAATTTCTGTCAATCAATCTGATCTCAGCTGGTGATCGATGTATAAACCACTGCATTTATGATTCTTGAATGCCTTGAAAAGACTTTTGGTCCAAGGGCAACAACAGTCATTTTGAAAATTATCCATCCTTTCAATTATCCTGATGTCTAATAATTGGAATGAACGAAAATTTCATTCAGAAACTGTCTGTCATGTTTACTTGCCAAGATGGTAAAGGTGGCGAGCTTTAAGTAACCAAGCTTAGAAATATTATATTCACTGCTAACCTCAGTGAATATAGCATCATAATCTGAGCTTTTTGACCAATCAGAATGTTCAATTCTTGTATTCACCTCTGGAAATTATACTTATGCCAAATATTCAGATTTAAAATAAAATGATCTTAACTGACATAAAATTCAGGCAAATGCCTTCATAAGGATCAAAGCATATACAGAGTACAATTAATGTATGTTACATTAAAAAAGAAACATTCCCATCCTATGAGTATTAAGGAATGGACTAAGTAATGGACCATGATTTTTTTTTTTTGAAGGGAGGGTGGGGTTGGGTGGGTGATTTTCTGGGGCATGATTTTTTTTTAGAGTGTCACTGAGTAATCACAGGTAGTGTGTCAACTGGATCATCTACCACCTGTTGCTGTTATTATAACAATTAATAATTAATGATTATTATTCTTTTACAGATGTCTTCCACTTGTTGTTATAATTGACATTACTGTTAAACATATATTCTAGAGAGTGTTTCATCAGAATATACAGTGGTCGCATGTATCATGTTGACTTGATCACTGTTACAACCATTTTTTCTCCTTATGGATGATTTTGTACTTCAGTCTTTTTAAGTTATTGTGACCTTGAAAGGTAATTCATGGATGGCTTGCAGGTCCTTGAAACTTTGAATTTTTTTTTTATTTTTTATGTAATTTTTTTTTTTACGTGATGCTCAACAGAGACTGGGCAGAACAACCTCCTGAGATTTTTTGGCAGTGGCATCACTGATTCTTACTCACATTTTGTGATGTTTGAATATTAGCTGAAGGAAAGTTGTGAAGTGTTGCAGTTTTATTTTATTATTTTTTATATTTATTCCAACTTATTCTATGCCCAATTTTCCATACAAAACCTGCCCTGACAATCAAAGGAGAGGAGAGCAGGCAATCTGCAATGCATCTGGCAGGTGAGTTAAATTTATTAATAAACCTGAATTGGTCCAATTAATAGTTCTGGGCTTTATTTTCTATTTTCCATGGATTTTACAGGGGGTCTGATGCTGTAGGGTTTCAGTGTTTTGTCAAAACCCAAAGAAATGTCCCTTCACCAAGAACATACCTCAGGCCACAGTAAGGCAAATGGGAAAGAAAAAAATGGCTCTTACTTGGTGTAGAAGACACAGCTGATGCAAAACAATAAAAAACAAAAGGACAAAAGAATGAGGAAAACAATGAAAACAAACGGTTTGCAGGGTGGTGTTTTTTTGTAACATGTCTTGTGTCTTCTGCACCAAGTTAAGGAGCTAAAAAATCACGCTTGAAAATCAATATCCTCTTTGAAATTCCCCTGTATCCCTTAGTATAGTACATTTCTCAAAACTTAGGGTGAGTGTGTTTTTTTTTTTTTTTTTGTAGTCTTTGAAAAATTTACGAGTGCTTATTTGTTCCAAATTGTATTGAAAAAATCATTTGATTACTTGTTATAATCGTATCTAAAACAGACTTCTCGATCGTGATTGGTTCTCCGCACGCCTATTTGTCATGTAATCAGCGTGTGATCATGTGGGTGTCTAATTACAGGTATAAAATTGATACCCATGTGATTTTCAGTTCAATTATGCATGGTTTAATGGCTTCTTTTACAGTGTTTCCCACAGTTTTCAAAACTTATGAAAAGCATTACAGACGTTTTCTCTCAAAATAACTTCCCAAAAGACATTTTTAATTCCGAAATTTGTTATAGGAACAATTAATTAGTAATTGGTCCTTGTGTCATGCAATTCAGGGAATAATCGTGCTTGTATTTTCAAATCAGCCTTGTGCTTCACGCTCGTCCCCTTTTAAAATTACTCACGTGATTACTTGCTGAATTGCAATCCACTTGGTCCAGTTACTATTACTAATTATGTTAATTTCAACTTCCTGCACTGTTTGGAGTTAACTAATCATAACGTGCTGTCAGTCAACCAGCATGCTAAAGTTTTTGCATGTATGTCATCATAAAACAATTAACTTCTACAAGCTCAACCTTAAGATTATGTTCAAACAGCATTTTTTTTTTAATTCCCTCTGCCCCTACCCTTTCCATAAATTGTCAGATTCCCAACCCGGGAACAACCCCCGAAGTCAAATTCCCGCTCGCCTATGTAATGCCCTGGGTACGCCTTGGACGGGGGGGGGGGGGGGGGGGAGGTTAACAAGGGTTGATTTGGATGCTATAATGGGTGATGGTACGGGTCGGACCACAGCTTGTGTCTAAACAAAGCGTACTATAGATCGCAACCATTAACTACATAGACTCGACATTTGAGAAAAATTCTTACTGGTGGATCCGACACGGAATCCTCAAAAAAATCGACCAAGTATCAGTAGGATTATCAGAACAGATTTACGTAAACGTTGGAATTAACTCGAATTAAGATCATCAAAATTGCTGAAAACCACAAACCTTGTAAGCAAATCTTGGGTTTAGTTAATACGATCTTGCAGCTACCATATCAAATCACAATTACATTGAAAATTACATACCTGATAACCTTGTTCGTGTTCTGCGCGCCGGAAAGCAAAAATACTGGAAACCATACATGAGTTATCAAGTTTCAGATATTTCGTCCGCTGACCAGCCTGTCAGAAAAAGTCGGCAATAAGGCGGCAACGCCAAGGCAATGCAAAGACAATGCGAGAGGGGGCCTGAGAAAGGATTTATAAGGTAAGGGTGAGCAACGAAAAAGGGCAAAGCAAATAAGAAGACAGTAGAAATGCTAGATACCCTTGTACCAGGCCCTAGTACAACCTTAACTATTAAAGAAGGATGCCCCCTCATACGAGAGATTCACATCATCGCTAGTTCAGTACAGTTCAGGTAGCCTGCGAATTCCTTGCGAACATAGACTTATTTCCAGCTGTCGCTTGTCTCCGCCGAATAACTTGTCGGTGGAGACAAGGGACAGCTGGAAATACGTCTGCGTTCGAAGGCCATAGTTCGGATCGATCGATCGACTGACTGATTGACTGATTGATTGATTGATTGATCGATCGATCCATTATCTGATTGATTGATTGACTGCTTGACTGATTGACCGGTTGACCGGTGGACCGGTGGACCGGTGGACCGGTGGACCGGTGGACCGGTGGACCGGTGGACTAGTCGACTGGTCGACTGGTTGACTGAATTATTTGTTCATTCATTCATTCATTTATTGACTGAATCAGTGAGTCAGTGATTTGTTTGAGTTTAATTGTTTATTTGTTTATTCCTTATTGGACAGAGAAAATAATTTTGCATTGCAGTCCCATAGTAACAAATTTTATAGTGGAGAGGGGGGGGGGGGGAGGGAGGGGCACAAGGGTTGGTAGGGTATGCTGATGGGCCTGAGGCCCATCCTTTTAGGAGGATCCGAGGGCATCCTTCCTAAGGAAATTTTGGAAGTTCAGCCATGCTCGAACGCCATTTGGTGCATTTTGGAACACCTTTTTGAGATACAATTTGTTTTCATTTTTAGGCCTTATTTAAGTTCTATTTTTTTTATTATTATTTTTTTATTATTATTATTTTAACATGATGAGTGCTCCGCAGTTTTTGCAAGGCAATCCCAAAGAAGTCACAGAGAAGAGAGAATTAGCAAGACATGTGGAGAAAACGGCTGACATGGCAGGTCTCCAGGGAAATTTAGCAGTCAGGAGAGTTTTTACAGCACATTTCTTTTTTCCTCCGGTGAGTAAACTTTATTTAGACAGGGTAGCCCATTCAGCTCCGAGGCTGGTCTCAATAGGGGCCCTGTATCTAGAAGTTATGGGATTAAAAGCCTCAAATACAGCCGTAATAAAATTTAGAACGTTTACAACCAACTAGCAAAATTATATATAAAAAAATGTTTACCAAAGCTTATCAACCCTTAAGAACCTTAAATTTCTCTGACTGGTTAAATTTTCCCAAAAAAGTGCGGAGGGATGAGGCGTCACCAAATAAAATTAAAGTTTTATGAGCTGAGCTATGCACACGCGTTATAAATCTTTGTACATTCTTTAATTAGCCGTAATCTGCAAAACAACAATGTGAAATGACCAAGTTCTGAGTATTTGGACAACCTGAACCGCGACGCCTAATTTTGCGTATTTTCTTTTGGAACTTAACGCTGTCATAATTTATTTAGCCTGAGCAAGTTGTTTGACCGATAGGCGTACTGAAAAGATCTAGACAGTTGCGACATTCGAAGGTAACATATAAATCCATTTTCCATTATGCCATGTCCCAAGCGTCACCGTCGTCATTGCTTAAACTCCCTATAAATTACATACATTGCTGGCAGATGATTCTCTGTGCCAGTAACATCGCTCTCACTTTCGGCTTCTTTTTGACGTTGCTCATGGACTATATAACATGATGTTCTTTTCCCCACCGGCCACAGAAAGAAATGATCGATACTAATCACAGCACTGCAAGCTACTGTAATTCAGTCTCAACTGATGATTAGCATTCAGTGAACTCTGGCGCCGCTTTACTTAGCAACGCCACTCTGCATGTTTCCCCTGAGCTCTCAATTCTTTCCCTACTACATGTAGCTTTTCTCTTTAACTTGTGAAGTCAACGACGCGCGCGATCGAGTGTTGTACACTATCTGCCAGCAATATTATGGTGAGTGCGAAGTGGTTTTAGCAAGTGAAAGTGTTAAGCTTTTCCGCTCGAATTACTGAATCGAATTCATTTCTGTAACCTTCAATTGCAAGCGCTCTTTTTGCGCCTCATTAACATGTTGTTATTAACTGTGTTTCGTTATCATGGGACAAAACACTAACGGACCCGCGTATAAGCCTCCCACGTTGAGAAGACTTGCGACAACAACATCGTCGCAGGGATGTTTTCAGGTTCCCACCATAAACACCGTACATTATGGGATCTAAGACAGTGTTGAGAACGATGAGCAGTTGACTACCTCTCCAGATCACATTGGACTGAGGTAAATGAAAATACGTCAGAGTTCGCATGGCCGTAAATGGGGATCAGCAGAGGATAAACACAGTTGTCAGAGCAAAAAGTGTCTTGGCAACCTTCTTGTGCCAAGTGTCTCCATTTGAGTGGGAGCGACTCTACTTGTTCGAAAAGCACGAAATATCTTACTTTGCAAGAATATCATGTACGACAGTGGAAATACAAAGAAAAAGAACGCATGTAGACTGTAGAAGACTTGTCGACCAACATCTCCCCCAAGTCGTATTGTTACAGACCATCTCACCATTCTCGTCAACTAACTGGTACAACGCTAGTAAGGGTGAGCAGTGAGCCGAATAACCTCCCCACACCGTGACTATCTTGCGATAACCTTTGTTCGAGAAGTTCCTCGCTCTTGCGTTCAGTGGGTCTGAGATGGCTGTTAGTCTCTCGTAGCTGATCACTACAAGGGTGGCGATGGAAGCTGTGTAAGTCGTTTCAAGAAAAAATCCATACAACCTGCAAACGATGCTTCCTCCAACCCAGTACCACAAACAGCTTGTCCCATTGAAGATCTAAAGAAGGGTAAACAAAAGATCTGCCGTCGCTAAGTTGATTACCAACCACATCAAGGAGACGTTTTTTCGTTTCATGGTCTTGTAACATGTGAATATAACCCACGCATTACCAAGCGTGGATAAAAGGAACACAGAAAAGTAAAATACAACAAACGATATTACCAAAGGTAAGGAAAAATTGTCAGTCAGACATAATGGGTGAGGAATCTGTCAGTCAACAAATGAACCTCTACTGGAAAACATACTTTCAAAATATACTGAGGTTAAGATAACACATTTCATTCCAATTATTTCTTGTCAGCAATCAATTATCCCTCACCTCGCTTTTTCGAACTGGTAATTTGAAAATGCCTCGTAAATTAGGTGATATAAAGAAAAGATTGGAGGATTAGTGGAGACGACATATAATAATTAGATAACGTGTCTCCATTGATAAATCAGTTATATTTTAGTTGTAGTTATCACTGGCCATGGCAACTTTGAATAACAGCTCAAGAAACTGGTAGACATTAACTTAAGATGCTCTTCCCGAGATTGCCTTGCACGCTACAGGAAATTGGAATTCAGTGATTACCAAAACGACTTCAAGCGGATAAATTTGAGATCGATGCGGTAAGGAGGTTCTTTTAACCTTGTTAACAGCTGTATAACTTTTTAAACTGAGTTTCCATTGTCAGATTCTCAGTATGTGAGTACATTATTGTGACTCAAATTCAGCATGAATTACATTCGTCTGGTCTAATTAAGACGTTTATAGTTAACGTTGAGCAAAGGATAATTAACCCCACCTCCCAGTCTGCGAATGAAGTGTCGCAGCGTATAATTGAAATCCGGCGCCCACCGTGTACGACTTAATCTATAAGCTAACGACCATAGAAAACTAGAATAAACAGGCTTTCTAAAGGCACTGATTTCCTTTAGTAGACTTACAGAGGCACAATGTGAGAGTAAGAAAAAGGAAAAAGAAATCTTAAGTTAAAATTCATTCTATGTTATTGTAATTATTTTGTTTGGTCAGATAAAAAAATTGCTGTTCTGAACCCGACAGTGCATAGTTAACATAGGGGAGCAACTAAGCAATACTGAGAAACGTTTCGGCTAAGTTATTGTTGCATTGTGTATGAGGGAAAAAACAAGCATTGTGGATGGTTGTGAACCTTGGAATATAAACCTTGCCATTTTTGTTTACTCCTTTGAAGTTAGCCGGGACTCATAACCATAACCCACTCTTAGCTATAGACAACATTTTGTGATAATGCCAGTCATAAAGACCAGCTGCTTGCAACAAAGCTGAGATGAATTCGTAACTAGTCCAGAAATAACTCGGGAACAGAGGCAAAGGGGAAAATATTACCTTGTGCGTTATTGTGGGAATAATTAGAAGCGACAACGTGACTTTGATGTACTTTTAAGAAGAAGAAAGTAATTTTCACGTTTAAACTACACAATTTATGAATAAACAATGACCTAAATTTAGTTTCATTAGCACTAGTATACTAATTGTGGACATTGTTAATGTCTTCACAGATAATTATATTGCAAATTGAACGTTAACTTGTCAAGAGTCTTAACTGGTGGGTAGATGACCATCATCGGAGACCCATAGCCAGGGGCAGGAAGTCGGGACGAAGCAATATTGCCTTCGGGTGACGCGATATTTTTTGGTGAAAGTTTACTAAAACTTTCGCCCAGAAATATCTGCCCCTGGGTCTCAAGGATGAAAGATGACCATTTGACAATAATTCTGTTAAGAAAGCCTGACAAAGGAGTTGATTTCGGGACTAAAAGGGTAAAGTCTGCATACGAGCCAAGTGACCGATCAGGCCCGCGCTTATCTCCGGTTTCCGTAGCATGAAGCGACTATTTTTTTTTTTCATTTTATTTATTTATTCCATTCTAAAATTACAAAAATAAATATAAAGTAGACATGTAAGAGGAGAAATGGAAAAGGGCAAAAATATAGCAAGCTAATTAGATGCCCTTGTTTAATTGACAGTAATAATTAGGGTAAAAAAGTTAACTTAACATAGGAGAGGAAGAGGTATGAATTAATTAATACTGAGCAAAATAATACTGGAAGAGTACTTTTTTAAAACGTTTTCTAGTCGCTAAGTTACGTATAGATAAGGGAAGGTCATTCCAATAGTAACATCCAATGACAGTGGGACAAAATTTCCTTATACTTATTCTGGAGAAACCGGGATTTAAGTGTTGTAGGGATGCACTTCGAGTAACGTAGTTATGTTGCTCAGATACCAGAGATAAGGTGTAATTAGACGGTTTTTCATCAATCAAGTGTTCATAAAATAGCTGGCAGGTATATAATTTAACAATGTCAGGAAGCTTAATAAGACCAAGGTTTACATAATGGGGAGTAATATGTTCACGAAGTGGCACATTGTTGATTATTCTAATAGCTTTGTTTTGTAGTCTCACCAATTGTGGCAATGGAGCCTCGTAATTATTACCCCACAGTACGCAACCATAAGTTAAATAGGGATATATAAGTGCATAATAAATACTTGTTAGGGATTGGGATGTCACATAGTAAATACTTGTTAGGGATTGGGATGTCACATAGGGTTTTAGTTTTGCGACTACCAGTATTTCTACTCCCCCCTGGATGAGATGCTAGTCCATCGCAGGATTACCCCCAGCATTAAATTCGCCAGTACCCATTTATACACCCGGGTGGAGATGGGGCACTGTGAGAGTAAAGTGGCTTGCCAAAGAACACAACTCAATGCGTTCCCCAGCTTTGGCTTGAACCCGAACCGTTCGATCAGGAGTCGAGCGTAATAACCATGAGGCCACCGCGCCTCCACACAACATTTGGTGCCTTGTGATTTCAAATCCTTGCACTCGAAAGGCTCACATTCAGTGGTTCTCTATCCAAACTGTATTAGAATAAGAAGAAATTTTAAAAACTTTGACAATGTTATGAAGCAATTTATCGTCAAGATCAGAAGAGACTGGAAACTACTTTGAGCAATGAATTACTTCACATAATGCATTTCGCGCGTAATTTTGAAGTTGCTACATGCTGCGAATTTCCTGCAGAGAGGATCGCAGAGGGGTTTCCTGTCTAAAACGTGATAAAACTCAAAGTTGGTTAAACAAAAGGAACCGTATGAGCCTCGGACAGTGATCCAATCAAGTTCAAGAGGTTCAAAATGTGCCTTCGACATCCTCAAGGAAATTACAGTTTGTGTACTGATCTACACGTGGCTTCACAGACGGGTAAAACGGCGAAATCAGTTAAACTTAACTTTACTTTCATTTTGTTATTCTTTGCAAACGTTATATACCGTGAGTGTGAATATTTAGGTGTACTCACTGCTGAAAATCAGAGAAATGAAAGCAACGTTATGCGTACATGTCGTTTTAAGTATGTCAGGCTGCATGTACATGTACATGATGCCCATGCATGTCAGAAATTGTTTTTTAGTGCAGTGACACACACAAGTCATGGATATTGACCGGGCATGAGGTCAAGTTAGCTCTATATTGACCACGGTTATGTTTATTAAGAACATAACAAAAGAAACATGCTAACATCCAGCCATCTTAACTGAACATGCTTGGTCAATAGACGATTTATTATGTGGTAAAAGAACATAATTTCCTTGGTAGAAACAGTGGGTAAACCCCGTTAGTAACATACATGCAGGGTCATGTTGCTGTTTGCGGAGCCAATCACAATGCCCACTCACAGAACTAGATATACAGTCGAACCTCCGGTTGGGACCACCTCTTGTACATGTAAGTGGCCACCTCTCTTCAGCAACCAGTTTTACAAAATACTAAAAGTTTCCAAGTCAAATCATTATACTTGGAACCTCTTGTAAGCGACCACCTCTCGCAAGCAAATGTGACCACTTTCAGAACTAAAAGTTTGAAGTTTTCTTTTGTTTTTAACCTCCTGTAAGCGACCACTTGACAGATAATAGAGTGGAAATTGGATAATAAGGTGCTGTAACATGACATTAACAGTAATTCCTGGGTAGTACAAGAGACGGAAATTTGTCAATGGGAATTAACAGATTTTTTCTTGAAAATGACTTAGCTGTCTTTGGCAGTTACCATATTCTAATGAGGCAAAATTTTGACCTAATATGGTCTAAGTTCTTGTAAATAACCACCTCCTAGAGTGGCCACCTAGGCTTGACATTCTGGGTGGTCGCTTACAAGGGGTTTGACTGTAATATTAATTAATAGGGAGATCAGATACTTCATGATCTCACATTAATTTTGTAAGTTGGATTTGACACTAGGGATTACAACTGTCACAGTACAGAGAAAGTCATGACTGAGTTGAAAAGCACAGTTGCCCACTATGAAGTTGACTTGTACCCCTTCAAATGTAATAGTCTTCTTGATAGGCTGTCTGTACAGAGTATTAATTGCTACAGCTGCAAATAATTTCCCAAGATTATCTACATGTACATGTATCACTGCTACACAATAACAATAATTGGCTTGCAAGACTGACGTAAGTGACTTTTTTTGAGTGAATGTTTACTACTAAATTGAAATTAAGCACATGCAAAAATTTAGGCACTTTTGAAGGAAAAAGAAATTCCCTCAAAAAAGTCACTTACGTTAGTCTAGCTTGCACCACACCATTATTATTGCTGGTGTACTCTGATCACCATGTCATGCAAAAAGCATTTAAAATCCTCTGAAACATTGGAATAGATCTGTGAATTGGAATAAAAATTAATAGAGTTTAAAATTATCAGTTATTGGTAAGTAGCTTTTATTTAAGTAAATTTAACGCTCTCTTTTTTGTCTCAGTCAAAGGAAGGGATCTACTACCTTGTACCAATAATCTGGGTAAAAACTGATGTATGAGGAATTTCCTAGAACATGTAAGGAGGCTTGCCAAAGCTGCCTCATTAACATACGACTTTGCGCATTCTGTGTGGCAAAAGCGATAATGAGGTCATACATTCTTTGTAAAATTTTGAGCTTTTAAACCCTCATCACACAAAAATTAAAGTATTCAATACATCATGTTCAAATTCCTCAGGATAGTTAATTGGCTGTGCCCTTTCAATATTCAGTATTAATCTCTTTGTAGCTCCATCAGAAACTGTATCGCTTATGGTAATGAGGCAAGTATTGTAAACAAAGATTCTCCTATACTCCCAAAGGTAAATACATGTATTGTTACTATGAGGTTTCTGATAGTAAATTAAACAACCAATATGAATTAAATTTTAGGTTTGATTGACAATCTGTTGTGGAAGGTACAGGAGGAACAAACCGTCTCCACCGCCTGCCCATAAGCTGCAGTGCCAGCAGTAGCCCCGCCACTACATGTATCTCCTGCAGCAATTCCACTGCCCATTGTGGCAACTCTATAGCCTGTGGAGAGATCAGTCACTCAAGAACACCAGCATGAGCCACAGACTCCATTTACAGTGCGATCACTAATATCCAAGGATGAGTAGCCAGAGAATGCAGAGTCCCCAGATGGTGGAATTACTAAAACGTAAGTGTTAAAAAACCTTCTCAAATTTAAGGAATCAAAGATTGAAACCAATCCAATTCAAACTGTCATATACTGGTTTACACTCGGCTACTTAGATCTTTTTTAGGTCGACTGCTGGTCATGGTTTTCAAATCAGTAATTATGGCTGGCAGTCTGATACCTTTGACAAATTTAGGGAATCGAATGGACCTATCGTAACCATGAGCTTGTGACAACGACAATTTAATTTTCATTCAAGTAAGTTTCAAATTTATATTTATTTAACGGTAGAAACTACAGCTTTTAAAGCACAAAGCAAGAATCCATCATCACAGATTTTTCATGCTAAAGGCGGATTTTTCATTTTGCAAAGTACAGATTTTTCATTTCACAAAGTACATATTTTTCTTTTCACGAAGTAAAGATTTTTTCATTTCACAATGTACGGATATCATTTCATTTCATTTCATTTCATAAAGTACCCTTTTGCAAAGCACAATAAGCTGTTTTGATTCACCTGTAGCCTAGATCTTCACACCCCAAACTTCCTTGTTACTTTACTGGTGGATCCATAAATCAGCAACCTTCAAGTTCACTCTTAGTCCAGAGAAAAACAGTATGGTTGCGTAATAGAACTTGATTATTCACAGATGTCGTGTGACTTTCATATATTCTCCATGAAACAAATTGTCAGGGAACACATTCAAATGATGGCTGTATTAACTGGTTTACTCCAAGTGCAGCTATCAGTTGAGGGCGGCGTCTCTCAAGTTGTGGATTTTGTTGTCTATGATTGCGGCACTTACATGTACATTGTATTTCAGGGTGGCACCTCAAGAGAGAGGTTATCTATTAACTAAAGGTAATTCCTTAGTATTGCTTTGTGCATCCCTACTACACACGACTTTCGCGTGATTAGCGCATGCACATGAGTGAGTGTGCGTACAAAGTGTAAGAGATTTCCTTCAAACTAAGCTCGATAGCAAAATAAATGCTCCTTTCCTCTTAAAAGAGCACAGTGACCCCCACTTTTTATTTCACAATTTCAATGAGAACAATATCCTCAATAACTGAGAAAAAATTAGCAGAAAGCTACACTGTATGGTTACTTTTTTGGCAAATGAAATAAATACTACAGAGGGAGACATAACAGGCCCAAGAGCACATGTCCAAATTATGTTTCCTTTAAAGGATTAAAAAAATGCAGGGTATTTGAAGACATTTTTTCTGGGACATAGAGGAATAAACAATCAAAGAAAGTCAAACTCTGTGTGATATAACTGTGACACTGCATTGAAAAATAATCAGCTTATTAAATTTTGTTGTGCACAGAGATTACCAGAAGTCACATAAATAACCATATTTGTCAGCATTTTGGCGTGACAAGAAGCATGGTGACCCCCTCTTTTTATTATGTTTTTAATATCTCCTTGTCCTGTAACAACAACATACCAAGTTTCATCGGAAATCTATGACGGGTTCTTTTGCTAAGGAATCACCTTAAGAGTAGCTTTGCCTAAATATCAACTAGACTTGGAAATAGCGAAAAAATCGAATTGCTTCAAACTCGCCCAGAATGAAGCCCTACGGGCACTAGTTACAAAAATATCGTTTCAAGTTCGATAAAACAAAAATTATTTTTTTCCGCAATTTTTTCGTTTCGATGCCCCAAATCGGCCAAAATCCATCGAAAATGAGCGGCATATTCAGAGGCTCATAAACTCAAAAGCAAAAATCTTCATTACAAACTGATTGTACGTCGTATTTGTACTTCCTTTCTTGTCTATTTAGAGCTAAATAGATCGTGATTTGATTAGAACTTAAATATTTGACTTTAGCTTCTAACTGTTCATGAAGACAGCCAATTTCACTTTACATTTTTGGGGATTGTTTATTTTGGGGTTGCCCATGGAAACTGTCAGTGGAGTTCAGTTGGTTTTACGACAAACATGCGGTTGGCATGTGCATGGAATCTATAGCATCGGGTAGGTCACGGAATATTAAACATTTCTTCTTTTAGAGGTTTCCAAATCTGGGTCCAGCCTCTTTTGAAGGTTAATCCAAGAAGACGACTCTTCTATTAATATAAATATTCAGGTAAGTATCGGCTAACATACGTCAAGTTTGCAAATTTCACTGGAATTGACTGCAATTCAATTCTCAGCAAACAAAGTTATTGTGTCAAAATGCGCCCTTTAGCTCCGTCTTTGACCCTGCAAGATTTCATATCTGGAAATAGTTTCTTGCAATCATGGTTTCGGAGAGATATCACTAGAAATTGTTTCAAAATAACAGAACGTTTGCTTTTCTTCCGGGTTTTCTTGCAGTAATTGGTTTCGTTACGCTTGGGTCAAAGGTCACGTTTTCAGGACGAAGTGCTGCATTTAGTTTGCTATCTCAGCGCTCACGATTTTATTTACCCAAAAATTTTATTTCAGTAATTTGAAGAAGAAACAATGCTCTTTCAGACCAAACTAGTCATTTCGGGAAAAGCCGTGTACCAGAACGCCTTTTTAGCATTTGAAAATAGGCTAAATGTAGACCTCTTGTAAAGCTGGCTTGGGTCGTTAACTTAAAAAATTCGTCAAATATTTAAGTTCTAATCAAATCACGATCTATTTAGCTCTAAATAGACAAGAAAGGAAGTACAAATACGACGTGCAATCAGTTTGTAATGAAGATTTTTGCTTTTGAGTTTACGAGCCTCTGAATATGCCGCTCATTTTCGATGGATTTTGGCCGATTTGGGGCATCGAAACGAAAAAATTGCGGAAAAAAATAATTTTTGATTTAGCGAACTTAAAACGATATTTTTGTAACTAGTGCCCGTAGGGCTTCATTCTGGGCGAGTTTGAAGAAATTCGATTTTTTCGCTATTTCCAAGTCTAGTTGATATTTAGGCGAAGCTGCTCTTAAGTTCAGTACAGTGAGTTATACCATCAGATGCATATTAAAAGCTTACTATGACTGCTATCTGGTGAGGCTGAAACTCACTTTGATATTAAATTCACTTGTTCCACTATTCTTTACACTTGTATCTTGTAAGGCCTTATTCAAATTCTTCAAAATCAGCAAGGAGGATGAAGTGACACAGAGAAAGCATCAGTGCCTAACAGAATAAGTCACAAATTCTGCGACACCAGAAAACTGCTGTCACATCTGTCAAAGGACTCAGCCAGCAAAGGACTCGGAAAGAAATGAGGCAAGTCACATCTCCATAAATAAGTCTACATACTGTCATGAGTATTGTCACTACCTTTAGTTAATGATTGCTTCCAGCTAGTGGCACCAGCTTTTCTGTCCTTCAAAATACAGAGTTGCTAAGCACCTAACTAACCCATCAATCTATCATGGTTGTGCAGCTGTAATGGCGCTGCCGACTACACTTTCTTTTCCACACTCTGTTGCAACTTCGCAATTAGGTTTCAGGGCAGGAATGCACTGTTGCCAACTCCTCTTGATCTTGCTGTTCAGTCATAGAGCCTTCCTCTCTAGAACGAAAGTGAAAGTGAACTAATGCTCTGCAACCATTTTGGTTACTCCAAAGTACTACGTCACAACAAAACAAATGACTGAGTTTTCCATGCCAACTTCTATCTGAGCATGTCATCCAATTTTATCTCCAGCACTGCGTGTGAGTGTCTCAATGGGAGTGCTTGTCTTTAAGTTGAGGTTAAGGGCTTTCTTCAAGAGTTATCTGAGTGTTTCTTGTAATGTTTCGATCACATTGATGAGAGCCAGTATCGATAGATAATGAGCAGACACCAGAAAGCCTCAGCGCCACTGGTTGCAAACATGATCAAACTTGGACTGTGCATGTGAGTGCTTAACCCACTGGGGGAACTCCCATATTAAACAGAGAGGGATGCTTGTCATACCTTTTAGGGGTAAAAAAGCATTTTTGATACCTCTTAGTGTATTCAGCTTCAAAAGGTTCACAGGGGGAGCTGCCCAAAAAATATGAAGGAGATGATTAATTGACAATCAACTTTACAAGAGGAAGGTACATGTATTACATGTAGATGCAATCCTCTTTATCGTTATCAAGAGACCATGTTCATGGTCTCTTGTCTCTATTAAAAATTATGAAAGTGTGAGCTAATTAATGAGTGTTAGAATTGGTACCTCCTTATATTAGGGGTGAAAAAAAATTATTCAAGCCATGCCTACAAAACAAGATTTTTGTACCCCTTAGGGGTTCTTTTCAAAATTAATGTCAAGCACCCCTGTTCTTTTTATAGGGTCATTCCACAGTATTCCGTCTGTTGCAGAGGGGAAATTTAGAGGTACATGTACGCTCTTGTTATAGTTTAAATAGGAATTTGTCCCTTACTTCTGGTAACCTACATGTATTGAGGTTTATGGTCATCAAGAAAGCTTTATTTGCTGCTGTCTTGCTTTTCTCCAAAATACATTTCTTCAAAAGATGACCGTTGCAGAGGGGAACAGAAAATTTGGTGTTTTACATGATTTTAGTTTCATTATAAGATTCTCTGAATTCTGAAATATTAGCTAGAGTCTAATAGGCTGGTGCTTTCTCTCAATTTATATTTGTTAAAAAGATCACAAGAGGAAACTCAAATAGTGTAGTGTTTTCTCAATAAGATAGGATAACACTGACTTTACATCCCAGAAAGAGGGGTGGTCAGTTGGTGCTTAGCAAAGGTTAGGGAGCCCTCTCCCCGGATTAGAGTCTTAAGTCTTTCATCTAGTACCAATTTTGAACCTACATGACACACGCTTCATCTGTTTTTCTATATATTTTTCTATAACTCAACACTGGTTCAACTCTGTTCACCATGTAACGACTGACAGTGGTCACCAATCACATGTAGATCAGATAATATTTATGTTTGCTACCATCTGTTGAAATAAACTTCTTCTTCCCCCGAATCAGTGATGAACTCGCACGAAAACCAACACACACCAATTATGTTTTTTTTTTTTAACAAGGAAGAGTATTCATTTTTCATTTAAAACCAAGATTGTAATTTCAAAATAATGTGAGTGAATGTTAAGGTCTTGTGCTCAGCATGTCACTGTATTTTTGTTTTGTTTTGTTTTGTTTTGTTTTTTTGGTTTGTTTTTTTTCCCCACTGTAACATTAAGCACGTGGACGTTCTTAATCTATTGACACTGGTTTAAATGTTCAGGTGTTATTGTGTAGATGCCTTTAAGTTTTAGAGTGTTAGTTCTATTCTGGTCACGTAACTGTTCAAATGTGGCCATTGTACGAAACTTTTGCAAAAAGCTTATCCTTAGTAGGTCTGGTTTTCAAAATGTGATAGGTAAAAACCTTCCTTAGGGACCGTTCATTTTTTATGAGGGAGGGGGGGGGGGGGCTGGTGGGATTTGGGAAGCACCATTTAAAAGTCGCATGACCCCCCCTTCAGCTTACCAATTTTTTCACATGGCCCCCCCTTATAGCGGTCATTTTTTGGGATGGCCCCCCCCCCAAAAAAAAAATTGAACAAAAACTATTTAGATTTCAACTTTTTTAATATTTCTCTATTATCCCCCTACTTCACGTTATTGTGCTCACTATGAAGACAATATTTACAATCTCTATACGACAGAGAGCTGTTGTTTAAAAAACAAATCAAAAGAAAGAGAAGTCAATTTCGGATCTCCTAGTTATGGCTCGCCCTGAGCGTGTGGCATTTGGCCTCTCATTGGCATCTTCCTCATCTGAATTGATGAATGCAAGAATGACGTCACTTGAGTCATCTTCTCCCACAGAGTCAATGGCATCACTGTTATACTCATCATTGTCACTTTCATCCCTTTCACTGCTGTCAGCACTTGCCCTGTTGTCATTTTGTGTCACTGTCCTGGCATTTCTCAGTGTTGGTTGGCCAGCTCTGAGAGGACTCTTCTGCTACAAGCATGAATGTCTTACAATTGCCTTTACTTTCTCACTCTTGCTGCTTTTCAAATGCTGCTTCAGCCCGTGGTGGTTTGAGTACTTGTTTAATTCTGGAACACGTAGCTTTTTAGGCTTGGTTAGATCTTCGCACAACTCAGTCCAGGGATAATCCTCCTCCCTACTTAACTTTGCCTTTTCTTCTGCTCTCTTTTTCCTTTTAAATTCCAGCACTTCAAGATGCTGAAGATAATCCACCACAAACTTCGATTTGACAATAAACTTATCTGCAAATAGAGCAACGCTCTCTGGGTCAGATAAAACCAGCCTGCCACTTCCATGCTCTTTCTTCTTTATATTGTTAATCCAATCGGGGAAAGAGCGCATTACTACACGAGCATCATGAAAGAGGCTCATTCCAAAATGCGCAATAATGGCGAAAGCGACGAGTCATTTAAGAAAAGGTTTACAGCTGAACGATCCAGGCAGTTTGACATCTTACAAGCAAAAGAAGCAATCTTTCTAAGTGCGGATGGCTGTTCAGAAAGGGCGAGTGAGTTTTCCATGCAAGGGTACCAGTTGAAGCCCAGTGATGGAAGAAAACTGAACTTCTCCATCAAAGAGCACAGAGCAATGGTGGAAAAGTTGAATGTCATATTGAAAGATATAAAGGAACACGATTCCACACTCTTTCAGTCCAATGGGCTTGCTTTAAAGCAGGGCGAAGAATTTGCCCACAGTTTTAACGTAAAACAGATCAAATGTACAGAAGCTAAGTTGACGAAGGTCACGCAGGACATGGAAGCACTAGAAAATAAGAAGAGCAATTATAACAGCATATTCAAAGGCATACTCAAACAGCACATCAACAAAAGGAGAAGGAAAAAAGAAAACCGCGGAAAGTCAAATGAAAGAAAGAGGAAGCGGACTGAAAACAACGTCCAACGAGTTTATGGAATCTGTGTTGGAAACCCGCTAGGAAATGATCTTCCACAATGCCTTGTGTACCCTCCTAGAACGGCCGTCCCGGAAGAGTGTCTTAAAGTTGAGGATGTTGCCACGTCGATATTTAGAAGAGATGGGCCATACATCGCACAGCTCTTGGAAGGAAATTATTTCACCAATGCTGCAAGAAGCAGAATCACCACCAACCTTGAGCGGGAAGTCAGAGATTATGTTTACACCTTCATGTACCCTGAAGAGTACACTCTGACGGAAAGCATTGCTGCTTCTTGCAGCATTGGTGAAAGAGACTCCCATAGCAGCGCAAGCGGCGACGAAGAACTCGACGACAGCGGAGATGAAGATGAGTGCCAGTGAAAGTTGCATTCGAAAATAACAGTGTTAAATACTTCTTTTCAGTAGCTACAAATGCTTTTTGTCACCAAACGTTTTTTTAAAGCAGAAGGAAAGTTTGTAATAAATTTGTATCCTGCCTTCTATGTTTATTCTATAGCAATTTTTTTGATATTCAAACATCATGCTATTTTAAAGTTTTACTAAAATATTTCACGTGACCCCCCCTTTTTCCCTTATTTTTTGGGATGGCCCCCCCTCGAAAGCCATTTTTTTTCGCATGGCCCCCCCCCCAAATCCCACCAGCCCCCCCCTACCTTATAAAAAATGAACGGTCCCTTAGCAACAAATTCATGACCAATTGGTAGTTAAGAAGGAACCCCTTATGCAAATTTATTTTTAAATAAGGTTCATTTGTGGAGACCAGAAAGAACTTGAATAATGTTAACATCGAATTTTGCAAAATAATTTACATGTAGCAATTTTTTATGCATATAGTACTGTTTTCTTTATCTAGTGGCATGCTTGCGTTTTTCTAACTATTTGGTACGTGTAGTTACATTGTTACTACAAAGAATCATACAAAGATGAAACGCTTTTGACAGATAGCAAGAGGCGTTTCAATTTGTTCTATCTTGTGACACTGCTTTTTTCGCGCTCTTTAATTGTAATTAACTACGTTCTCTTTTCTTTCCCTTCGGCAAGGTCAACTCGATATAAAGTTAAACAAAATACCAAAACCAGCCAAGAATGCCCGCAGGTGTGGCCTTTTATCAACTTCCTGGAGAGGGAGATCATTCTAAACGGAACGTAGAGACTGTGTCCTTGTTTGATCTCAAGCGAACGAATGGTTGGTGACCTGCAGTAGGAACGGACGATGGACAACAAATACTGGCGGTGAGTCACTCGATATGTAACGTATATTTGCATACATCACTGGGTTTAATTGCTGGAAGTCACCTTTCACTTAACAATCTGTCTGATATGTGAACATAGGCGTACGGGCCCTTTCGGACTTGGGGGGGAGAGGGGGGGGACCGTGACCATCTTGCCCGAAAAATTTACGCAATTCCGGAATGCGTGATTGTTGAAATAGGCATGCAAACGCACTCAAATTGCATGAAAAACAAAATCGCTCACAATTCCTACATCTGCTAAAGCCGTGTGGCATGAGATTTTCGCTTGAGTTTAATTTCACGGATTTTGGACTTTTCAGGTTTCGCGGGAAAATTTTTTCGCGACTTTGGATTTCAGGCTTTACTCCTGGGAATAATTTCATGTACAGTACTTGAAAGTAGCAAAAACGGAGGCCATATGGTCGTTTTCGTTTTCCAGAATCACGTGTTGGTTGAACACCGTTAGAACGTCACGTTAAATGTGCGAGTTGTCAAAAAGTGTTGCTTATTATTGTTGTAATTTATTATCTTGTGAGCAATAGCGGGCAAAAAATTTGTTTTTATCTTTAAATTTTCGCAAAAGTTTAGTAATTACCCTCATATCCATTTGTTTTGAAGTTGAAGGATGTCACTCATTTGAAATACAGTTACACGTTACAGTTACCTGCAATTATTCGTTTTTTGCAGGCGGGGGCAAAATTCGTGCCGGATCTACTCGGATCGCTGGTTTAAATAAGAATGGCAACCATTCAAGAACAAGGCATATGCAATACATGCCATTTTATGTAAATTAGCCATCCGAGTTGATCGGATCCGAGGTTTGTACCTGCCCGTTTTTTACCGTCACCTCCTTGTGGTACTTTGAAAGAGCATGCAAACGACTCCATTTCTAAATGTTCATCTTCTCTAAGTTATTCTGTGACCAAGAAACCTGCGAAGTTAACGATGTTACCATCGAATTCGTCCATATCGACTTGGCAGATGGCCTTTGGTGCGAAACTTAAACAAGAGAGCGCCGTGTAGTTAGTGCATTGACATGGGTGTTGTATTGAAACGATGGCCGCCAACGCGTGGACATTTGACGTCGAAAAAGGTAAAGACTAGAATATGTTTCCTCAACGGTCTCCTTGACAGGGAATCAACTTAGTTTGCGTCCCTTGTTGAAAGCTGCCCACGAAAAATATACTTATAAACGGTTGTATGTATTGAAAAGATAATCTTCGAGCGACTTTTTCTGTTTAACATGTTTAATTTTATGCACGACCAGTTTGCATACATTAATTAGAACAGGACGCCTTTCGCACAAATGATTAGAACCAGAAACATTGGGTTGTTTGGAACCAACCTTTTAATAACAGAAGTACATTTAACAAGCTTTTCAAGAGCTACGTCCTTGAGGGAAGTGTGCACGGTAAGTTAATTTTTCATATGTTCTTCCACTTTCTGTAGAGACTCTTAGTATGAGAATGACTCGTGATCTATGAAGTATTTGCAGCGTCCAATAAGCAGCTGTTTAATATGTCGAGCTCGTCTTACCACCGGTTCATCGTGTCATTTTTTCCTTAATTAGGTAAGCACGCACGATTTCATGAAAACGTTCTTTGATTGACATGGACAGACACACAGTAGGATAGTGGTGTTCTTCAAACCACAGGTTAGTCTCTCTTTTATTTGTTATTTATTTATTTATTTATTTATTTATTTATTTATTTATTTTATTTTATTAGCTTTGCCTTTATGATACAAAAAATAAACGGTTTTTGTATAGTATCATTAATAAGGTTTTTATAGTATTTCATTTGCCAAGACCAGAGTACTCTTCCTGACCTGGCAGCTACCGGTTAAAAAAGTTCGACTTTGAGTAGTTTGAGCAATATATACGTGTATGTAAGGGTAAACATTTCTGGGCGGAAAGAGGAAGGGAGAGGGAATTCTTTCCCATCGCCTTTCTGTATTGTTGCGATCATAGATTGAAATAGACCACATTTATACAACAAGTCCATTTCCTACACTTAAGAGTTCACTAGGACGTCTTTTAAAACACTCTTGAATTGGACTTCGGAGGTTAACCCACTCCTGGAGGACTCCACCCTTATTTTGTGAGGCCCTATTTCACAGACTTCGTTTTAAAACGTTTTGGTTAGTTGTGGATCAATTTACTTGGTAATGCCTGAAAGATAGGCAAACACAACGATTGAGAAAATTTCTTTTTAAAAAATCACTTTCTTGTTAGAATGAGCCTTTGTGTTAAAACACTCCTACTAAATATTTTTTTCCATATTTTGAGAACTTTTTTTGTTATTTCAACACAGACAGGCAGATCACCCAACATCTGACTTTGTCCCTTCAAGCAAACGTACTTCAAGCATCAGTGGGATGGGTAAAGTGACGATCATCGCATTGCGATGAATCAGAGAAAGACGACTGTTAAGATAATGCCGTTCTTTAAGAGGTTAGTCGATTAGTTAATTGGCTTATTGTAGATCTGAAACAATATGCATCCGAGTTATAGAACCCAAAGAAAATGAGTCCGAGATACATGTAGTAGCTTACTATAGCTACAGCAGAATCAACTAGGCAGAGGAATTAATTTTACTCAGAAAATTTGGTTGAGTTAGTTTTAATCAAAATTTGATTTTCATATCACAACTGATGATCGCTAGTGACCAATTATTTGAAAATTCTGAATAATGACTGAGAAATAGTTCCAGTATGGCTGGTTTGCAGTGTCACGCCATCAAAAATAAAAATCGTAACCATTCAATAAATTAAGTCAAGAAGCTGAGATATGAAAGATGGTTGATATATAAATAACCTCGCCAAGTTTTAAGTCTGTACGATTTTCCATCCGCGCGTTGTTCGGAAAACTGTTTCACTCAAATTTATAGAGCTTTGTATGGTGTCGCCATGTTTGTGCCCCTCGGAGGGACACAAACATGGCGGCCGTAAAGTAACAGAAACATCTGTCATTGAGTTTTGCCATTGAAACGAAACGTTATTACTCTAGAGCTCCGATGCATTTAAATTAATGCATTGTCTAGAGCAAGAATTGTTTAGTTAGTAAAAACTTGAGCAATAACTCATCTTTTGACTTACTCAACAGCCTTATCGAGCCGCCATATTAATGTCACCCAACGCATAAACTATGAAATTCCGCCGTACTCCATTACATAATGAGGAACCCTGTCGGGCTTAAACGTTGCAAAACGTCAAGTTATTAGAGGGTCTTACATCTCATGAAACTAAAATTCACAAGGATTGGTAATTTCTTATTTTGGAAATTGATGACGTCACATGAAAGCCGGCAATTGAATGCGACCACTGGCCTGACTAGGAAGCACTCAAAATGTAATTAAGAGGTACTAGCTGTATGTGTAAAAGGTAATTGTCCAGCTGACTTTATGAAACGATCATGGTGGGTTTTTTTTTCCTACAAAGGCAGAACTGGTCAGCTGATATCATAATGCTGGAGAGAGTTTCTCGTGGTTGACATGGAGATGAAGACGCAATGAAATAAAACCTGTTCCTCAAACAAGAGGTTAGTCCTTATGCTTTATCAATATTCCTATCGTTGCAAGTGTCAGACGGCGATCTTGGCCTTGCGCATGCCTGTGGCGTTTTAAAACAGACCTCCTGATAAGTCTCTCGCAAAATACTTGTTCCACTCGAGTTCTTTCGCCCTTGAAAAGAAGTCATGCTCGTGTTTGTATAATACTATTTTGAAAGCATAATTAAATTTCTCACGAGACACAGCTTTCAGACGAAAAGATCACAGTTGATGAGTTATGTTCGTGTTTGACCATGGAGTGAGACGCTCACTTCTCACGTAAACACAAATTTCAACAGATCGCGGGAAGCTAGGTTGTGACTGATGTAGTCGAAACTTTGTCAAAGATAAGGAGGAAGGTTGAAAAACAGTTTTCTTGGTTAATCTGAATTTGTTTCATTCCGTCATGTGTGGGAAAAAGCGCTAGTATTTCGCCAAAAACAATAAGGAAAAAAAAAAACACTCGAATCTTAAGCTCGTATTATTTTTTTGTTCATGGCAGACTCTAAGAAATTCAAAACCTTAGGACTGATTACAAATGTAAACTCTGCATGTAGGGAAGTTACTTTAGACGCACTTTGAAACGTTTTTTTTTTTTTTTTTTTTGATAATTACTCTGATTCTATGTTGCTATATGGTTTGGTTAATTTCACGTTTTCGTAGTTCACGTAACATCTTTTAAAGTTTTTCCTTAGCTTAAGTGTTTACTTTCGATCATGTAACTAATGATATGCACCATTCTACACTATTCATTACAGACAAGTACAAGTACGTTACCCAGCAATTATTTAATGTATTTTCTCTCTCCAGGAAAAAGGCAAGCATAGAATGGGAAAAGCTAGAAATACACAAAGGATATTGGAGTTTGGAAAGAAGGGCAATTTGATGACGAGACTATGACTAATTGACAAGGTTAGTTGATTACTTGGAATACAAACTACATGTAAACAACGGATGTCCTGGTTGCTCGAAAACAGATTTACTCCAATCCAGTGTTAATTGTCGGCCAATGTTCTGTTTCACTTGTTTAAAGGTGTTTGACGGCTTATTTGAAGTTAAGGTTCGAAATGCATTGTGTAAATTAGGGTTAAAATGGAAGGAACATTTTAATCGGAATCTATTTATCTCTCACTGGCAAACACTCGCTTACAGTTTTTGAAAAAAAAATCAACTCTGAACATTGACAGAGTATTGTACGAATAAATACCCTTAATACTTAAAAAGATTAAAGTTTTACCCATTGTATGGGTTCATTAGCGCTTTTGCTACCCAGAAATTTCGCTGTTTTAATTTTGGAAGCCAATACCTGCTTCAATGCGATACACAAAGAGCGGAGAAGGCCTGTCACCATATACTAAATTTCACAAGCTATTTAAATGTTTAGAGTCAATTTAGAGTCAATTTATAACTGGCATGATGCCTTTTCTAAGCAAAGTCGTATGCAAAATGTAAACAGAGACGTCGACGTCAAATTTACTCTGAATTACAATAATCTAACGATGATGGATCTTTAATAAACTAGTGTATTTGACAGTAAGATAGCCCCGAACGGTACATGCATTTTGCAAAGATTTTAACTCCAGGTGAAATTGAAACACGTTGACTACCCAATAATTAGGATATTTTTGAGCTCTTTTAACACCTCGCATGTGCTTGAACATTTGTTAACTCTACTCGTTTCGGTTTTGTTTATGTTGACGTGACGTTAAAAGTGGAGTTTCAAGAAGTTACTAAGACGTTAGTTTAAGCCAAATTATAATACCTTGGAAATTTGATAGAAAACCTCAAATAATTGTTCGAAATGCTTTTGGAAAACATACATGAAATGCTACATGTAGGAATGGATACTGTATTTTTCTTTAAATTTTGATGCTTGTAGTTTAAGAACGCAAGAAGTTTACATAAACTTAACTAGCATCAATTCTAAATGCAGCCATGAAAAACATTAACCTTCGTATAGGTTGTTATTTCACCAAGCTGATATCTATGGATGTATCTTGTAATTAGTAAACAGTACACATTAAATGTTCGATTTAAACAGTGTCTGCATAAAGAATACTTTGTCTCACTTTATATTTCGTATTTTTCCTTCTAGATTCCAAGACAAAATTCAGTTAGTTTTGTGGAGTCATCATGCAAGGAAAAGCGGATTATAATAAAATGACTTTCGACAGAAAATTGACTGGGATGTATGCTGTGCTGAGGGAAAAGTCGGAAAACTGTCTTGGATTGATTAAGAATGTGCGTATTGAAAGCCAACGAGGAACAAGTCGAAAATAATGACCAAGTCTCTTGGCGAGAAAATTATTCTAGGTTAAAGATATTGTGCTTTTAAAAGGGACCAAAAAAATCGAAGGAAAAAAAACTTTTGGCGGGAAAAATTGTCCTTAGAAAAAAAAGTCTGCGCTTTTGATTGGTGTCTGGTTTTGAGTCAAAAATATACTAAGTCTTTTGGCGGGAAAAATTTTGCCGTGTGCAAAGGATTTTTTCCATCGAAAGTCAAAGTATATGTTTGATTTTCTGGCTAGACTCTGTTCAAAAGTGCAGTTTTTTTTTTCTTTTTGGCAACTCTACATAGTCAAAAAATAGTAAAAGAGATAGCCTACATTCCGACTAGTTTCCAGGCCCCTTTTAAAAGCGCGATATTTTTTTAACTCCCGTTGTAAAATAAAAGACAAATCAGAAATAAAAGAAACAATGGTTTCATTTATTTTTTTATTGTTTTGTACCATTAACTTAATTTACAAGTTTTATTAAGGTAACTTGTTTACAACAGTAATTGCAAATCAAACTATTAAAGAAGTTGAAACAATAAACTACATTTCTGAGTCTGGAATTTATTTGTAGTAATTACAAGAGTCAATAACCGAAAGTAATATGATGAAGTTGCTTTATCGAGCAAATACTAAGTCTGAAACGTTTTAAATTGTTATAAGTATCAGTGGAGAGAATTCTGAAAAAAATTTAACGAAATTTCTCATTTTAGGGAATGCAATAGTCGAAACTAAAAAGTGATGAAAATTGTCCTATTTTTTTACGAACGAGTGTATCACTAAGTTGCTGGTAAACACTGAAATTCAATACTGGCTCGTTTTTTTTTTTTTTTACATCAGCTTCAAGCAAAAATTTGCTCCGGTTTTAAAAATAAATCTTTCGCTGGCATACGCGATAGCATCTTTGCATAAAATATTTCTTCAAAGTTTTAACAGCATTGGATACAAATTAAGTGTGGATCCATGTTATGGAACGACACGACACATAATATATACAATTCATACTATAGATTTTAGTTTTCAAACTTTGCTGACGGAAAAGAATTTCTGCACCGGTTATTAGTACATGTCAAATCTGACTGCAATCAAACAGCTGACTTCACGGTAACCAAGCAAGCGAAAACAATTCTTCCAAAACAAATTGAGTTATGTGATCAGCCAAAAAATAAGTTATAAATTGAAAAAGGCGACTATTTTTACAAAAGTTGCTCTAAAAAATCTTTTCTGTACGGTTAGTGCATGCTGAACTTGACTGTAATCGAACAGCAAAATTTGGCGAGATTCAAGCGACAGTTCCTACTGAGTTCACCTGAAGTCACAATTAAATCAAAAACAAACTGAAACGACGCGGAATATTCAGTTCAACAGCTTAGTTTTATGTAAAATTTCATTGATCTGCTACATGAAAGATTTTGACTGTATCAGTCAGCGAAATCTGTCGAAATTTAAAATAATAGTGGCTGACTGGACGGTGAAGAAGCCATCAACAATTTTTTTTCCAAAAACTGATAAAATTTAGTTTCATGGCTGGCCAAAGAAACGATCTACGTTATAAATTGACAGGATGCGTAGTTCAAAATTTGAGTGATCTGAGAGATTTGTGTAGTTTAAATATTTGCATGTCGAATTATGACAAATCAAACAGCGAATCGTGGCTAGATTTCAAAACAATTTCAGCTCACAGCGGTAAACAAGCAAACGATGATTTTCCAAAAATAATAAATTGAGTGTATATGGTCAGCAAATAATTTTTTTTTTGGTCTGTGGTTTCAATAACATGGATCCGCGTTCATTCAACTCTAAGTATAATTTCTCTTTCCTAATTCCTATACGTTTCTTGTTGCAACAGTTGTGAGAATTTGGCGATACATCAAGACAATATAATTAGATGCAGATTTTCTTGTCACTTTTCTGCTTGACAATAAACTGGTTTTGCATTTTGTGAGGATAAATTGATTGTCGATCAGTCACGGTTTCTAACAAAATTAGTAACTAAACTATTGTTCTTTACCAAACGAAAACTACTTGCACAAGCGTGATCCAGAATCTTCTTCATGTCAGCAGGCATCTGACGAATCCAAGAATCCAAGACAAGCCTTGAAAATCCACCAATGAGAGTCTATCAGAATCTTCCTGTAACCAGGAGACGCTAAGGAAAATAAGCAAAAGATCATGTCAGTACTTCTGCAACTGAATACATATTACACAAGTGTTTTACATTTGAGCGTATTTAATTATCATAAAGCCACTCTGACAAATCAATTAAAATTCCAAGAAAATAATCTGCTTGAAATCCCCCGAATATAATTTGTTTACCTCTCAGAAATCACGTGGTAATTAATTTGCATTAAAATGGTAAACGAACAGAAGCGGCCATATCTTGTGCGACCTATTGAAGGTCGTTCAAGGTCACTCAATCCCGGAGGGGAAGATATTAAGGTATTTCGCGTAGGCAAAAATTGTTTTTCTTGTATTCGCTGTTATTATGATGAAGGCCCACGGAAAATAAAATTCACTTTAATAAGTTAGTTATGGGTAGTCTAGAAACATGATGCTTGTAACAAGTCTACTTAAAACGAAGAATAACCCCAATAAAAGTCAACCGTAAAAATCTTCTAATATCGTCCTATCATTTTGTCAGCATTAAAATCCCGATAATATAGGACTAAGAAGAAAACTGATTCTTTTAATCTTCGTTTTTTATAATGTTTGTTTTTTAACAAATCTCCGTTGATCCTTGCGACTATGAGGTTGTCTTGTTCTAGTTCATATCTTGTGGCATGTAATGAAAACTAGTGGTCACCAAAGATTATTTTTCTGTAACGTAAGCGCACGGTGATTCGACGGAATTTTCCGACAATTTTAGCCAATAAAAATTTAAAGCAATCTCTTTCGTTGTGATTCGTTCACTGATCAGCAACCAACCAGCAAGAAACGCCCCGTGAAAACCTGCAGCCTTCAGACACCGAGGCCTATTTAGCATGCATGACCAGTAAACAAAGGTTTTAAAATTCGCAATTTTTGTTAAATCTTCATTTCATCGGTTTAAACCATGAGGGGCCACAGCAACACCAATCTAAAAAGTGAGCAAGAAAGCAGCATAAGTAATTACATCAATGATTATGTTTTAACAAAACCACGTTCTAAGAGAAACAAAATATCGTGCGAACATGTCGGCTTTCATCACTATAGAGCCGTGTAGAAGCCATAAAAACGGCAATAACAATGTCAGAAAAACAATTTCAATTCGTTTTTCCTCCTTGCTCTGGAAATTGAGACGTGCGCCGCATAGTGGGACTTGAATTCTGAACCTATTCTCTCATTTTCAAGCCTTTCAACTGTCTGACCAAGGCCGCATTAGTGAACTACAATGAATGCATTTTTTATCAATCTCACCACGTTGCCACCGTGACAAAGATACTAGTTGTTTGTGAAGAGAGCAAGTCAAATCATTTAACGAATTGTTTTGATGCAACTCCACATTCTCCGAGCTAGCATTGAAAGAAATTTGTGGCACACCGTAACAAGAATATAAACTTCCAGCAAGAGACTAAAAGGTTCAAGTTACCTGAAGTAATCGTGTCAGGGATCCTAATAGAATTTTGTCCGTTTTATCACCATTTCTCATCAGTTCTGCAAAAAGGATTAAAATGATTGTATGAATAATATGTGGTTGCTTTAAAGAATACCTAAGCATACAGGTTTCCCTAATCAATCTCGGCTGGTTCTGCTATAGAATAATAACACGTACTTCGAATAGATCATTTCGTTGCGTTGAAGCTGGTTTAATGGACGCTGAGAAAAATACCCGAATATCAAAATCCACTTCAGTGAAGAAGGACTCAATTTATAATAAGTCCCTTGCAAACGGTCTACTACAAGAGATCACCTTTCATCGAATGAATGTACGGACCCGGTCAGAAGTTCTAAATGTCGGCGTTCATTCACGAGTGGAGAAGGGATAACTACTATTGTGCAAGTGCTAATTATTCTGAAATGCTTACTATCAGAGTAAAACACGTTCGAGGAAGAAAACGCCAAGTTACCGCAACAAAAATACATTGGGTTTGAGTACAGTTCATACCTTTGCAAGACTCAAAAGACTTCCCACTCGAAACAAGTCGTTGCAAGGTTTGCTCATTTGAAGTTAGTTCTTTTCCCAGGTATCACTGTGTCTCGTAGCAGCTGGAAACGGAAGGACCATCCCAAATGAAGGCTTGCTACCTGTTACTAGAAGTGACCGAAGCCAAATTAAAAAGTCGAATTCTTGAAAGTTAAAGGATGATGTACATCCGAAGAACGCAACGCAGCAAAATGCTTCAGCACATGTATAATTTGCAATTTAAATTTTCGAACGTTTTGTAACCACGCACTGAATGCCTGATTAACTGCGATCATTTGATTGGTTTGTCATTTGATTTTAATATAAGTGCGGGATATTTAAGAGAAAATGAACAGAAATATCGAGCAAAGGGGGGCCTCGGTCAAAATTTAACTTACCCTTGTTTCGAGTTTATGGAGAGGTATTTATGAGTTTTCAAAGGTTTTGGGGTTCATTTTTCTAAATACGGCCTGCTTTCAGGAATAGTTGGGAAAATGGATTTCGCGCTCTCTCTGGCCAAAAACTGGCCGAATCAATAGGCAAAAAATACATTGCAAAAACGTCGTCGCGTTAGTTAAAATTATATCTTCGGAAATTAGATACTAATATTAAAAGAACAAGTTTTTGGCACGCTATATTTGTCTGTTTTTCGGTAGCTGTCACTGCGAAAAACATCCTTTGATGCTGTTGTAAAGCAAGTTTCAGTCTATAATTGCAAAAAGACTTTTCGTTATGTGGCTGAGCTCGAATCGAGCTCATTTTATGGCTATAAAGTGTCGAAATACTCTTCTTGTACGAGATATAAAAATTTGCTTGGGTTTTTCAGCGGGCGCTCTAAAAAACGCCACAAAAAACTGAGAATTTTCTCTGAAATTCCTACTTACTTGCATATTGTCACGGTAACGAAACACTGACTGAAAGTGAGCGAAAAGTGGTTTCAACTGTTGCGTCAGAAAATCCGCTTCTAATAGCAAAATATTGATTTAAAGTTTTTAATTCTGTTAATCCGATGTTGCGATAGATATGGTGATAAATTATTATACTTATATAAAACTAGTAGTAATAAAAGATTAGAGCAATGCGTTCACGCGCGTACTTTGCATGTTTGGTCTACCTTGGTGGCGATCGAAATTAAGTTTTATCGAATGACAGATAATGATATGCACGTGAAGTTGAAGCCTGCGGTAAAAGTTTTTTTAACTAATTAAGTATTAACTTTTACTGGACAAAATAGCTTCCAGGAAAGGCATTTGAACTGTTGGCGACACTTAGAAATCAGTTTCAGATCGCAACCACTTGTAACAAATATTTCTTTATTGGATACACGCTAATAAAGAGAGCCGAAATGAAAAAAGACATAATAAGTTGGATATACATATTACGGTCAGTCAGGTTTGATGTCCTTTCTCAAAAGGTCTTTTTACAATGACTTAACTTGGATTAAAGGAGAAAAAAAGACGATTGTGCGAAAAAATCTAAGTGGACTCCAACATAGATATAACAAAAAGAGTTCCCCTGCGGGGGCTGAACGCCATGCCTTTCCGAACCGAAGTTCGGAAATGTAGCCACTGGGTTACAGTGGGACTCCTTGAATTGGTTACCAAATGTAACGGTACCTATATGCACAAGAAATATAGTTTTTATTGACAGCCTCATCTTGCTTTTTAAAATATGATATAAAGAAAATGAAAGACCCTGCCTAAGTTATAGAGTCTTTTTTTTTGAATCCCTTATTGAGTCTTCCTTAAGAGGTCTTTTCAGCAATAACTTGGCTGAAACAAACAAACAAAAAAAGAAGATTGTAGGAAAAAGAAATGGAGTCCAACATCCAATATAAAAAAAAAAAAAACGGAGTCTCCCTGCGGAGACTGAACGCCATGCCCTTACGAACCGAACGTCGGAAATGTAACCACTGGGCTACAAGGGGATTCCTTGACTTAAGTAGCAAATTTGACGGCACCTATTTGAACATGAAATGTAGTTTATTGACAGCCTCATCTTGCTTTGGAAAATTTGCAATGAAGAAAATGAAAGACCTTACCTAAGTTCTCGAGTCTTTTATAAAACCCTTATTAAATCTTTCGCAAGGGAAAAACAATCTCCGGTAAGATTCCTTCTTTTGCAGTTCTTCGCTTACTGGATGCAAGCTAATAAAAAGAGTTTAAAAAAAGAAGATATAATAAGTTCAATATATTTTAGGGCGAGTCAGGTTTCTTGTCCTTCCTTAAAACGTCTTTTCGTCAAAAACTTGTTCAAACCAAAACAAACTAAAAAAGATTATAGGGACAAATATGAATAAAACGAACAAAGTCCCTCTGGAGGGGCTGAGCACCATGCCCTTCCGAACCGAAGCTCGGAAATGTAACCACTGGGCTACAGGAAGAATCCATGACGTGGTTGGGAAATTTAACGGTACCTATATGCACATGCAATGTACTTGTATTGAAAGCCTAATCTATCTTTGGAAAATGTGCTATAAAAGAAATGACAGACCTAATGGCCGACTAACCTCTCTATAACTTGCAGCCTCTCTAACCATTGTCTTTCTTCTAACAATAGTAGCTGGCCTTTATTTAACAATTCAGGCCATAAAAGTTGCCCGAGGAAAGCTTCAATAGCTTATAAGGTTTATTTCTGGGCTGAGCCCAAAAGCATTCAAACTAAACCCTTAAGCTTTTCAAATAGCTTTGCATCAATTTATAGAGTATTTTGAAATCCATTATTACATCTTTTCCAAACCGAAAACCATTGAAGTTCCAAATGAGATGCCTACTTTTTAAGGTCTTCACCTACTGGCTAGGAGCTAAGAAAGAGGGCTTAAAGCAAATAAAGGCATGGCTAGATGGGTAATTTACGCGTAGCAAAGTTCAGGATGTCTTTCTTTTAAAGTAATTTTTAACGCTAACTTAGTTCAAAGGGAAAAAGTAGAAAATTGTACGAAAAAGAACACTATTCAGTCCTACCCAATTACGAAAAGAAACAAAAGGGTCCCCCTGCGGGCGCTGAACGCGGGCCCTTCCGAACAGAAGCTCGGAAATGTAACCACTGGGCTACAGGGGGAATCCATGACGTGGTTGGGAAATTTAACGGTACCTATATGCACATGCAATGTACTTGTATTGACAGCCTAATCTATCATTGGAAAATATGCTATAAAAGAAATGACAGACCTAATGGAGACTAATCTCTATGTAATTCGCAGCCTCTCTAACCATTGCCTTTCTTCTAACAATAGTAGCTGGCCTTTATTTAACAATTCAGGCCATAAGTTGCCCGAGGAAAGCTTCAATAGCTTATAAGGTTTATTTCTGGGCTGAGCCCAAAAGCATTCAAACTAAACCCTTAACCTTTTCAAATAGCTTTGCATCAATTTATAGAGTATTTTGAAATCCATTATTACGTCTTTTCCAAACCGAAAAACATTGAAGTTCCAAATGAGATGCCTACTTTTTAAGGTCTTGACCTATTGGCTAGGAGCTAAGAAAGAGGGCTTAAAGCAAATAAAGGCATGGCTAGATGGGTATTTTACGAGTAGCCAGGTTCAGGGTGTCTTTCTTTTAAAATAATTTTCAACGCTAACTTAGCTCAAAGGGAAAAAACAGAAAACTGTACGAAAATGAGCACTGTTTAGTCCTACTGAATTACGAAAAGAAACAAAAGGGTCCCCCTGCAGGCGCTGAACGCGGGCCCTTCCGAACAGAGGCTCGGAAATGTAACCACTGGGCTACAAGGGGAATCCATGACGTTTTTTTTTGCAAGCAAAAAAAAAACAATTTCCTTCAATATTCGTGCGTTTGTAGTTCTTCGCCTATTGGATACAAGCTTATAAAGAGAGTTTAAATCAAAAAAGACACATAAGTTGGATATATTTTAGGGTTAGTTAGGTTTCTTGTCCTTCCTTAAGAGATTGTGGAGAAAAAAATATAGTGCAACAGGAATGTGCAAACAAAAAAAGGAGTACCTCTGCGGGGGTTAAACGTTATGCCCTTCCGAACCGAAGCTCGGAAATGTAACCACTGGGCTACAGGGGAACTTTAAATTTAACGGTACCCATATGCACATGAAATGTGGTTTTTATTGACCGCGTCATCTTGCTTTAGAAAATATGCAATGAAAAAAATGAAAGACCTTGCCTAAGTTATAGAGTCTTTTTTAAATCCCTTAATAAATTTTTCCTAAGCAAAAAAAAGTTAATATTTCCCCGAGGATTTGTTCTTTTGCAGTTCTTCGCCTATTTGATACAAGCTGATAAAGAGGGCTTAAATTAAAAAAAGACATAATAAGTTGGGTATATTTTAGGGTGAGTCAGGTTTCTTGTCCTTCCTTAAAAGGTCTTTTTATCAGTAATTTGGTTGAAATAAAAAAAAGAAGATTGAAGGGGAAAAAAATGGAATGCAACACAAATATGGAAAAAACGGAGTATCATGCCACTGCGGGGACTGAACCGCATGTCCTACCGAACCGAAGGTCGGAAATGTAACCACTGGGCTACAGTGGGACTCCTTGAATTGGGTAGCAAATTTAACGGTACCTATATGCACAAAAAATATAGTTTTTATTGACAGCATCATCTTGCTTTGGAAAATATGCAATGAAGAGAATGAAAGACCTTGCTTAAGTTATAGAGTCTTTTGCAAAAAAAAAAAAAAAAAAAAAAAAAAAAAATAGTATTTCCTTCGAGATCCATTCTTTTGCAGTTCTTCGCCCTTTGGATACAAGCTAATCAAAAGAGCTTAATTAAAAAAAAAAATTATATGTTGAATATATTTTGTGGTGAGCCAGGTTTCTTGTCCTTCCTTAAAAGGTCTTTTTATTCCTATGTTAGTTGAACCAAAAAACAAAACAAAGAAGATTGTAGGGGGAAAAATGAAGTCCAACACAAATATGAAAAAACAGATTCCCCATGCGGGGACTGAACGCCATGCCTTTCCGAACCGAAGCTCGGAAATGTAACCACTGGGCTACAGGGGGGCTCCTTGAATGGGGTGCATATTTAACGGTGCCTCTATGCACAAGAAATGTAGTTTTCATGACAGCCTCATCTTGCTTTGGAAAATATGCAATTAAAATAATGAAAGACCTTGCCTAAGTTATAGCGTCTTTTTAAATCCCTTATTAAATCTTTCTTAGGCAAGTAAAAAAGAATAATATTTCCTTGAAGATCCGTTCTTTTGCAGTTCTTCGCCTATTGGATACAAGCTAATAAAGAGAACTTAAATAAAAAAAAAGATATAAAAAGTTCGGTATATTTTACGGTCCGCCAGGTTTCTTGTCCTTCCTTTAAAGGTCTTTTCATCCCAAACTTGGTTGAAACAAAAAGAAAGAATATTGTACGAAAAAAAAATGGAGTCCAACCAAACTATGAAAAAAAGAGAATCCGCTTGTGGAGGCTGAAAGCCATGCCCTTTCAAATCGAAGCTAGGAAATGTAACTACTGGGCTACAGGGGGACTCCTTGAATTGGGTAGCAAATTTAACGGTACTCATATGCACAAGAAATGTAGTTTCTATTGACAGCTTTATCTTGCTTTGGAAAATTTCAATTAAAAAAAAAAAAAGAAAGATCTTGCGTAAATTGTAGAGTCTTTTTGAAATCTCTTATTAAACTTTTCCAAGAGAAGAAAATATAACATTTCCATCAAGATCCGTTCTTTTGCAGGTCTTCGCCTACTGGATATAATACAAGCTAATGAAAAGAGCTTAAATCTAAAAAGACATAATAATTTGGATATATCTTAAGGTGAGCCAGATTTGTTGTCCTTTCTTAAAAGGTCTTTTCATCAATAACTTGGTTTAAACAAAAAAAAAAGAAGATTTTTCGGAAAAGTAAAATGGAGTCCACCACAAATATGAAATAAAAAAGAGTCGCCCCACGGGGGCTGAACGCCATGCCCTTCCTAACGAAGCTTAGATACGTAATCACTGGGCTACAGGGTGACTCCTTGAATTGGGTAGCAAAATTAACCGTACCTATATGAACATGAAATGTAGTTTTTATTGACAGCCTTATCTTGATCTGGAAAATGTACTACGAAAAAGATGAAAGAAGTTTCATAAGTTATCGCACATTTTCCGATTCGAGGAGTCTCCCTTTAGCCTAGTGGTTACATTTCCGAGCTTCGGTTTGGAAGCGCATGGCGTTTAATGCCCCACAAGGGGACTCCGTTTTTTGATATTTTTGCTGGACTCTATTTATCTCTTTTCGCCGAGTCTTCTTTTTTTCCCCTTTATAACTAACTTAGGAGTGAAAAGACCTTTTAAGAAAGGACATCAAACCTGACTGACCGTAAAATATATATCCATCTTGCCAGATCTTTTTTCAGTTTAAACTCTCTTTATCAGCCTGTAGACAATGACTTGCAAAGGTACAGATCTTAATTGGGAGGTCATTTTTTTTGTGTGGGAAAGAACGGATCTTAAAGGAAATGTTCTTTTTTTTCCTGGGAAAGATTTAATAAGGGATTTAAAAAAGACTCTATAACTTAAGCAAGGTTTTTCATTTTTTTTTTTTTTTTTTCGGTTCGGAAAGGCATCGTGTTAAGCACCCGCACTGGGACTCCGATGTTATGATTCTGTTGGACTCCATTTATCTTTTCCCTACAATGTTCTTTTTTTTCCGTTTGAATCAAGTTAGAGGTTAAAAAAACTGTTAACAAAGGACATAAAACCTTATCGCATAACAAATCCCTCTCAAAAGTCCGGATTTTAAATGGAAAAAGGCTTCCGCTAGATGGGTATTTTTGCGGTCAGTCAGGTTAATGTTTGATGTTCTTTCTTAAATGGTCTTTTTACCCCTAACTCGGTTCAAAAGGGAAAAAAAAGATTGGACGAAAAAACATACGTGGAGGATATAGTTAAAAAACGGAGCCTCCCTGCGAGCAGCGCGGTTACTTTTGCGAAAACGAGCAGTGACCGAATTTGTTTTGCGAGCAGCGAGCACTTTAGAAAATACTGCAAGTAATCTGAAGTTCCAAAACAGGAAAATAGGCGCAAAGCTAGACAAAATCTTAAGATCTTATCGCGGATCAGCCAGTCCCATCAGCTTACAGCCAATTATGCCTTGTTTGATGTAGAACTACGTGAGTAAGTGGGTGGGCGCTCAATCGATCAAGGAGATGTAAATCTTTCTAACCACACCACGAGAAGAAGCTAAAAGCTACCAGACTCCAGAATCCAAACATGCAAGCAGTTGCAAACATTTTGCGAGCACGAGCAAGCGAGCACTCATTTAATTTTTGCCAGCAATTCGACCAAAGGCAAAAATAATAATTATGTCCTGATTATTCTCCTACTAGACCCGTACCCATTTCCCGAATGTGAAAAGAATGCTATATCCAGAGTTGCTATTCTAGTGAACTGTTCACGCGCTGTCATTACAATGCGTGACGTTCCTGGCATGGAAAAAGAGACGTAAAATCAACAACTGGATTCCCGCTGGGAACCCATCGGGGAAGGCATCGGGAAACGCACGCTTCAACGCGCAAGGATACGCAAAGGGTACGCAAGACGTGACGGGCGACATAATAGGGCAGTCTCCGGAAACCCTCGGGGTGACACACGGGTTGAGCGTAACGTAAAGGATGGAGGAACGCATGCGAAAGTGACTGGGAAAAGCAAGAGAAATGCACAGGGGACCTATTGTGTAACGACAAGAAGACGCATGAGGGACCGTGCTGAGGTGCGTATAGCATGACGGACGCGAGGAGCGTATGATAGAACATACAAGGAAATGCACAAGGCCACGCTTAGCCAAGGTAGTCACTACTATGTAATATTCTACTCTTCCCTGGTGAGTTTGAACAGCTACTCAGTTAAAGTCAACTACAGAAATAACTTCGTTTAACGGGAATAATTTTAATCGTAAAGTTAGTCTTAATACAATTTAATAGGCGATTACATCATACAGTATTATTGATAAGTAAGTAATAACTCAGATGTCACTAATAAAAAAATGAAACTTTGAATAAAATCGCTTTTTCTGGCTGAAAATGCTCTATGATCTGAGCTTATTATTAGAAGCTGAACAAAGCAACTTAGTAAATGAGATACAACAATTTGCAAGCTATAAATTCATTCACCTCAAGCTATTTCCCCGGTGATTTTCTTAAAATTACCCTTAATTTCCTATATATCTTACTAGAGCCTCAATAGGGTAAAGTTAAGTAGCTACATTGATTTTCATAAAAACTATCGGGATTGGCATTTTTTATGTGTATACGAAGGAACAATTGAATTTTTCCGAGACTCATTCAGTCCAGGTTGACTTTGCAGTCAGGTTGTTCCTACCACCAATATTTGACGACAAAAATTGGCCATGGCTCAAGTGGTGGTGCACCTCCCTTTATGGTTATTACGCCTCTAGGAGGATTTTAAGCCCAAAAAACCGTCACTTACTTGGTCAGTCCGGCTGTATCTAAGATTTGTCATAATTCGTTATCTCACGAATAGTTATGTTATCAAGGGATAGTGAAGTTTCTAGTTGTAAGATAAAGACATTCAAACACCTAGCGCCTTCTTCGCTGCATAATTCTGAAATGGAACAAAAAAAAAATTGCAAAAACAGAACAAAACATGAGTAGACCATGTTAATGAAAAAATTCGACAAAAGAGTGTTATTATCTACAGGATACAAAAAGCAGGATGCAAAACAAACTTCACTCCCCAAACCGGAAATTTTTTTCATAGATTTATACAATAAAACATAGAATAGAATAAAACTTTGTACTAAGGTTGGACTCTAGGACCTCTAAGTAGTGTAAAAGCAGCTGAGAGACTAATTTAAGTCCTCAGTACCATTAAACTCCTCAAAAACCTTTAATTGGACTTTTAGATTTTCCCCCAACGTCTAAGTCGATTGAAAAAGGAAATAATGCTCGCAAACGTTTTAAAAACAGTTTTAAAAACACCCATAAACGAAACAAAGAGGACGACCTAAAGATGGCAAAGCGTTCAGTCTTAGCATTTTAGAAGAGCATTAAGCAGAACTCGGCTCTGATGATATGATTTTTATTACGCCGTCAGTCAAGACTCACTGTACTTACCGGAACACTGTATATGAATAAGAAGATGATCAAGATCAGCAAGAAGATGATCAACCACTTTATAATGGTCCGCTTGCAGTTCTTCCAGATGATCCAACGCAAATTCTTGAGTGGAGACAGGTACCACAGAAACGAATGAGCTGGACGGCTGTGGTAGTGAACAAGAGAAAAAAAAAGCTAAGGCAAATATATGCATGTATGCTTGAGGGACACTGATAACTAGAGGATTGTCCAGGAATCTCAGGACTTTCCCAGTCTTCTACTCAAACACCGACCACGACTAAAATAACACTGGTGTAGTCGTATTATCACGATTTGTCGTATACAAACAATGGTCATATCCATGGAAGACCATGAAACAGGACGAAAACATCTTCTTTCTTCAACTAACCAAGTACGCTCGTAGATTGTCAATATGATAATGTCTGCGACTGAAATATTGATAGCATTGTGATTTTAGCTGTGAATAGAGCGGTTTTCAATTGAGTATCGTAAAACCAAAACCAAACCAATCACTTACCAATTAGACTACGCAGCCAATCTCGAAACGAAGTAAAACCAAAACCAAAACCAAAACCAAAACCAAAGTAATTGTCTAATTACTTTCGACACTCAATTGAAAACCGCTCTAAATTTCAAACCAACATCACGCGACGAATCACTGAAGAATGTCCGAGTAGTTCCGACTTGACGATGACCTCTGGCGATTTTCTAAAGAATCGTGAGGTCTTTAGGTGAGTTTCGAAAATCGCACAAATATGTCCGAGATTTGATTAGACCATCCCAAGAATTTCGGGGCCTAATCAAGTCGTCTTTGACTGAAATTTGTTCAAAGTAACTTGATAGCTTAGAAATAGCTAAAATCTCAAACGATAACTAAGAATCAAGCACCCTCCTCCAGACCCTCATAACGATAAAATATAATGTACTCAGCTGTAATGACTTTGAACTGCATTCCGTTTGTAAATAGCTACTTATATATCACATGACTTACATGGGTTTATCAAGCTTGGGATATTGATTGGGCTCTGATTGGCCCAGACCCACACGATACTCCTCAGCTTCTTCTTCGTTTAAAATCTCCAAAGTCATTTGTACCTTACCCTGTAACACAACAAGATAACACGAATTTGAGAGCAGTTTTCACTTGATCTTGGTACGTAATTCGGAGTTTCTTTGGTTTAGCCCCACTTTGTCATCCAATCAAAGGTAAAACCTAAACTATCAATCGTGTCTCGTAAGCACACGTTTCCCCTGCGCTTCGTGTCGTTAGATATATTTGATTGCTTCTCCGGATTAATATTGTCTGTGTTCTGTTTTGTAACGTGAGAACTTTAGTCTACACTGGTAGTTAGCATAACTTTGTAAATTTCTAATTTTTTGTTGTGTGTGTGCGTCTATGTCTGCTCGTTTTGTGTCACTGACCTGAACATGTAAAACATCTTTTCCGTTTTAACTAGCTGCCTGGCATTATTAACTCTTTTAAGAGTTATTCCGGGTAGCCATCACCCCTATCATTTTTGTTTTTAATCTATAACATTTTAATTGATTATTTCTAATTCTGGAGTGAAATATAAGTATTTGACGGCTGTTTGTTTAATGAACCAATAAGAACGCGAAGCAATTGCAAGTATTTGCCGGATTATATCACTTACTTTCTTTTGCTTGTTTGTAAGAAGTTTGTAAGTATTTGTAATGTTGCTTTTCTTGCATGTTGTTTTTTCTTCTCTAGATATTTTTGTTGTAAAAATGAATAAAAGCTACTAATGGCGAAAAAAGTAGTACTAACCGAGAAAACTAGTAGCGCCTAGAAATGATCACTCCCGGAAACGCAATAAAGCAAAACAACAGCAACAACAACATGATCAAAACCAACTAGGATAAGTATCAGTGTCGAATTGAAATTGGGTCTTTCGCCGATTTTTTTGCGGTATCGTGTGGACAAAAGCCAGGATCTGTTTGTTTTTATGGATTTCTTTTAATAAAAGGAGAAATGATTGTGGGCCTTCTTAGGTCTCTGTTTATGTAATACTTCCTTTGCTTTGACTTTTCGATTGTTGATGATAGTTACTCCTTAGAAAATATATGGCCTACTTACCGTGATTTTCCGTTTGTCATCATCATCATCATCATTATCATAACAAGCCCACCAGCCAGATATCCACTGTTGAATGAACAAATCCACGAACTGGTTATGTGTCCTGGGGTCTTTCGTTCCTCCACAGTGACTGGGTTCAACACAAGGGCGAACTAAATTGGACAGATCCAGCTTCAAGTCACCTACGGCAAAAAATCACGGAACAAGTAGCTTACGTTAATTAATACGTTTATTTTGTCAGTACTTATGTTAGCTACCGAGTCAGGTTGTTACTTATGAAGAGTATAAAGTTGTGTCTCGTGCACAATTATGATTCAGACACTTGTGCAGTGAACGAGATTCTGGCATTACATTTTTTCTTGTTGCAAAGGGAATCTAGGACTGCTGTCCCCTTAGGAGCTTAGGTGTGTGCTTGGTAACACACATGCATAATCAGTCTAACATGGTCCACAAGTTAGTTAGTTTGATTTTGGTTTGAAAAAACAATAAGCCAAACACTGGATTGAATCTATGCCTTCCAGCTGTATACAACACATTCCTACCTATAAAGTCATGTCTAGTAAACCTGTCTTTGTCCCAGATTTGCACCTTTAAAACTGGCGATATGTGCTCATGTCTCAAATGACGACTCAAACGATGGACCTGGTGAAAGGTAATTCACGTTAGAAACATGAGATTATATATAAGCAAGGGCGGCTTATTACACAACACTTTTCAGTGGCTTTGCAGGATGAACTCGAGCAGGGGACGAGGGTGGTCGGGAAAAGGTGCCTAAAAGAGTAAACGAGAGAGATGAACTGAAGGTATATGGAGGAAGTTTTTTTCTCCGGTAGGAAGGAGGTAAGCGGGGCTCGTCCTCCGAGTCGTTATCCGTCACTAAAGGCACAAGAAAAATCATTCCTCCATCCTCTGAGAATCAAGATTATAATCCAGTAGATATTTTTGCTGGCACACGATTAGTCGAAGCGCGTCAAATGACTGGATATTCCTCAACTAAAACTCATTTTCAAAACCGCGCGTGTTTCCACAAATATTTGAAGGATAATAAACATGTTTTCGAGCCTCCATTTGGCTCCAAAACATGCTCGCATAATTGTCCTTGGACATTTTTTGTTCCTTAAAGCTCGCTTCTCTGAGCAGATAATGTCTGCAGACAAATATCCAAGCATATTTTCTCGCTAAACGGGGGCTCCTGTTTATTTATCTCCACTGTACTATTCTTTTTCACATTCTCAAGATCAGTCCCTAGAAACTCTCCTTACTGCTTGTTACCATGCCGAGAAGACACTGCAAAACAGTGACGTAATTTAAAAACAAAGATATCAGATTAATTAGTTGATGATATAACAGACTCTTACCTTCTCCTTTATGACAATTTTCTTATCAATAGGAAGGTATTCGAAAGGAAAAACCATGCGATAGTTGAAACTTCCGTTACCGTCTAAGGATCTAAATTAAAACATGCATGGTGAAAAATTGTTTCTAAAACCGAAAGTGACTTAATCTTAATAATCTTAGGGGGTATAAATTTTAACTCAAAATTATTTCCAAAATCTGAAAAGAAAACTGTGTCTTAAATATACAAATCTACCCTGATTTCAAACGTCGCCGACGTCAGCTACACGTACAAGTTACAAAAAATATTAAATTCAATTTAGCTTGCGGAATAGTACTGTTACTTAAGAAGTAGACAAAATTGCCTTAATGCTCGTTATCGAATTGTTTTTTTTTTTTTTAGCACAATATCATATACAGGGTGCCTCATTTTACACAAAATTTCCAATACTCGTAAAAAGAAAAAGCAACTTAAAAAGATGTAGGTTTTTTTCTTCTGGCGGTGGCAAGCGAAATGTTTCTAATATCAGCACAGTTTCAAATAACTCTTTACAAGAGTCGATAATCTCTTACTCTCTTGCTCTCACCAACAAATTTGACTGCCTTGTCCATGAAATGCTGTGTATTCAAGATCTTAAACCAGCACTGAATGTATAGTCTGATTATCATCGTGCTAAAGTATTCATGTAATTAGCTTGGCACTCTTTTATCCAAATTCGCTTCAACTTAGCCCCTTCAGAACTGCTTTTTATCATTAATTATGTAACCTTGATAATGGCGCAAGATGCACCGAAACGTCGGTTTCTATCACTTATATTTCTTGTTTCATGTATTTCCAAATCGTTTCTTATAATAAGGAAATTCATTTGTTATAATGTCAACTAAAAACCAATAAGATGATCTGGAGTTGAAAAGGGCTGCCTAGATCTTTGCTCAATTCAGTTTTGCTGTATGGGATATTTGTCAGTGACTTACTGTGTGTAAGTTTCGTTTTATCAGTGGTACCATTTCAGCTGATTATATCTTTAATTTTCGTCACAATGAATTTTCCATTACCTTTCGTGTACTGTTGTGTTCTGTTCCTTTCCTATACCAACGATCCAACTATTTTTAGGGAAAGTAAACAAAATAATCAATTAAAAAAATGGGAATAAACTTATCTTATGTATAAGTAGTTTAGGTTTTTCTACTTCCAGATGTGCGGAGTAAATACACAACTTACGCTTTTACAAAAATGTCGCTCATTTTCTCTCCCAGGATAGACTGCTCTTGAAGGACAACATCCGTCGTATTCCAGATGACAACACGCAATTCAAACCTGATACATGCAGTGATATAATGAGACTTGTACCACACAAATTAGTTTTACTTTAAATGAACAATCATCATTGAAAATGACAACAACTCAAATTACTACATTAATATTACAGTTGTTATTATAGAACGCCTTCGGGTGGTGTACTGCCAATGAACATCTCACGAGTCACTTGTATGGTCTCGTTATACACAAACGCCCTTCAACTTTGACAATAAAGATAGGACCCTGCGCGCGCTCTGATTGGTCAAAATCCCATGTTTTATTAGAGTATAAAACATATAAAGCTTGTTTTATTGTTTATCGCCACATTGCCTCTATATCATAAAGCAAATGAAGAAGCCTAAGCCGTGTATTAAACTGTAGTAAAACACTCCGAACATTTGAGAACACTCGAGAAATGTAGAAAACATTTGCCTGCGGCTCGTGTTTTCTACATTTCCCTCGTGTTCTCAAATGCCCGTCGAGTTTTATCACAGTGTAATATACACGGCTTAGGCTTCTTTATTTGTTAATTATTTTATGCAATGCTATACAGTGGCAAGCACAATCAACGCAGTGCGCGGTTGAGTGAAGGTTGAGTGTAATACCGTCGAGCCGACATGTAACGGGCTTTCCTGAGTTCTGTTTGACTGTATATTCTATGAAACGGTATAAAAGATATCTCTTGCATTAATCGTTTGCAACATCATTATCTTACTTATTGCTTTAATAAATTAGAATGTTCGCTTGGCCATTAATGCAAAACCAAAGTGAACTCACTTAGAAGGTTGTCGAGGAAGAATGGTAACTGGATCTTTTAGTATTAGGCCTACGTCTGTGGAATATTTCTCCACTCGTTCTGCTTCTTGTCTTTCCTATTAAAGCGATAACGTCAAATGTAATGAAACAACTTCGTTTAATGCTCTGATTTACCGTTTAGACGATTTAATTTTAACTTAGAATCTCTTAGCAGTAAACGCAAACGATGTTTTCTTTTGGCCAGAAAAGCTAGGTTTACATTGGTGAATTTCTGGTATGTTTAGTTTCATTTAATATGTTTGAGCAACAGACGGTGATATTGCTTGATTTGAAAGCATACGATTAAGTTTTTGTGTTAAATTTCTTAGGTTTGATTTAAACAACAACAACAACAGCAACAACAACAACACAGGCAATTATATATTTTTCGTACTGGACGCTGTTTGAATGTCCTTACATTTTTACATTACGGTGATGTTTGAAAATTTAAAACCATCGAGAAATAAGAGGTTGTGTTAGGAACGGTACAGCAGTTTAGAAACTTTCATGGAATTTTCGGAATTTTCGGTCACATTTTCAAAATTACTACTAACAGTCTCTTGCGAATAGTTTTTATTTTACCTGTCTAGAATGGGGTGACTGTTTGACGATAGTAAACACCTGGCTGCCATCAGCTTGGTCCGTACCAAAAGACGAGGGCTCTTCGTATTTCATGCAAAAGAGCAAAATATCTTAGTTAGCTCCTTTATGTAATTGTAACTGAATGATTATCGCGCCACACCTCTATAAAAATTAATCTAAGAATTCATGAAATCCTCTTTAAGTTTACCGAGTAAATGTCTCTTAAACAAGGAAATTTTAAGGGAATGATGTGAGGAGAAGTAGATGTGCACAAAAATCATAAACAACAACAACAACAATTACGATCAGGGTTAGATTGAATTTTAGCTCCAAATCCCTGAAGCTTGAATTTTCGCATTTAACATTACTTTGGATTCTTTAGCGTCTCCAGTTAACTTTTTTTTTTGGAGAAGGTCAAGGTGAAGAAGCCAACAACTTAACAAGTTTCTGACTAAAGACGCGAACACCTTGAGCTGAAACATCCAGCAGCATCTTGTTGTGCAACTAATAAATAATTCAAGAGGACTTAACGCTAAGAGAACCAAAGAAACCGACATCAAAACAATTTAGACTAGTTGTACCGTATTTGCTATTGGTAAATTCCTCGTCTTCTGTGGAGAAGATGTCAACCCACATCTCTAGATTTCCCTGGTGGCAAACAAATAAGAGAGTCGGTTACCAAGAAACGATTTTTGCGGCCCTTATATTCCTGTTTGAAATATTAGAAACTTTATTTAACCTGTTGGAATGGGGTTCTCCATTTTGACTGTCGATGTCAAACGAGAGGCGAACTTGCTGTAGATGTCCTGTGCTTACATACAAACTTTATTTTGACTCGAATTAATTAAGAGTAATTATATATTAAACAAAAGTTATCGAGTAAAACAAAAGCGTAATTCGTAGTCCACTTCAGCAAGGTTTTTTTTTTTACTAACTACTTTTTGACTGAGAGTGAGGTCTTTACGGGAAATCTCAGACCTAAACCTTGCCGTAATAGACCTCTTTAGACTGTTACGTCATAGGGTGAACACGTGACTTACATTGGGTAAACAAACATTCGTGTTTGCAAAGGAATTGCAGCGAGAGACCGCGGAGTTAGGCTACGTTCTCTTCTTTCGACGTAATTTCGATTGTTTTCGTTCAAAATGGTGCACTTCAAACCATGTGGGCTCCTGAGCTTGACTAACAGTGTTGATCTGGAGGTCCCAAGTTCGTTCAATGTTTATGCTAATGTTTTGCAAAATTGGATCCGACATTGTATGAGTAAAGCTACCGGGAGGAATAAATGGCTGACTGCATGGACTAGAAATTGGAATCTTGGGAAAAACCAAAACCCCCTGTGGTTGCTGATCCCTTGGAAGTGTTACACAATTGTTTGGTTTATAAAAAGCAAAGGTTGTATTGGTTTCCTTTAAATCAGTCAGTTGATCCCTAAAGTTGAACCAAGAGGGACATTCCCAAAAACAGTATGTGTAGCTGTTGAACATTCCTGATCACTGATCAGGTATGAAAAAGGGGAATGTTTTTCTTCGTTTGAAAGATAATGACACATTTCCATCACATCTTGCTGCTTCCACCCATTTGACTTGAGATGTTTACCCCTTGCATCATAAAGTTTACCAGTTACTGGAGCCAGTTTTCGCTTGCCACCTTAGTCAGATAAGGCTTTGACAAAGGTACATTTCATTTCTGGTTCTGGTTCAATACTGGCACCTCGTGGCTTGTGCCACTGCTGCGGCACACTTGCACAAGTTTGATCTGCTGGGATCTCCGTGATCCCCAACATACTCCAATGATTTAGCAGGTACAACAAGGCAAAAACATGGTTACAGTGGCCTTCAACCCTGCAATTAAGTTATTTGTATTTTGTCACATTGCAACTCATCAATACAATACATTTACATGCACATGGAAATATGACTAAAATTTAACTCTCTATTAGTAATTGCACACTGTAAACAATGCAAAAATATTGATTTCCATACATTATTGAAACGTGATTGTATATGTTGTAGGTTAAATTGGTTCTCGGGTTACATCTGTTTTCAACCTAAGCTGATTTGTCTCAACCTGAACATAATTTATAAACAATTTACTGGACTTCAAAATAATTCAAATTATTGCTAAAATTGCTATCTACAGGTTGAAGCAGATTAATGTGGGTTGGAAACAGATTTTACCAAAAAAAAAAAACATTTCACCTGCTAACATGCACACTGACCATTGGATTTAATGAAAGCATAATTAGAACTTTCAAAATCTGGATAAAATTTAATGAAAATTTTACCGCGTCCAAAACAAAACACAAATCTTTGTATTTTTGATAAAAAAAATTACGGCAGGTTCAAAAAGCCCAGTTAACTATCGTCGGTTTTAAATCGACGAAACACTTTTCGGCTTAGTATTCGATGTGTACGTGTGACCTGTAATCCTGACCTGTGGAATTTGACCTAAAGTCACGGCCTACACCAGCGTGATAATTATATTGTAATTGTGGTGGAACTTCGAGTTATATTTACCCCGCTTTGCATGAGCATTCTGCTTCTTCCACATTTCCTTTATCTTCTCTGTCTGCAGCAATCTTCAATTTTACGGTATGAGGAGCTTCGCTCTTCTTCTGGCTTCGGAGACAACGGCCTTTGACATAACAAGTCCTCGATCGACTGTCTTCTTTACGGAAGCCCCAAAGGGACATCTACTTATGAAACATGGGAGTTCGTTTTTCGAGATTAAGAATTTGCTTTTTCGAAAATGGGAGTTTGTTTTTCGAAAATGCGAGTTTGTTTTACGAAAATGCGAGTTTGTTTTACGAAAATGGGAGTTTGTTTTTTCGAAAATGGGAGTTTGTTTTTTCGAAAATGGGAGTTTGTTTTTCGGAAATGAGAGTTTGTTTTACAAAAATGAGAGTTAGTTTTTTTTAAAAATGGGAGTTTGTTTTTCGGAAATGAGAGTTTGTTTTACAAAAATGAGAGTTAGTTTTTTTTAAAAATGGGAGTTTGCTTTACGAAAATGGGAGTTTGTTTTGCGAAAATGGGGGTTTGTTTTGCGAAAATGGGAGTTTGTTTTTCGAAAATGGGAGTTTGTTTTTCGAAAATACGAGTTTGTTTTTCGAAAATGAGAGTTTGTTTTTCGATAATGACAGTTTGTTTTGCGAAAATACGAGTTTGTTTTTCGAAAATGGGAGTTTGTTTTTCGAAAATGGGAGTTTGTTTTCTTGAAAATGGGAGGGTTTTTTTGATGATGAAAATGATTGACAGGCCAAACACGACTCCTATTGGTCAAGATAGAGCTAGCCAATGGCGTAATATAACGTTTTCAATCCTTATTTGTTTGAAGCTCGACCTCGTTGTTTTGTGTGTCTTTGACGGCATTTCAGTGTAAAATAGGGTTGACTAGCCTTCACGACTTTTACGGTTCGTGATATTTGTACATTTGCCGTTCTCTGTTCGGTCACTCGACCCGGATTTGTTTTGGTCGCTTCCCTCGTGTATATGAAGGGCACTTCATGTTGTGTTATAAGGAGGAATTTTAAGTAGAGTTGAGCCGTTAGATCGTGCTATGGCAAATTTTTATAGGTCATAGGTCTGCATGATTTCCGCTGTTATCTGCATGTCACTTCGTCGAGTTTGACACCTCTGTAATTTGCCATGTGTTTATACATTTTTTTGGCTCATTTCTATTGCAAGCTATGTTTTTAAATCTCCAAGTATTTGCTTTTAAGGACCAAAATACGAAATTTACCGTGAACATGTTGCTTACTTGCAATCTATATTGTGACGCCTGGCCCGGCTGCGATTAAAACTGTTTGCAAGTACAGTAGTCAGTAGAGATTGTTATCACGGATATCATATTTGCCCTCGTACGTTTTTCTTCGGAGACGCCGTAGCTTTACTTCAAGAAAGCTATACGTTTATCTTGAGACATTTTAATGTTTTTTGCAGCTATCTGATCGAGCTTATGTTTCTCAAGCTCGATGTATATGTCTAATCCTCCTTTGGTCGTTCTGGCACCACATGATTCAAATGTAGCTGTTTACGCGCAAACAAATCAGGATCGAAAAGTACATTACGCCATTGGCTAGCTCTATCTTGACCAATAGGAGTCGTGTTTGGCCTGTCAATCATTTTTATCATCACTCCCATTTTCGTAAAACAAACTCCCATTTTCGAAAAAACAAACTCACATTTTCGTAAACCAAACTCCCATTTTCGTAAAACAAACTCCCATTTTCGAAAAACGAACTCCCATTTTCGTAAAACAAGGCTCCCATTTTCGAAATACAAACTCCCGTTTTCGAAAAACAAACTCCCATTTTCGAAATACAAACTCCCGTTTTCGAAAAGCAAACTCCCATTTTCGAAAAACAAACTCCCATTTTCGAAAAACAAACTCCCATTTTCGTAAAACAAACTCCCATTTTAGTAAAGCAAATTCCCATTTTCGAAAAAACGAACTCCCATTTTCGAAAAACAAACTTCCATTTTCGTAAAACAAACTCCCATTTTCGAAAACCAAACTCCCATTTTCGAAAACCAAACTCCCACTTTCGAAAACCAAACTCCCATTTTCGAAAACCAAACTCCCATTTTCGTAAAACTAACTCCCATTTTCGAAAAACAAACTCCCATTTTCGAAAAGCAGACTCCCATTTACAAAAAAAAAATACCATTTTTAAGAAGTGGATGTCCCTTTGGGGCTTCCGTACTTCTTCTCTCACGAATACATCATGAATGTAATTTTCTGTAAAGAATTTATAACCTTTTTCTCCAATTTCTTTTTTTCCACAGCCTTTTAGATGATTTACTATTGTAATCGCGGACACTTTAGCGAGATTTCGCAACGATTTTGTCCACGCTACAACAGAAAATTCATTAGCGCCCGCCATCTTGAATGTTTTGTTTACCCAATGTAGCCACGTGACCGCGAAGCTAAAAAGGTCTATATATCATGGCCAAGGTTCGAGATGTTCCCGTAAAGATCGAACGTTCAAGGTTAGAGTGTTGTTTATAATATGGCTTTTTGCTTTGTCTTTGGAGGTCCTTTATCGGCCCATGGATATTATAATACCTTAGAATTAGTCAAGTAGAGCGGTGTTATATGGGCCCCAAACACAAGCCGTATAATAAACAGGTGTAGTTTTACTCAGGCTTGTGCAGTAAGTATTACAAAAACACGAAAAAAGGTTCCATAATTTGGATCACGATTAACATACCTGCGCCATGTTTGGCCGTACTTTACTAAATAGTGGCCTCGTTTCCACGTGCTCAGGGACCAATCCACGCGTGTGAAGCACGTAAAGAGCCAGACGCTGCAGTGCATCTCCAACCTCTGGGTTGGATGGCGGTTCACTCTCTTTTAAGATGAAGATTAATAAAAACACTTTGAATGATTGGCGGCAGCCAGAAAGACCTAAGTTAAGCTAGTAGAATTAAAGAACAGCTTATATATCTAACTTTTTTTTTTTTCAACTCAAGTTAACGCTTGCACTAAAGTCTGCGCGGTTGAAGACAACGAAGACTTGAGCAGGAAATTAAAGTGGTTTGTAGTTGTGCTAGGAATGAAAACTGCTAAGTATCTCAGAACGCCATGGGTTCTATGGGCAAGGAGAACTTGGATATTCTGATTATGATTATTCAAGGTGCCAGCTTAATGTCTTTTTAAATCTTGTAACAAAGTCCTGAAGAGTAAGTATCTATTAACAATTGCTGTGCAAAATAAGGCAAGGTTATATACGAAGACTTCGTTGACGTTCTGAAACAAAGAAATTCAGAAACAGTTTAATAACCAACGTACCAAAATCACTCAGAGAGTAGGTGGTTTCTCCAATGTTGATAATCTCTGGTTTTCCTGTGTCCTGTCCTGCCCTGAGTTCTTTCCCAGTAAAGGTGCAGTGTTTAGCCAAAAGCTGAAAAGGTGTTAGAGTGTCTCGCCATTTATAAGGACCAGATCTAGCAAGGAGAATGATTTGACGATACGTTTTTGACTTATTAGAAGTCGTATCATTCATTCGATAAAATATCTCATATTATATTAACACACCAAAAAAAAAACCGTTTCCTTGGGATATTTCTAATGAGAAGCATGTTTTGTGTTTATATAAATTAACAGAACCAAAAACGCCCCTTTTAAGTCTGGAGGGAGGCAAATAGGTTGCTTTGAAAAACTCTATTGCTCATTGTGATTGGAAATATGTCAATAACGTACAGTCGTTAGAAACTCCCTGAGACGCAAATAACCAAGCAGAACTGCACTGCCCTGAGTACAGAGCAATGTAAGTAGAAGTTTACTAATACTTACATGAAATATGTCTTGGGAAGTCCGCAAGTGGCATGGTAACTAGACAAGAGTCTCTGCTCCAGGTCTATAACGGTTTCACCGATCAGATCATCTGGGTCTGGATAGTCATAGTCCATTACCTGAATTTTCAAATCTTTGACCAGCGGAATCTTCGCCTTGAACTTGAACATACTGCAGAATGATAATAATAATAATAATAATAATAATAATAATAATAATAATAATAATAATAAACAAAAGCAAAGCCTGAAGAGGTTTATCAGGTGATATTTAATGACCATTGCATGTTAGGTTGTGTGTTTACCTTCCAAATTTAGGGTTAAGCGTCTTGGGTATGCGTTCATCCTTTCTGTCGTATTTTGTGTCACCAAGAGAGACAATCAAGTATGGATCGGCCTGAAATGTGTATAACATCATCAGTATCGAATTAACGATAATTTTTTCGAGTAGCACCGTTTTCAAGTTAAACGGTGTTTCAGTCGTGCATGAAAGTGAATTGTCTTGCTTGTTGGAATAGCCCCTAGCATATGGAAACGACTTTGACACCAATCTGGCTAGCTTGTGAGTAAAATACGTAGATAGTTGGATAGATAATCTTTCCCTTGACACGATAAAGATAAATACTAAAGGCCTTCGGGATCTTGTAAGGACTGTAAGGAGATCGAAAGCTTAAACATGTAACATATAAAATTGTAAAATTAAAAAAGTATCCAATGTATATACAAGTCCGTTGCCATATTACATTCTTAGAATGATATAAATGAACTCACAAGACCATCTCCATCTTTAGGCTGAAGATGATTTGCCTATCAATAAAAGATAGGAGATTCAATTACACAGTCGCAATTGTGTACAAAGTTAGTTTTCCCAACATGTTGTGAAAGAAGAGTGATAACTTCAAAACCTTGAGATATTAAGCTAAGTGTTGCAAGCTCAGTTCTGCATCTAAAGCACATCGGTACAGCAAAGTGACGATTAACTGAAAGGGAATTGTACTAAGTCCAATTGGATGCTTTAATATTCGTGGAAACGGTAATTTAGCGGTTAAACCCTAAAAGAGACTTTTCATATTAGAATACGCGAGATCAATTACGAGTAGGACGTACGTTTCCAACCTGGGGCTTATGCTTTCAATTATCACCGCGTTTCACACCAGTCTCGTTACTAATCCTAACCCTAACCCTAAACCTAACCCTACAGACTATTTAGGTGGTCAGAAACAAGAAGGAGTGAGGAGTCTAGAAACGTAACGAAAGTCACAAAAGGGCTTGATCCCGCTACCTGTCGCCACTCCCTCGACGGAGGAAGAAAATAAAAGAGCTGTAATTCAGATAGAGCTGATATCTATATACGCAATGAGCTGTGATCATATTTCTTAGCGATCGGAAGTAAGGATTTCAATAAGCAGAGCTATAGCAATTTTTACTTACACGAATAACGTACACTCGCACAACACAGTCAATTGGCTCACTGGACCTTAAGTGCATTGTTGCCATGGTGTTGTCACGGGAATCAGGGTCGTTAAATATACGAAATGCACCCTGGAATAAAAAAAAAATAGAAAAAAACACTGGAGCATTGAAATTTATAGTTGCAGACAAGTTCAGTTACAATAAGTTCAAATTTAAAATTACATGATATAAAGCAAATCTCGAATAACATACAAAAAAGTTACCTTAAATTGTCCAACTTCAATTTCGCTGTTCTTATTTGACTTGGTCTTCCCTTTTCGGAGGGGGAAAGTTGTCACGAAGTCGTTGAAACCATTGAATCTTGGCACATCTTCCAGTTTACAATGGTAGATCTAAAATATATTAAGTAGAACTGTTTGAATTCTCTTTCCAAGTTTTCATGGCGCCAAAGTCTTTTGTAAAGCACTGTTCACTGGTGAAGGTGGACAAGTCCCAATCAGGTTTTGGTCCAACGAAGAAGAGGTATCTATTTAATAGTTACTTAGAAGCAGAACAAGAGGGCACTTCTACTGTAGCACTTCTAGTAAAAAATATTTGGCAACTGCAAACAGCCATGAACGAAGAAAGTTTTCATTAAGCAGATCAAGCAAAACTTCAAAAAGAACCTACTTGAAGCGTGTCATATCCTCTTGCCAAATATTTTTCAACGTGTGTCATAGGATCTTTATGCTTTCTTTTGTCTCTTGAAGACAGCACTCTTTCCTGTTATAGATAAATAAGTTACATTGTTAAGCGCAATGGTATGTATGAAATCAAGATAACATTAATTTATGGAGTTTAGGCCATCATTTAATAATCACAGTACATTTCACTACCTTGTCTTCTGCTGTCTTTGCCTCTTCAACCCGAGACGCGTCGTACTTGGACCACCAGTCGAACACTTCCTGAGTCTTACATGAGGAAACAAAGAACAAATCAAAAATCAGTGGGTGCACAAAGTGTTCATCCGTTGAACAAGAAAAACTCGGCAAATCCCTGCCCGAGTATCATTTTATGTAGCACATATTTTATATGTCATTTAGAAATAATCATTTTTTTTATTTCGCCATTGTCAGCTTACCGCCACACGCTTGCTGTCATGCATCTTCGCTAAGAAACAAAATATGCTGCCGTACCTACAAGAACGAATCTTACATTCTCTCGGCCCGTGTCTTCACACACAACATTCAAACTTTGCTCCAAATTGTTATTTTGTTTTCAACTAGAGTTAAGTCTAGTTTCTTTCTTTGAAATGCAGCTGTTTCGTTACAATTACCTCAAATGCTGCTGTTTCCTGTTCATTTTTCGCTGGCGTCTTTCCTTTCCCTACTGCTGATAACCTTTCAATCTCATCAGCTTGAACAAAGACAGTTAGAAATAGACACCGGCAAAATAAGCATAGTTTTTTGTTTTCTTTTTAAATTCAACATGAAAAAGGAAGAAATGTTAAGCTTCAACTCTTTCAACGTATACTGTTCTCACCATGCGACTGACTTTCTGCTCCATGAACTTCAAACTCCTTTAGAGACTGAATTTCATGAAGACCAACAGGAGACTTGCCAAACATGGAGTCGAATACCCGGATGTTGATCGGTGGCGCATACTCGTCATTTGCTGGCAGTTCCTGAAGGAGATAAAACGAACTAGATAGTTAAAGAGTATAGAAAGGCTATGAATTCATTGTTATTTAATTCATAAGTCATTAACTCAGTAAACGGTGGCTGGTTCGCTTTTCTCTCATCTGTTGTCAAGTGAATGTAAAACAAAAATGGTCAAATGCCGTTGTTTATAGTGGTCAATACTCTTAGCTACACCTAGCTATTTCACAGGCATGTCACTTAAACTTAGAGAAACAACTATATCAACTAAACATAATAGGGTTTAAGATTCCATCTGGCGGCGGGGAGGCAGACCAGTTGGCTAGGGTCTGCCGAGAAACAACTCCAGCTAAGTGGTACGGTCAGACCCGCGACCTCCGGATTTGAAGCTGAATTCCGGCACCCTAACCACTCGGCCTCACCGCCTCTATATAAGCCTTAATGTAACATGTCTAAAGGTGTATACAGCCATATTAAATGGAGCGAGGTTTGTAACATATTTCGTGCTTTCCTCGTGTGTAACTTACCAAGATTTTTCGTTCCAGAATAGGACGGGAAAAGTTTGGACACCTCGCCATATCTTTGATAACTTCATCAGATTTCAAAATTGTTTGGTTGCACTCAAATTCGACTCTTATATTTGGACAAAACAGTAGGTTATTGCCTTTCAAATTTCTCACTCCCCAGCTAAGGACCTGAATTTGAGAAGAAGAAAGATATTGTCAGACATTTTGCCTTTAATGCACTAAACTAAATTGCAAGGTGACGCGAATCCGAACTGGCGGCAGGTGCATCGATTATTCCCTGTAGGCGAAATGGTGGGCTGTCTGTGCAATGTCGGTTGGGTTTAGGTGGCTTTTACTATACTAGTGAGTTTAATATATTGTTAGAATCAATAGTATTGTATGCAATTTTTTTTTTTTTTTTTGCAAACAGACAGTGCTTGATTAATTATTATTTTTCTTTTACCAAATAGCATCCCCAAACACTACATAATGCCAAGCGAGGTGTAATAGTGTAGCTGGACTAGTTAAGCCATGAATTGGTCCTGTTGATTTGCCGATAAAACAGTTTGCTTTCATCTCATCTGTTAAAGTACCTTGATTGCATCAATATTAACTTCGTACGAACAATTAAAGATGCAACGTAACGGTTAAGATGTTGAACTCTAAACGGTCAGACTCTGAGGGCTCACTGGGGTCATTATGTAATGCAGTCGGGCAAGACACTTCACTCTCACAGTGCCACCCTCCACTCAGAAGTATATAAACAATAGCCTCCATTTGGCGCGAAAGTGATGCTCAGATATATGTCTGCGTAGATTATCTGTTCCGAGAAGCGAGCAATTTTACGAGAGCACAGCTCGAGGAAAACTGTGAGGAAAACTGTGAGCAGTTCAAAGACGAATTATAAAAATAGTAAAACGGATATCAGTATATTACTAGCGCATCCTGACAACATTCAGCGTGGTGAAATAGCAAGAATTGGTGTTATCTTTACCTCGATAGCTTTTCTTTGCTTTTCAGGAGCCACTTTAGGACGAACTGGGTACACTCTACCACGAGGCTTGGGCAGAGCAGGTAGCTGTGACCCTTCAATCTGCGGTGTGTTAAGATAAGAAGTTAATGCTTTACGAGAGAAAACATGGAGGACTTAAAATGACTCACTTTAATATCTTGAATAAAGCATTAAAAGTCGCATGGATACCACGCATAAAATCCGAAAACATAGCATCCTGGAAAATCATCCCTAACGCAGCCCTAGAGAAATATGGTGGATTACACTTCTTGACAAATTGTAACTATGACATTAACACACTACAGGTCGGCAATTTACCACCTTTTTATGTTGACGTACTAAAAGAATGGGAAATAACTAAAGATTCCATAAGAAGTGAGACTTCCCTCACTTATGAAGAGGTAATTTGGAATAATCGAAAAAATTTAATAAATGGTAAACCTGTATTCTAGAAAAGTTGGTTTGACCAAAATATAATACGAATCCAGGATCTCCTTCAAGAGCACGGTAAATTCCTGTCCTTTAAAAGCTTTTGTTATAAGTTTAAGCTCAAAACGCCTTTCACCCTCTACTTCGGTCTTATTAATGCTATCTCAAATTCTTGGAGGTTAGTATCTGAAAATCCTCCTTCGCGATATCCAGAAAGTGAGGAAAAAGAAGAAATCATTTCCACCAAATATGTGTACAACTTGCTGTTGAAGAAATTCTTCGTAGCACGTACTGCTGAAACTAAAATCTTAAAATTTTGGTTTCACCCCGGAAACCGTCCAAAAAGTGTACGAATTACCTTTCCAGATTAAGTGTGACATTAAAATAACAATGTTTCAATATAAGATAATACACAACATTCTCGGAACTAAAATGTCTCTTTTTAGAGCCAAAATGTCTGACAACGATGTATGTCCTCAATGCTTGGCTGATACACACTCCCTAGATCATATTTTCTTACGATGCTCTTCCGTTATAGCCTTTTGGAAGACCTTTCAAAACTGGTGTACAAATAAAACGAAGCAGCAACTAGCATTATCAAATAGTATGATTTAATACGGTGTTTTTGACAAAATGGAACATAGTTACTCTTTGAACTATGTGCTTCTAATTGCGAAATTTTCTATATACTGCAGCTGCCCGCACGACGAAAAGCTCTCTTTCGACAATTTTCTCATACTTCTAAAAAAAAAATCAAAATACAAAAAGAAATTGCATTTAAAAACAAGTCTCTTACTGCTTTCCAAAAATCCTGTCAACATATTATTTAACATGCACTGATGACGTGTTTCCTTTGTTTTGTTAACTATTAAAGTAGTGTTTTTTTTTGTTTTGTTTTGTTTTTTTGGTTAGTAATATAATGCTCATACTGTACATATATAACAAAGGCAGCGTTAGTAGTGCTGCCTTTTGTTTGAAACTTTAAAGCAAAAAAAAAAAACACTGGACATTTTCCAACTGTTTTGTTATAGCTATGTGAAGAACAATGTAATGTAGTCTTAACGATCATATTGTACTGTAAGTAAGTAAATATTGTGCTTTCCTGAGTAATATTTGAAGAGAACATTTAAAATCCTTGAAAGTAGCAGAAAATTTATTTCAAGGCAAAACCAATTGTTCTTTATTTTATCTAATAATCATACACACTTCGTTCATTCATAGTATAAACGTAAATAAAAGAGGAAATACTACTTTTGGTCTTGCCGTTTGCATATGGGACCTCCCACGAGTAAGAGTTTAACATGAATATTTTATAAAAGATAATAAATCAAAAAGAGATAAGTCATGCTTCATTTGTGTATCACCTTTTAGTGCGGCAATCCCTAGACAAGGCCTTGAAGCTAGAGTTGCAGTTTTGACGACAGCGATAGAGCGACTTTCAAAGACATGTTTCTTCAAGCGAGTAGTAAAATGTTCTCTCTCTACGCGACTCAAAATGTTCATGAAATATTGAGGAACTATAGCCCTGAAAGTATTTCGACGACCCACGTTGGCAGTATAACAACGTTGATATTAAAATTGACGTAGATATTTTCGTCTTGTAGGAAAGGAAAGTACTCTGTTTACAGTCTGTATTTTTGGTTTGTTCGTCGAGATCTTGTAAACACTTTAAATGACAGCCATCTTGGTTTCATATGGCGAGCGCAATCTGGAAATACTACCCCATTACATATCCTGACACCCTCCACCTCTTTCCGGCCCACGCTTGGGTTGGTAATCTCTTCTGATTGGCACTCGTCATGTAAAACAAAAGTAGCGGCACTGTGTTCGCCGAGGCCTTCCAAACACTTCAAATGCCAGCCATCTTGGTTTCATATGGTGAGTGCAATCCGTGAATACTACCCCGCTTTACATCCTGACGCCCTCCAGCTCTTTTCCAGGATAAGGATAAGGTTGGTAATCTCTTCAGATTGGCGCTCGCAATGTGAATCGCGGCATTGTTTGAACGATCTGATTTCAAGAAAAGCACTGCAAAGTAGGGGACTCTGAATACAGTATGTGAACAGTCTAAAAGAAGGAAGATTTAGTAAGTCCTCTTACCAGAAATAGTTCACATTCGACCAGAATCTGACCGGCATCTTGGTGAGCTCGGTGCAGCTTGCGCCACGCAAGTTTTGGGAAAGGAGGTCCGTTACTCCCCTCAATCCGGACTTTAGGTTTGAAAATACATCGCCCCAAGATATCATGCACAGCCTGAAAATAAAGATCACTTCAGGTTATGGATTTAGTTTCCAAAGCTAAATCTTGGAAACATAAGAACCACTCGAAACAAGTCATCACCGACTAGAGGAATGCGTAGAGGAAAACTAATTACTTGCCTAACTTGCCCTTATCACTTCTTCACTTTGGCACATGAGTGATTTAACGAATAAATAATAGGAATTGCTATGTTATGTTAACTGTCAAATTTCTCGCACCCTTATTGGCTAATCAGCTTCAGACATCAAAAGTAGAGTACAGAAACACAGTCTGTGAATCCACAGCTATTTTGGCAATGCTTCGACGAAATTCGTTACAAATAACACCAGGCAAGTTTCTTTAAAAACGGACGTAAATTTGCAAAATGCATCGTGCTACTATCCATGCTTCACGAGACAGGAAGAGGAGGTATTCTCACCAAGATAGATAACGTTATTTGACTTTCCATAATCACCCGAAAGCCTCTAAATGTTCATTTTTTTTTCAGGAAAGTACCAAGACGAATCAGAAATACCTACTTGAAACCTACAATCTCCAACGATCTTTAATTAACGACGGATCCCCTTTCTGAATGACTTGCCGATATTAGTAATAGTAATTAGACCGAGTGGAGTACAATTCAGGGAATAATCGCGAAATTACGAGCACGATTACTCCCTGAATTGTTTGACACGAGGTCCAATTACTAATTAATCGTATCTATAACAAATTTCGGAAATTAAAAAATCTTTTGAGAACTTTTTTTGAGTGAAAACGTCTGTAACGCTTTTCAAAAGTTTTGAAAACACTAGGAAATAATGCAAAGGAAGCCACTGAAGCGCGAGTAATTGACGTACGAATCACGTGGGCATCCAATTACAAGTGTCCAATTACGAAAAGTTCGAATTGGATACCTGTAATTGGACACCTACGTGATCGCGTGCCGATTACGTGACAAATAGGTGCGTGGAGAGCCAATCACGATTAGTAGAATTTTGCTATAGATACGATAAATCTACTAATTCTCAATTAAAACTTCTTACGCAAAACAAAACTTACAAACCTTATCGTAGTCAAATACTTCCATTACTACACTCGGAGGATTCTCTACCAGGTCTCTGGGGTCGTCAAAAATATCGATCTCTTTGAAAATAAGCGTTTGGTCCCAGGTTGGACAGAGAGTCTGAGTCAGAGTTTCTGTGACCTGACTTTGATAGCTGAACGTAACTCGAACGTAGGGATCTGGAACAAGCGGTTGGTGTATCAGTACAAAAACAACTGTTGTGTTGTTGTGTTAGATATATGTTTAAAGGAACAATGATACAAGTAAGTTGTAAGGCAATCTTTGGAAATGAGTAGGGGCTTAACCCTTTCACAACGGGAGCACTCTTATGTGCATGTGACGTCACCGTTTGAATCAAATTTGGCCGATTTTGATGACATTTTGCAGTAAAATGATCTTGTAAAGATCTAATCAGTTGAAAGCATAAAATTGCGACCCTTCTCCCTATACATGATGTAGTTCACCACCCTGGAAGTTTTGGGATTTTTTCTATACTAATAATGCGGCCTCTTGTGTATTTGTTATTAACCTATTCATTGAAGATGTAAAATAAGAAATAGTACTGGGGTATACCTAATATTTATAAAGATTTTGACTATTTTTAACTTTTTCATTCTCTCCTTTCAAGCCATCGTTTGTCAAGGCTATCACTTCCTTAGTGGTTGTTGATGGGATTCTTGGAATACACAAATCAATGGATTTCAATGGCATATCATACATGGGTATGGGGGTCTTGATTTAAATTGGAGAAATTTAGGGTTCAAAGGGCTGATACGAAGGGGAAAGGGAAATATTTAACAACTATGAATTTCTAAAAGAGATGTAGGAGGCAAGAAAGGAATGGAGTTTGAGGAGTTGAAGATTGGCGTTTGAAAAATATTCGGGTTAACCAAACACATCTGGGTACTGGATTATGAGCTAATATTTACCTATCAGTATTGACTCCAGCTGAAGCAGTTGTCCTTAGTACTGTTTGTATTTACTTACCATTCATGCCGCTATCATCCTGAGCTATAAGACCACGAGCTTGATAAATAGAGACCCACAGCTGACATTTGATAGCTCCTAGTACAATAGAAATTAAAACTTTCTAGCAAAGTTAACTCATAATTTGATTGATTTCACAAAAGGGAAAAAAAGTTGTAGAAGAAGGCTTTTAGTGTGCTGTATTTGTTTTGTATTATAAAAGACAACCAATGGAGAAAAGTTAATCGACTTACGATCATAAAATAGCTTTTATATTATTTAGTTCTTTATTTTTTTCTGAATAAAGAGCAAAACTGGTCAATCAGTGTTTGGTGCCCAGATTACTCTTGCTAGTTTGAAAATAACGTTTTTCCGTGACGTAAGTGAATAACTTTCCTTTCAACCTACTTTGATAGGTCACGAGCATCCTTGGAATAACACAAAGAGCACTCTCCTTTCCTAACTAGAAAAAAAAAAAAGAAAGAAAGAAAACGAAAAGAAAGAAATAAAGCTGTGGCTAGCGCTAAAACCAAACTTTTAATAAAACCCCAACATAGAAGATGAAGCAGAAGTTTCCTTTTTATAATTCCATTTTTCGACTTTATAACAAATGTAGTGCCTTGTTGTATATGTACATTACAGTGTATCGCGAAGTTAAAGTAGTCTTAAATTACCTTCGTACACCTCTTGTTTGCTGAAAAACTGCACACGGAACTTTTTTATTCTTTAGAATACATTTATTCTTTCCGGTTAGGTGATGGGTGACTTTAAACGAACCTAGCACTTAAGGACGTTCGCGCGAAAATCTTCTTATGTATAGATCTTTTCAAACTTTTCCTGCCATCGATAATGAGTCACTTGCGTTAAATGCAAACAAAATAGAGTCACCTGACTGTCAATATATGGCAGATCATAAATGATCTGCTCGTCATACCAGATCACTAAGAGATCACTACATTTTGCTCAATATGGTCTTCCCTGAAAATTGTGAACTCACCAGCCCTTGAACCAATACCTTAAAAACAGGAAATTTGATACTGCCTCCTTTCTTAGCAGTTTCAGGTACGATTTTGTGAAGCCACCTTCTTCGCCTTAAACAATCCGTTCTTCTTTCGTCTGGGTGAAAACTGTCGTGGAAAGATCGAGCATATTCCCATCCGTCAGTTGGCTTCGGATCATTGTGAACCTAATGTATTATGCAGAAGCTTTAGATTCACATATAATGAGGTGTATGCAATGATAGTGAGTGTTGTCACACTTAAAAAAAAAAAAGAGATAAACATTCTGTTCGATTTTAGGCCAACGAGCGACATTACAGTATACTAGGGCTAGTTTAACAGCAACAACCCCAACAACGACAACAACAACAACAACAACAACAACAACAACAACAACAACAACAGTAACAACATAAAAAAACAATAATAATAACAACAACAGCAGCAAAAACTCTAATAACATCCAGATTAAAGACTGTAAAATAGTATCAATTTTACGTACACCTATAACTGCAGACACACTTCAGAAATTCAGAGTCTGAACTGACGGGCATAAGGCAGACGCATAGATGGATAAAACGCCACGCCCTCGTACTGCATTGTGCTTTATGAAAAGTTGCTATACGTATTCGACAGGCCAGTTGATTAACACCGTGAATGCAGCGCGTGGGAATTATGTCTAATAATGCTACCTTCCTCACCTGCTCCTTCCATATAGACAACGAAAGAGCCTGCAGATATGCAGGTTGAGTTGATCAACTGGGGAAACCGGCTGGTAAATTAGTTATACTCTCCCATTCATTATTCTTTATTAACGGGTTAAGGATATAGTGACATTGATTCCATTCCTTTCCAAATCAAATCAAAGCAAATCTTTATTTACACTAATTTGATAACAGAGACAAGAAATACAGACAATAGCTGTAGGTTAAAAGCACACCACACGCAGTAATTCGCTGAAATTCATAAGTTTAAGTTTAAGTTCAAGTTCATAACCAACCTATAATCTTTCACCTACTTCTTTACCCCTTAATTTACCACTGAAAATAGAAGATGTTCCTCTGACCTGTTTAACAGAAGCTTTTAAATCGCGTCGTCTGGGCCTTATCAGCCTTCTCCTTCTGCTCATGTCAAACGCTTTTTCTTCAGGACCGTATTCGTAATAGGAGCGGTGTTTCGAGTATTGCCAACCTTCGAAAGAAATAACATCAAGCAAATAGTAAGGACGCAACGCTTGGCCTTTTTGAGCTAGAATTGAATAGATTAACTTATGCGAAGTCAAGAGGAAGAAACTTTTCAGTCGTAAGGGAAATTTAAAAAAAAATGGATTTTTGTGTTTTTGTTTCACGGTTTTTTTGTTTTTTTGTTTTTTTATGTCGTCATACGACTTTTCTCCAAAAGCTCACGCTGTTGTCAAAAGAAGGACGAGGACGAGAAGGCGGGGGAAGTAAAAAAAATTAAAAAATTAAAAAAAGTAAAGTGGGTAGTGCGGACACGTAATATTATGTAACATGAGTGCGCTCAATCCAGTTTCTTGCTTGCTGTTAAGAAAAAACAATGATCTGTGTTTCATACACTGTTTATGATCTGTTGGTACACACGCACTTTGCACACTTTATTTAAATAATAACGTTTAAAAAAAACTTAATACAATAGTACTACGAACCGTAGATAGTCTAGGCTAGTCTGCTTTATTGACTGGAAACCTAAATTGTTTCGAAAACGACCGGCTTTAGGTCATGTTAGTAAGTCGTACGTGAAATGTTTTGATGCATACTTTGAACGAGGATGAAATCGCTTCGCTCTTTGGGCTCGCGACGAGCCCTAAGAAGAGCGTCTAACTTCGAACGCAGTTTGTTTGTTTCAGACATTTGTAGGAAATGGCTTCTTCGTGCAGCGCCATTTCACCCTTCTCAAGTCACTGTCCGAGGCTCTGCCCCACCCCAAGCAACAGCTTGGGAAGCGCAAGAAACCCATGAACAAAGGAGGTGTTGCTGCGCGTTTTGAAAACCTCGAATCAATGTATTTAAGTTCCCATTGAAACTCCAAGGGGCCAAGGGAGACCTTGGAGATTTTTTATATTCGTTCTTTGCTCGGATTTTATTGAACAATCTGTAATCATAGCTTTCTTTTTGACACATGTTAGAAATACTGACCTTCATCATCCACAGCGCAGTTCAGGTCAACTGACCAGTCAGTCGTCTTTATCCAGCCTGTCGGTGGGTCAGGAGTTAGGGTTGTCTCTTCTCCATGCTACAACAGGAAAAAAAATTTTGCGGTGATATGTGGTTGCTAAGGATCAAAACTGTTCCGTACTTTCTATTAATTTAATGGAAAAAAGAACCAAGATAATGCATTTTCTCTCCAGCTAACACGAAGCACTAAAGCACACTAAATGCTTAAGTTCGACCTGGCCTTTTTTTAAATAAATACATAGACCAGGAAAGGACTTTGTCGAGCCTGAAGGTGATGGCCTACTTTTATGGTTTCAAAAGAAATAAAAATATTCGAAATTTCTTGACAGGACTAATCAAGAGAAGATGAAGGGTATATAACTAAAGAGGTAATCCCCAAAACAGACCTTATCCTTATGGAGCCCCTGTAAATATAAGTTGTTTTTACATCACCCCTGGCTTCAGGCGTTCTAGAACTATTCAGTCCTGTGACTTGGTAATATGGACACGAAAATATCCAACCAACGCGTGTGGATGATTATCAGCTGGAGAACTGGGTAAAAATAGTTTGAGAGGGATTGCCTTAGGGGGGGGGGGGGTACCTCTCCTACCTCTCCTACCTCTCCTGTCATGGACTAATACATATCAGATCACAACAAATCTAAAACAAGACCGCAATTGCAAAGGCGGAAAAAATTTTGTAGGAGTTTTTCTAACCGAATCCACATATCTTGGATTGTCTGGTGTCCAGTCCCGACCAGGAAAATTTCTCGCTTCATGTTCGTACACCTCATCCAGGAATTCTGTAAGGTTTTCTTCAAGCTGTCGAATCGTGCTAAAAGATACAAGAATTATACGTAATCCTGCACGTATTTCACGTTGCTATTCAAACGTAATTGCAACTGCAAATTGAAAGTTTAAAGGTGGATTTATCTCGAAATAAGAAAAGAGAAAGATGCCTTTGTATAACGCTTTATAAAAAAAAAATATGTTTGAACTAAAGAAATCATTGTCAAGTCAAAGCAATTTTTAAAATGATAATTTCCTATCTACTAGTTTTGGCCTAAAAATGTTAAGAGGGCGGCTAAATAACCTACAAGTTCCAAGCAAATTTAAAAGCTTCGTTAACAAAGGTGAAAAGAAGGAGCCTGCAAGTCCCAAATTTCAGAACTCGGCAAACAAAAATTGAGGGAAAATGTAGAAAAGAAATTTCATGTTACGTTAAATCTCCTTTAGAATTCCTCCAGTCCCCAGAGAATTTCCATCCTTCTGGTTCAGTGAAAGAATCCTTTGGCAGCTCCAACTGTTATAGAAAACAAAATAACTCAACCTAAAATATGACTAGTTTTCTAACGACTGTAAAATATGACTGGTTTTGTAATGACTTTTGCAAGGGAAGCCTTAGCAGCGAAAAAGTGATGTACGCTTTAAAGCTCTCGCAAGGTCTTCCATAAATGGCTTGATACCTTTTAAGAAAATTAACAATGGAACAAACAACAAAAACAATGTTCCTAGTACCTAGTACCAAAACAATAACATCTCCCATACTATGACGACAAATAGAATTAAGAACAAAAACAAAAACAGAGAAACTAAAATAGCAGCAATTAGTAAAAATACAAAAAACAAAAAACAAATAAAACAAACAATAACATCGTTAGAAAATCAGCAGATGATATAGCAAAGTATTGACCTTTATAAGACGTCAGGTCTTCAAAACGTTTAAAAAATTGAATAGATTTTACGTACACTGCCAGATACATCAGAGTAGTGAGGCCAGGTTCGACTTGTAGATGGACTCCAAGCAGATTCTTTTCTCATGTCATTTTCATACTAAAAGTTGAAAGAAAAAACATCAAAGTCAATGTGCCAATCTTGGTATCTCCTAAAAAATTACAAAAGGGTATCTTTGTCAAATTCATTGCTTGTATAATAAGAAATGAACAGCAACTTTTTTTTTTACATTAGTACAAATTGGATTAAAGTATAGGAGGGATAAATTGAAAGATTGCATTACCGTTATTCCGAGCCAGAAATAACGTATTTACTGTTAAAATAGAAAGAAAGGATTTAATTTGGTTTTGCGGTTTAATCTCATCACATGATACAATTCGTTACACTTAATTAAAAAAGAAATATTCTATTTGTGAATACCTCAAATTTGACCAAAACCTCTATGCTATTGTTAAAAAACGCCTTGCTGAGGCTGTATGCATAGAAATCTTGCGACTAAATTTTTACAATGGTAAAATAACAGAGGCCCCTTCCTCAAACTTCCTCTAAAATGTGTTACTTTGTTCATGTAGAAATTGCCAAAACAAAGACCCATACCGTTTCTGCGTACACGTTGAACTCTCCACTCTCTCTGTTAATCCAGTGTTGTTGTTGTGTTGCTAGGCCTAACCACAACTCCAAGCGAACTAACGCAGGAATTTCATGATGGGTTTCCTCAGCGTCTCGTCCAGGGTACTAAAATGTTGGGAATATTAAATTATTACGTTTCTTGCGAAAAAAAATATTAAGTAGAATTTCAGTTTCAATATCACAAGTATATTTAATTATGCATGAAAAGTAATAGGGGAACATTTCTCTCACTATCTGTCTAAATGGATTTCTCTCGCAATCTCAGTTTGGTTTGAACATTAATGATAATATTATCTTGTTTTGCTTTCTCCCTTGAAGGCATTGTCATGGAAATTTTAGGACTTTTTCGTGACACGAAAAAGGTGTTCGGCTGATAAAAAGAAATGTTTCACAACATAAATCTGCAACGAGATCGATAGGGGCTATATATTGCTAGTTGTAGTACTCAGTGTCAATAATATGACATCATTGTTGCTGACCTTTAAGCGAAACTCAATGGTTTTTCCACAGAATTTACCACAAGCTGCCTCATTCTCTGAGAACAGAACGTGATGTGCTGGGATCCTGCAGTAAGCCACTCGCTTTTTATCACTGATCATCCAAAGTATAATGTCAGGCATGCTCAGCTGAGGCTAGAACAAATTAAATAGTTATGAGGTATACTATTTTGGAAAAGCAAATCGAGATACTGGAATACAGCTCTATAACTAAGACCAACGGCTAATACTACTTTCCTTTACATTCACACGGGTTAGGCGAGCTATCGCATTAACTATCACGTAAAACGTTTTTCTAATCAGCCACGGTGGAACGACAATAAACGCTTCAGTGTAGTCCATGATTACACTATGCACGAAAGTCAAAGATTCAAGGAAATATTTGCAAATTGCACGTTTATTTCTCTCAGTTTCAGCAATCAGAAATCTTCGCTTTTCCTGGCTTATCGGGAATAAATAATTGGTCTTCTGCTAATTCTAATTACTATTAAACAAAAAGATTATTCGCTGTCGATTTCTACCACGTGATAGTTGACGAGGGCGCAGCCATTAATAGTCGTTAAAAACTTTATCTACATCCTCTTCACAGACACTTCGAAAACGCCAAGAAGCGGCCGTCATTTTGTTAACAAGGGCTCACTGCTACGCTACTCACTATCTATCACAGAATAGATAGTGAGTATCGTAGTCAATCAGAGAACCGCAATCGTGATAGAACGCTAGTACATTTACACTATTTAACAATTAGATTATGAGCTCGAGATTTCTATGAGGTGATAGTTGATGAAGCCTTCGGCCTCATCAACTATCACCTCATAGAAATCGAGAGCCAATAATCTAATTGTTTTAGTAGAATTCTTACTAAAATCTACTTCAAATGACGGTTTCCAATTATTTCATGGCGTATTCTTAAACTTTGCGCTTGAAAAAGGTCGCTCGGATTGAATTGTCATTAAAAGTTGAAGTTTTGTGCGAGCGCGCATCACTTTTTTAATAATTTCAACATTTTTAAATGTCAAGACACCGAAAATGTCCTTCATTTTGACTTCTCAGGAATTTAATTATCCATTTGGATCAAAATTTTCCTCCAAAACCTTGGAAAAACGAAAAAAATGTCGCCATTTCGTAGACGACTTCGAGCCACTGCACACTAATGGCTGATAGTGTTCAATGGCTCAGCCAATCAGATTACGACATTTGCATAAGTATACTTGTAGAATTCTACTAAAATTAATTAGTATTGATGCATTATTAAAATAGCTCGTCTTCTATTTATTAATGTTAATACAAATAAGTAATTAAACCATCGAATAAGGGATATTTTTATTCCACTAATATGTCATTTTCTAGTATTTCGGTTTCTAGGTTTTGAAATACATCTTGCACTATCCGAAAATCGTACCGATCGCATAAGGCGCACGCGAATGACGGGCTCATATTTTGTGCGTTCTCTCGACCTAATATGGTAAAATCACGCAATAGTGGAATGATAAAGCCATGAGAAACCTAAGCAGAGTATGAATGCTCCGGTGGTAAATCTTGACAATAATGATTTTTTCAGTGAGTTTAGTTATCTCCAAAAATTTAAATGCTCAAAGCCTTGGGATTATGTTAAATCTCCTCCAATGGCTTTCTACTTTTTGCACAAATTGGTGATACGACGTTAACTCGGCTACTCGACCTGATAGACTTCATGTTTTTAGATGATGTTTATAATTAACATTAACATTAATTAAATAATAATTCTGACAAAGTTTGTCTTGCAAAAAATAAAATTAAGACTTGGACCAAGATGTCTTCAGCCGTTCTGTAGACGGCTCAAGAGTTGTTAAACACATTTAATGCGAACATGGAAAGTTAGTACTAGTTAGATTGTAGTAATCTATTTGGAGGCGAGTTGTTTACAGTATTTCCGCACAGTTAGTTACCTCTATAGCCATGCTTCTGATTCTTTTTATGTAGTTCTTAATTTCTTCGGTGACACTCTCCATGTTCAGTTCGCATTCCGGTTTCTTACTCAAAATCTTCGCCTCAGTCATCAGATTTTCCTTTCAATGAAGTTCAAACAACAGGTTTAAAAGGAGACAATATTTATTTATTTATTTTTATTATTTCTAAACAAAACGTTATTGGCATTATTATACCTTTAAGGCATGTTGTAATTTCGACTAAATATACGGTAAAGAATGTATTCAGTATCTGGTGAGGTGTAATGGCACTGACCAGTTTGCATAGCCGTACCAGTTCTGTCTTTCTGAGATTCTGTAATTCTTTGTCCAGTGAGTTTCTTTGGCTTTGGCTCTTGAGCTTGAGGGTCTCGTTTTGAAAACGAATTAACTCCAACCTTGAAATAAAACAAACAAACGAACAAAATCTCCTCAAAATGGCAAAATATTCTCGAGGAATTTCTATTAATATACGTCTAAAGGTAAAATCTTAGACAACAACACTTATAATAAATATACTGGCATATAACCAGTTCGAGAGAATGAAGTGCATAACATTCCTCCATTTTCAGTAAGATTTATTTTGGGAAAGAAGTTCCATTCCGGTATTTTTATAGTTCCTGAGCGATACAAGTTAAATCAGTTTTAATCGTAATTCAATACTTAGGATGACAACATAACAACGATCTGATTTCCATGACATGCATTTCTACAACACCTTGCTCAAGTCTGGTCATGGAAGAGGCTTGGGGGTGAGGGAGGGGAGCAAAAAGTCATTTCCCAGTTGCCTTTTACCCCTTAGTTTGATCGATGAGTTTCACATGGACGATCGCTTCAGCGTACGAAAACTCGTTTCCACAGCAACAAAAAGTAGCTCGGAATCGTCTTAATCCTTTGAGTATACGTGGCTTTTTCCACAGGTTTTATTGAACAATGTTGCAGAGATAGAACTAAATTAGACCTGGAAACATAAGGGAACTAAGCAGACAAGTGATCATGTCAACAGTTATTACCCGCACGCTTCACTAAACACTTCCAGGACTGATTGCATTTTCTTTTCTCCCTTCTGTAATTCCTCTAGATCGACTTCCTGTAGAGAAGCGGTAAAAATTTGGTCGTGACTAATTTTACAATATGTTCCAGTCCATAGTTATGTATTTCATTGGTGAAAAACTCTCCAATGTACTCCCGACTAAAACATTACTGGTCTCAAAATTGCCCAGGTTAACTATTTTGCCATGGTTTAAAGTATGATATTTCATAGTGATTTAAAAGTTTGAAAAAGTAAAGAGATTTGAGCGGAAATTACTGGATCGTAAGGTACGTCACTAGCAGCCTATTTCCAAAGCCCGATAGTTATTATTGTTCCAAGATTTCTTCTACGCCATTTCTTCAATAACCTCTTCAATGCCACAACCACATTAGTTACAAGTTACAAAGAAAGCTCTCCAATGTCAGTAACTAGATACTGCGTAGGCCATAGTGCCTCTCGCGTTCATATTTAATCTGTACAATGATCAATGAATATAAGTCTTATTCAACCGAAGTAAACTAAATCAAAGATAATTAGTTTGTGTTGACTGCTTACCAGCTTCTTCCACATGTTGGTCAAGATGTTGAGTGGTTCTATTCTAAAGGATATGTCTTCCCATGAGCACTCGATCCAGACACACGGTTTTTCTCCACCCCAGGGTAAGTAGTGATAGTGCGAATGATCGTACACTGGTTTACATGGAGTGGTATTCGAAGGCGCAACGGATTCATCAAACCTTGTTCCTTTGTTGCCTGAAAGTCATTAAAATAGTTTCAGTGTTGGTATATATGAAAATCGAAATTAAGAAAAATTATTTAGAAAGATAGACAAACAGACAGGCAAGCAGGCAGAGTTTATTTCGGGCTGAGGCTGTGAGTAGGCTAGGAGCATTTCTTCTTCCCTTCGGTGAAATGTTAGTTCATCGTATGGTTACCCCACCCCTCCCTCTGCATTATTTTCATAGGTGCTCAGTGGCACACAAGGGTGTTAGAGTAATCGGGTCTTAGATCTTCTGAAAGCACTTATCATACAATGTCAAAGTAAATATCATGGTTTGCTTACTTCATTGTCCCCAGTTAGTACAGCAGTGCTAATCTTTTAATAGATGCACCAGGGTTCGTACCCCCGAAAGCTCAATCTACAATCCAACAATCTATGTCACGGCGCCTCTTACCCTAGCAGAATGCCGCAGTGTACATAACATGTATACGTAACTGGTAATCGATTATTTCGTTTGTCTTTATTCAAGAACCACTTACCCATACTGATTTCGAACTCCACCGACCCATCAGTCACTGCGATCATAGTGGCCTCGTGGAAACACGCGAACAGTGTAAACTTGGAACATTTTTTAAACGGCTAAAAGAGAGACGAGAAAGCTTAAAACCTATTAATAAGAAATAAATGGATAAATAACTTTATTTAATTGTCAAATGTATTTAGCACTGTTGTGGTAATCGGAGACACTGCAAATATATAAACAGATATTGCAAATGGAACATAAACTATTAAGAATCCCAACTGGTGGGAGTCTGACCAGTTGGCTATTTACACAACGCGGTCGAGGAGTTGAACTCGGGACTACCGAAAAAAAATCCAGATAGCGGTGGGGTGGAGGATTTGAACAAGGGACCTCCAGATTTCAAATCAGCGCCCTAAACCATTCGACCACGCCGCCTCCCATATTATCTTTGTCAAATGTCATTTCAAACATTTTTCTGCTAATCTCTCACAGGCCGAAATTACAAAGGATGGAGGATAGATCGTAGCAGCCTTAGAGCAAGAAACAATACGGGAAGCCTGTATTTGAATTTGATCGAGTAGTATCTTCAAGAAATTGGCCGTTTTTATACTAGAGGACGCAGTATCCGTCCAGAAGGATAATGCGTCCTCGCCGTTTTTATACTGAAGACTCATTATCCGTCTGGTCGAACTAGGTCAAACATTTGTAGTTCGTCTGGTTATGCGTCTCTAGTATAAAGACGGGCACAAGACGTATTATGCGTCTAGACGAACTATCTCTCCTAGTTCGTCGTTCAAGACGAATTTCGAAGTATAGTTTGTCTAGACGCATAATACGTCTTGTGTCCGTCTTTATACTAGAGACGCACAACCAGACGAACTACAAATTTTTGCCCAAGTTCGTCCAGAAGGATGCGTCTTTAGTATAAAAACGGCCATTTATAACGATTATCGAAATAACGCTCATAGTTTTATCCTAGTACAAAGATCACGAAGTAACGTACATGTTTTCTATGTCAGTTATTCAGAATACACGCAAAGAAATATAGATTCCCTTTATATGAAAAACTTAAAAGACCGACGCACAAAACACAGAAAAATAATCAAGAAATATCAAATGTGCGGCACTACATCTTTTAAAACTCACATTTTGCATTAAATTACCCAAATGCACTTAGTTATCTTCGATCGGTTCACGCGAGTAAAACGCTTTGGGATGTCATTACGTACCTCAACATTTATTTCATCTTGTTTAGCCATTGCGTGTCGAGTAGGGCGAGCTGTGCCATGAGTTTGAACGGTCCTCAATTCGACGAGAAGACGTCCGCGATAAGCAACACCCTCTCCCTGCAAAGAAAAATATCACTAATGTGAGGAAATATGAATTAAATCACACTTGGAGACTGCTAGGTATATATAGGATCAGACCGGGCTTAAAATGCAGGCTGAGAGTAAAATGCAGACTGCAGACCAGGGGTACTGATGCAGACTAAGGGTAAAACGCAGTCTACAGACCAAAGGGTAAACTGAAATGCAGATTGCAGACTGTAAACTATTTAACTGAATCGCGTTACCATTTCCATCATTGAGAGCTGTAAACAGGCTAACGGGAGTCTGTAGTCTGCATTTAACCCTCAGTCTGCATTTTATCCTTGATATTCAGTCTGCAGTCTACAGTCTGCAATCCTCAGTCTGCGTTTTACACTGACCATATGTAGTGGGAATTCACTTTGTGTAGGAAAGTAATCCACATTTGCTTTGAGTATTGGTTTCTAAAGAAACTGTCGGGCTGGTCGGCTGGCCGGCTGGCAGGTGAAATACTTAGCCGAGAAGAAAGCAATAACATGTGACATTTGGGTAAAGTAATATTTTCCTATTAAATTTACTTACAATTCCTTTGTTGAGGTGCTCATATTTGTCAGTCGTTTTCTGATATTCTCTCGGAGAGCCGTAGAAATTGATGTAACACGGTCCAAACTGAGGCAAGAATCCTACGAAGCAAGAGTAAATTCAAAGGTTTATATGAGAACTACTAGACGGTTCAACGTAAACAACCGAGAGAAATATAACCCTAGAGCAAGAGGGGAGAGGGGGAGTCTGAATTTTTATGAGTTTAAACGAAAGTTTAAGAGAAATAAAAAAGGGATTAATTAATCCAAAGAAGCAAATAGACTCAACAGCTCCAGAGGACTTCAGGTGGAGCTAATCTATTTTGTTGTCTATCGATTATTAACTAAACGTTTCATTTAAATCTATTTAACTCTTTTCCTTTTTGCTTTTTGCTTCAAATCTAATATCTCCTTCATTATTCTTGTCAAAAATTTATTCATATTTCATGGAACCTTCAACTGTCAACCCTTTTTCCGCTTTGAAGGAATTTTAGGAAGAATGCACATAATGAGAGAATAGAACCAAAAGGTATACAGTGCAGCTCATAACAATGTCTAAGAAACATTGCTATCGTTAAAATTTTCGGACTACTATCGAGTAATCGCGCTTTTTTAAACGAACATGAACATGATAAAGGACAACTACTGTGTTGTTTACCTTCTCCCAGTCCTCCTTGTCCAGAAATGGCCGAGAGGTGCAAGTACGCTGTGCCTATAAAGTCGTTTTTCTTGCCCTGGTCCCTAGGGAACGACAAATTGATCTCGACATAGTGTCTTGCTAATCAGCCATATATAAAAGCGATTACAGACAAATGAAAATTGCAATTTTGTTTGAATAAAACAGGCTTCTAAGTGTATTGACAACAATTAAAGTATCTACATACCACCTTGTGTTCTAAATGACAAGACGCATGTGTATATCGTATTTAAGTCACGTGGAATATAAATCAAGCTGCAAAAATCTTGATGGTGTTGCTACTAATTGGATTCAGCAAGGATATACACCATGTGGAGAAGAGTAAGTTCCTATAACCTTTTTTAAAGCAATTTCAGCAATCTTTCTCAGACTTAATGCAATATATGCATGATGCCTAATTTATTTACCAGTCCTTCAATTGTAATTTCAATCTCTCGCACATTGAAGGGAACTAGAAAAAAAAAAAAGAACATTTCCGTTAACTAGCGAAATAAAATGACCTGTCTACCTATGATAGCTTAAGTCATTGTTCTACAACAATTTGGAGTAAAGTTATTGACTTATTACAGACGGATGTATGCACGATTTACGTTTTATAACTTTCTGCTTTTGAGGCCGAGCATACGGGAAAAAAAAGTACGATCTTGAACTTACTCTGTCGCCTGACCTGAAAGAGAAAACCTTAACTCTTTCCACGTACTAATAACTCGTAGGAAAAATTCAGGAGATTAAAAACAACAAACACAACAACAGCCAAAAGCAAAAAACAAAAGAAAAGAAAAGAAACCAAAACAAAACCTTAAGGCAGATTCAATATTAGCGCTTGTTAATGAGACTAACCACAAAAGGTATCTTTAAGACTTGTCTGAACTTTGGATTGCTGTTCTTGTATTCTATATCGGTGGACACCTGAAGTCGGAAAGACACAAAGAAGTTTTTGCCACCCCCAAAGCTACGCAGCCTAATATACTTATTATAAGCATCCATAAAAAGTTCACTCCATTGTACAGTTGCTCAATGCATGATTTTTACCCGCTCTTTGTATTCATCACCTTGTAAGTTTTCTGTTTGTACGATACCATTGACAACTACTACTATACCTAAGAAAAACACTAGTAAAGAATATTAATTTTTAGAAAAAGACAGGTTGATTTAATGTTTGCCTTTGTATTTCTGTGCCGTGCGTCCTCAACAACATTTAGAAACAAATGAGACTCTATGTTATCCAATCTCTCCAATGTATCAGGCCTGAACAATTAAGAACACATTATCAAAGAAGTCCTTCGGAAAGATTTGTAACTATTAACAGCCTTGAGAAATTAATTAATAATTCTGATCGAAAAAAGCTGCATGTAAAGTATATGTAAAACAACGACGACTTTTATGACAGACCCTCCATCTTCACCTTTTATAGCCAAGCCTTCAAGAAAATACAGGGAGCATAAAATGTCGTGCATTAATCGAGAAGGAGGGACATCGTCTGCTTATTCCCTACCTGATTGCCACTAAAGCTAAAAATAAGATATGGATCCACAAGATTTTGCTCCTCTTCAAGGTCCTCTTTAGCTTGAGGGATCTTTGAAAAGAAAAGAAGCTGATTTTATCAGAGTCTATGGTTTATGAAAATCCTCTGTAGACTAAAAGATAAGATACAGCTTAGCCATGAAGATTGCTTCGATTTAGCACGTTTAGATTGCTATAATCAACAGGAAGATGGTAGTAACACATAAAGCAACGAAGATTAACGACAAGAGTGTTGATGTCCGAAAAAATTAATGTACCTCTTCGGCTCGTTTAGACAACAAGGGCAGTCCAGCGAAAATCTTCTTGAACTTCGTCATAACTCCAGCGTCCACTAATAATTAAATCGTTAAAAAATAAATCATGTTATTATTTAAAACATAGCTAGTATGTTAACCTTAACATCGAATGTAGGCGCAGCATCCACATCCACAACAACAACAGCAACAACAAAGTCTTACTTTGTGGAAGATCTTTCGCCTGGTAAACTTTTAAAACAAACACAGCTGATTGTCGGTGCACGCCGACTGGAGTTAGGCAATTCCTAAAAAAGGTAGAACATTATATATTACTTTGAGTTTTTTTTATCACCTCTGGAAATGACAGGCATTTAAAGCCACAGGAATCTCTAGTTCACCTGGCTTATTTTGAGAACCCCTACGTTTGCCTCAGGCCTCACCTTTTAATAACACGAACTGTCCCATACATTATTTTCGTCAAATACAGTTTGCCCACAAAAAAAATTGACTAGATTGCTCTTATGAGCATTAGACCCCAGGATCGAGCATTAAGATCTTCGAGATCCCTCATGTGACACACACTGTAAAAGAGTTGATGAGCTTATTTTGCTAAAGAATATAGACGCATTTATTTTACGGCATCAAATTCGGTGAACTTTTGAAACAATCCTCTAAATTAAACGTACGCTTCAATGTCTTCATCTTTATCGTCGACACTTGGAACATCTATTCCAACCTGAGTTAACGTGAAAAAATATAAATGTGGTTCAGTTCTTTGCTTTTCACATATGTTTCAGGTTGGCCTTTGAATGGTTATTCATCCATAACCAATCCTACACCCATAACCAATCCTACACTGTTACGAAGCGACGCATTCAAAACTAGAAAACTAAAATAGATGAGGTTTTCCTACTGGCTGTCACCAAGTCCAGAAACGTAGAGAACGTCGGGCAAAATCAACTATTCAAGTGGTGAATTACTACAAGAAGGTGCGTTATGAAGTGGTATGGTCCTTACAGCTTTCATAAGAGACGATTAAACTTTAACTCGCATTAAAACGTGACTACTATTTGTACACGTACTTCCGGTTTCCTTTCCTTAACTGGTACATACCGGTAGTTTGTCCCCAGACCCCTGAACAACTGCTGTAACTTTAAGATAACCCTGCAAACAAAACGAGTTGATCACAAACATAACTAGCAATACTCTTAGGTTAATGTGAAATCAAACAAAAAAAAAACATTCAAACAGCACTTACTCTCGGAGAGTTTTTGGTACCCAGATTGACACTTTCCTGAAATTAATAGTTATATAATAGCCCTTAAGATCAAAGATTACAACACAAGTGTACGAACAGCTTTAACTTCGCAAGTAAATCAGTGGCAAGTAGGCCCCAAGGAGCTTATGAAGCCTGCAAATACTGAATAATTAACGTTCCTAACACTGCAGGTCAAGCAAACGGAAAGCGTAAAATTGACCTCACAGCACAAGTATAGTCTCAGTGGATACTATTAAACTATCGCCCTTTGTGTTGCTTACTTTGTGTTGCTTTCCAACTGGTTTCGACAACATAATCCACTTACGAATAAACGAATGGCCTAAAAAGTCAAAATTTAAGAGAGCGTTAACTTTATAGCTTTACAACTTGAAAAGATACAGATTTTTTTACGAGAAATAAATATCAAGTTGTGGAAAGAAACGAAAAATCATTCTTCTTACCTTTTCTTTCGTGGACGAAACCAACGTCAAACTGAAAGAAAAAAAAGAATTCTGTTTTCTTGGAACTCTTCTCTGAAACCACGTTTTTGGCAATAAGCTCCTGAATCCGAGATTTAGAAACTGTTTAAGAGCCATACCTTAAAAAAGCCTAATAATGCATTGGATCGAAAGAGTCCTCTAGCGTTAAAAACCTGTAAAAAAACAATATTGAGAACGTGTTTAAAATGGCATTAAACGGATGGGCATTTCCTTACAATTTATGCCAATTTAATAGAATATTGTTTCTTGCCTCGAGAGTAATGAGTTCATCAAACAACTCCGCCTCAGATTTGCGAAAATTGAAGGACAGCATCTGCAAGGTGAATGGAAAAAAAAAAGGCTGAATAAATCCACCCTATCATATCCCATACCATAATAGTATCTAGAGAAAGCCTGCATGTTGTGATTGACTAATGTGAGGGATGGCATCTTCCCTAATGCCGACGGGTATTATCACCGATATTAATACGCGCCTGTTTGGGCAAAGACTGAGGAAATGAATTGTTCATTACTGAGCGTTACATTTGAAAAAAGTAGAGAGTTCTCAGGCGATATCCTCCCAGTACGGCCTTCTCGCTCAGTAGTGAACAGTTGAACGGGGGAAAAGGCCGTCTTAGCATTACTAGACTCGTTGTTTACCTGTCGTTGGATTTTGTCAGTGAAACGGGAAATAGGGTTGTGCGAAGCTTAATGGTTAGCAGCTGGCTCCCTTGCGAGTACTACATTCAGCAACTCCATCGGGGATGTACGGTACAAGGCAGTACATGTAGTTACATTCTGTATTGCAAAATTACTCCACGGACCATGAGTCAAGACTCATGACTTAAACGGTTATCTGCAATAGGAGCGTTGTCAGTGTTATTAATTGCGAATGACCTGTTCACCAACCTCGTCATCATAGATTGGATTGTTTGTAGATTGTTTGGTGCTTGTTTGCTTCTGCTGTCCAGCTACTGTTACTCTCACCATGGGGTGAATATTGGTGCCTGGCAAATGCCGTCCTTCAAAGATATGGATTCGAATCTTAAAATCCCAAAGGATCATATGTTAGCTTTTTAGTCTTTTGAAATTAAATCAATATTGGTAACATTGTATAATGGAGCTGATAGCATTTCCCATAGCATGAAGCAGTTTAGAGTATTGCTTCTATAAATTTTAGACAGTTGTCGTGGGGAGTTGATAGAGCGGTTTTCAATTGGATGTCGTAAAACCAAACCCAAAGTAATCACTCTAGCCAATCACCAAGGACACAGACAATGCAGTGAACCAGCCAAATCTTCAAATAATTACACTTAGCTGACGCGAAGCGCGGGCAAACGAGTGTATGCGAACGAGTCATAACTGGGTTTGTTTTACTTATGATTGGATGAAAAATTGACGCGAGTTTTTTAAGCCAATCCTGTTGCGTAGTAAGTGTAAAACCAATTACATTTCGATAGTAAAATGGAAACTGCTTGGTTGTTCAATAACCGCTAGGTGTTTACCTTTGACTTATAAGGAGGTAGAACATGGACACTGTACCAGTGATATGCTATCACATTTCTTCCCCACTCTTTAGCTATTTATTGTCTCGCTCAATCTTTCTATCTACTTCATAACCTTCTGGTACGTTAATCTGGTCCGGGTTTAATGGTATTTAGAAAGCCAGGAAAAGAAGTACAGGGAAGCTAGATACTAGCTGATGCAGACAAAAACAAGTGAAAAAGCCATGATTGGTAAATATGAAAATTTTTCTTCTCTTCTAAGTTATTCCTAGATGTTAAAAATCATGAAAGAACAACATGGAACGGAAGTTCAAAAAGTAAACCAACTCGAGCAAAACTCCATTCTCTTTATTTTAACTTAATACCAAAATTTAGTTTCACATCACCTGAAAGTCCTTTATTTTGTCACTCCACTTTCTAGCGATGCGTCTGCGGGGTGTTCTCTTCTTCACTTTTTTGCTGCGTTTTTCTTCGCCCCTGTCATGATCATGCTCGTCCTCGTCATCCTGACTCTCATCGTCATCATGATCTTCATCTCCATCGGTTTCGTCACCATCTATTTGATCTTCATTTTTTCCGTCCCTACCACCAGGGGGAACGTATTCTATATCTAGGCAAACTGTTCCCTGTGATGAGGGAAAGGGTGAAGGTTAAGAACAGAACAGAACAGATCAAGAACAGAGCGGAATAGATCGGCAAATAACATAGCCCGCTTGCAATTGATCTTTTCTCTCAGGGTTCCATGACGTTTTCACCTCGCGAACTCCGGAACGCGAAAAGGGCGGTACTGACAAGAAGGGGCCAAGACAGGAAAGATAACCCGGGCCTTCTGGTCTAAAAACCCTCGCCCGTACTTCAGACCTGATTCAGTAGTAGTGAGAAAAATAAGCAAGGGGCCTAAACAGTGCAACACTAACAGACTAATACCCAAGTTACAAATCAAACAAACCAAAACTTACGATGGTTGGGCGGTGTTTGCCATCTTCCAGTTCGTAATATTGTTTCTTAATTTCTTTGCCGTTTTTACGCAGATCATGTAGAGGAATTTCGACTTGCCCAAGAAGCCTGTCAAATTACAGAAAGTTCCCTGTCAAGAGTCATAGCTTAACATCAACAGAAATCTTAAGTGGCACTGAAAAAAGAGAACACACGCAATTGAAAGGCGAACTCGCAGCTATTGCTCATGTAGCGTGAACATTGACAATATTAAAACTTTCCCCCCTGTCCAGGCATACGCCGTGGTTTTGAAATTTGAATTTACCAATCAGCATTCAGCAGCTGGTAGAAGAAACTGTGCTGTGTTGACGTCACTTGTTTGTTCAAAGGAAAGGTATTTATGAAGGACCACTTTTCGTACTAGAGACCACATCGTTATTCACAAAAAGATCTTGAGCCCCTTGACTTTAAATTTGGCACCAACTCTTGCTCGCCCACAAGACATGGAACTGACTTTTTTTAACATGTGCTTAGCTGGTGAGTTTTCGGTGCCTCTTGCTGACACAACAGCTAATTTTCAAGCATGCACCTAGACGTATTAAAAAAAAATCAGCAGCCATGGGACAATTTGAAAAAGAAGCATTTACGCTTCCGATTTGTACAAGAAAAAAACTAATCTTTCCTTACTTTTTGAACCACGCTGGCTCATTGTCTTTAACT